>NC_080064.1:68495319-68806490 GCF_949987535.1 Balaenoptera acutorostrata | reverse complement strand
TGCATTAATGCCACAAGATTAGCAATTATTTACATGACAATCAAGCCTGGGCATTAAGGGTTGGGGATGGAGGGAAATGGTGGTTAGCAGCTGAGTGTAAAATTATCCTAACACTGCTATTCTGGTGAGAAATACCAACTGCTTTGTGGACACATCCTTTTACCCATTTATTTTTATTCCAACCCAGCACCATTCTTTATGTTCACTAAGCTTTGAGGCTTATATTGACTTCCAACTATTTCACTTGAGTAATACCCTTAATAAGTATAAGCATGAGTCCTTTATTTTCTCTGAAACACTGCCAAGTTCAGCTTTCCCCTCAGCAGGCAGCAACTTAATTAACATTTTGTTAATTTCTAGAACTGTTTCAATTTTCCCTTCTCTGGGGTTTCATAGATAAAGAATACAGTAGATGAGGCATAAAAATTAACATGGAACTAATCCAATTCTCAGGATGATTCAGAAAATCTAGACTGTTTTGGGAACTACTGTGTACATGGAGTATTAATTCATATATAACAGGGGAAGGGGAGCCTTGAGATGGCCTTGCAATCCTTTGGTTTACCCTATAGCTCCCACCACCTCTTTAAACTAATCCTGGCCTCTGCTGCCCCAGTGAAAGCTTAGACCATAGTTGAAATTCAAATAGGAAGAAAAGAAGTTAATTTTTAGCTTTTAAACTTGCAGAGCTGAGTTCCTGCCATAAGCAATAGACTATTTAATCATCCATCTCTTCCATCCTTCCCCCATCCACAAATGGCGAGAGCAAATAAACCTTTGTGGATTGGAATGGGTGGCAAGAGTTTGGAAAAAAAAGCAAAAAAAAATAGAAATTATATGAGAGTCCTGTTCTTTGCCCTGTCAGTCCAGGGACTTGTGGGATGAAAGGGAGGTGGTTTTCCCTTTAAGCCTAAATATCTGAAACCCCCCAGTACTGACAAAAATGGTGGGCTGCCTGGCAGGGCTGGAAAGAGCCCTGAGTTTCCTCTCAGTCCCTGAGTGGCATAGCAAAGCATCTGAAATTCCTATGCCTCAGACCCCAAGAGAGACACAGAAGTTAAAGACAGAGAGAACTAAGCCCCGAGGGTCCCACAGTGGAGCTGGCAGAATTCTGAGATAGTCCCAAGATTCCCATCCCCTTGTGTCTGCCCTGTATTCTCCCCTCCCCTTGAGTGTGGGTAACACTTGTGAATATAATGATATTTTACAACGGGGATTATGTTATCTTATGTAACGAAAGTGAAGGTAATTTGAAGATGTAATTTGGGGGAGATTTTTTTTAACTTTTTGTTTTATATTGGAGTATAGTTGATTAACAATGTTGTGTTCGTTTCAGGTGTACAGCAATGTGATTCCGTAATACATATACATGTATATTCTTTTCCAAATTCTTTCCCATTTAGGTTGTTACATAATATTGAGCAGAGTTCCCTGTGCCAATCAGTAGGTCCTTGTTGGTTATCCATTTTAAATACAGCAGTGTGTACATGTCAGTCCCAAACTCCCTAACTATCCCTTCCTCCCACCCTTCCCCCCTGGTAACCATAAGTTCATTCTCTAAGTCTGTGAGTCTGTTTCTGTTTTGTAAATAAGTTCATTTGTATCATTTCTTTTTAGAGTCCACATATAAGTGATATCATTCGATATTTCTCTTTCTCTGTCTGACTTACTTCACTCAATATGACAATCTCTAGGTTCATCCATTTTGCTGCAAATGGCATTACTTCATTCTTTTTAATGGCTGAGTAATATTCCATTGTATATATGTACCACATGAAGATGTAATTAAGGTGCCTAGTCTGTTGACTTTGAGTTAATCAAGAGGGAGATTATCCTGGGTGGGCCTGGCCTAATCAGGTGAGTCCTTTAAAAGGCCTTCCCTGTAGGGAGAGACTGGCAGTGAAAGCTTCTTCTATTCATCTTGAAGAAGCAAAAAGCCATGTTTGAGGAGGGCCTGTGAGAGAGCCACATGGCAAGGACCTGGGGGCAGCACTAGATGCTGAGAGTGGACCCTGGCTGGCAGGTACCAAGAAAATGAGGACCTCGGTCATAAAACCACAAGAAAATAAACTCTGCCAACAGCCTGAATGAGCTTAGAAGCAGATGTCTCCCCAGAACCTCCAGGTGAGAATACAGCCTGGCTGACCTCTTGAGTTCAGCCTTGTAAGACACTGAGCAGCAGGCCCAGCTAAACTGTGCCTGGACTTCTGACCCATAGAAATTGTTAGATAATATATGGATCTTGTGCAAACAGGCCACTCAAGATGGCTGTTCTCTTGCTCTCTGTACATCCCCTGCTTGACCAGTGCCTGCCTCACCTACAGCCTACTCACCTGACTGACCTCCCCTCTTAATCACAGAGCCTAATCAGTAACTGCCTTCATGTTGGCCCCCAGCCCCAGCCCCAGCTAGTGATCGTTCTAATCTTTAGATCAGAGCGTCTCCACTGTGATGGTTTATCAAAGGGGAGGTGAGGGACTTGCCGCTCTGATGGTTTCCCTGGTAATTGATGAGGCAACCTGATGTCAATTCCCCCTAAAACTGGTAACCTTCCTACCCCCAGTAGCGAAGACCGAGACTGCTGCCGTGTCCTGCCTGCTGTCTGCTGTACATGGTGGGGTGTCACTCCAGGACCTCGCTTCAGACGTGTAAGATCCCCTATCCAATAAACCACTGATGTCTCTGTCGCTAACTCCTGGCTCTTTCTTCAGTCTTGCGGCTAGACAATTACAGGGCTTGCAGGCCTGCGGGGCTCAGCCCGACACGTGTTGTTTTATGCCACTAGGTTTGCGGCCATTTGTTACGCAACAATAAAAAACTAATCACACAGCCAGGAATGAGAGGATGCGGGCTTGGGCCGAGCGGCTAAAGACTGGATGGGAAATGGGTAAAAACTCTGTGGATGCTGGCACGGATGGGGTCGGCAAAGGCTCAACAAGATAAGCACTTTCTCAGGGGACAAGAGCAAAGACCTAGACACACAGAGCTCTCCCACTTATTTGGGATGGCATTTGCACCCCTCCCCAAGCCAAGCTTAGCAGCAACTCCAGGGATAAGAAAGCTGTAGAAGGTGCTGTTTGAAACTCCTAAATTTGACTGAGCTTAAACCTGAAATGGGTAAGAAAAATGTCAGAAGTACCTGAGTTTATTCCTAAATGTTGGGAGTAAGATTTCTGCTTTAGACAGGATAGGGGTTCAGGCTAGAAATTTTCAGTTATGGGGGAAGGGAAAGGTTTCATTTTTACATGGTCCAGTTTGTGGCATGTGACATCCATTTCTACCATCTTTCAGGGGAGTTTTGCATCAATGGGCAGAGCCTTCCCAGGGAAACAACGAGTCAAGGGTAAAAATCATCTCTTGTCTCCAACACTGTTACCCTCTGTTACCCTGAGGAAATCAGTGTAAAATGAACATTCAGGGCAGCCTTAAAAAGTTGCCTCAGAGACTCCCAGGGTAAAATGGCAAAATGAAGCCAGAGCCCAGGCCCTTGCCCACTCCGAACCTAACAAAATGAACAGCAGATGAATATTGAGAACCAGCAGCGCTCAAAGGAGGGAACGCCACTTCAAGGCAACGTTTGAAATAGTGACTGGACAAAGAGAAATAGAAAATTCCAGGGATCAGGGTATGTCTCCTCCCCCTGCACGCCCTCTCACCCTCACCCATCCCCCACCCCGCACTCCTCAAGCAACCTATGGGACAAAAGGTGAGGTGACAGAGTCCTGGGGAAAGTTCACTACTGTCTTCAATGAGGCAAGAAGTAAATGGAGAGGGAAAATAGCAGCCAGAGAAATACCAGGGGCCCCGTTGGTATGAGAATCTTCTTCCCCACAAGCTCACCATTTTCTTCTTTCTAGCCAAAAGCAAGCAAGCAAGCAAATGAGGATTCTACTCAAAATAGATAAATAACATCGAAAAAGCTTTAAGAAAGATAAATAATCCAGTAGAAAGATGGATAATATTCACAAACAAATGTCTCAAAAGAGAGGGAACAAAAATTATAAATATGTAAAAACGATGTTCAGCCTCATTAGTCATCAGTAAAGGCATTAACACCACAGTGAGGTTTTATTTTACACCCAACAGATTGGTAAACACTAAAACGCATGGCAATAACAAGCATGGGTAAGGGTGTGAATAACAAGCATGGGTAAGGGTGGGAAGGAATGGGGATTTTCATAAACTGCCAGGGGGGGTAGAAATTATAAGCCCTGGAAAGCAATTCAGCTTTGTTTTGGATTGGAGGAACTAATACCACATCTGGATGTGCTGCTCTGATCATTTTACCGAATAACCCTTAGGCTGCTAGTTTTGAGCGGGGCCCAGAATTAAAGCAGTCTCTGCAGCATCCACTACAGAAAACAGTATGGAGTTTCATCAAAAATTTAAAAACAGAACTATCATATGATCCAGTAATTCCACTTCTGAGTATTTATCCAAAGGAACAAAAACACTCATCAAAAAGATTTATGCACCCCATGTTCAATGAAGCATTATTCACAATAGCCAAGATATGGAAGCAACCTAAGTGCCTATAGAAAGATGAATGGATAAAGAAGATGTGCAATATATATATATATATATATATATATATATATATATATATAAATATTACTCAGCCATAAAAAGAAAATGAAATCTTGCTGTTTGTGACAACATGAATGGACTTTGAGTGCATTATGCTAAGTGAAATAAATCAGACAAAAAAAGACAAATACCACATGATCTCACTTATATGTAGAATCTAAAAAAAATTTTTTTAATTTAAAAGAAACGAACTATAGATTAGATACAAACAGGTGCCAGAGACAGGAGAAGTTGTGGACAAAAGGTATAAACTTTCAGTTATAAGTGAGTCTTGGGAATGTAATGTACAGCATGGTGACTACAGTTAAATAAAAAGGAAAAAACGTCTCTGCAGGAGGTCCAAGTTTTGATGCACTCCCTCCTTCTATTCACTGCTCATCACCAGTAAATCCAGGGAACTCCAAGTGTCTGTGGTTAATAAAGGCACAGTATGGAGTTGCTGGCAAGCCCTAATAAAAGAATCACGACAAAGACCCCTAGGACCCTCCTCTGCTGGTAACTACTCACCTTTTAAGAAACAGTCCCTTTGGGATCAGCAGATACACACTAGTATATATAAAATAAACAACGAGGTCCTATTGTATAGCATAGGCAACTATATTCAATATCCTGTAATGAACTATAATAGGAAAGAATCTGAAAAATAATAGATATAGATATAGATACATATCTATAACTGAATCACTTTGCTATACACCAGAAATTAACATAACATTGTAAATCAACTAAACTTCAATTTTTTTTTTAATTAAGAAAAAAAAAAAGAAAGAAACAGTTCTTAATTATTGGGCCAGTTGAGAATAAGTGCTCAACAAGACACCAGCTGCCCGTCGTGAACTATTTGATCCAGTTTCAGTTATCTATTGCTGCATAACAAATCATCCCAAAACAGTGGATTAAATCAACAATCCAGATAACAGAGTTTACTATGCAACAATCAGAAAGGTGAGAGATGCTCAAATGGTGATTTTTTTAAATAAATAAATAAATGTATTTAAAGAAAAAAAAAGAAAGGAATCAAGGCATGCCACTACAAAAAAAATCAATCAAAGAAGGCAGCAAATGAAGAAAAGGAGGACAAAATAATTACAAGATATACAGAAAACATTTTTAATGGCAATAGTATGTCCTTCCCTATCAATAATTACTGAAAATATAAATGATTGAATTCCCCATTCAAAAGACATAGAGTGGCTGAGTTGATTAAAAAACAAAACAAACAAAAAACAAAAACAAGATCCATCTATATGCTGTCTATTGCTATCTATAGGAGTCTCACTTTATTTATTTATTTTTTGCATGCTTTTCTTTTTTATTTTTTTTTCCACACACACACACTGTATTTTATTTTTACAAGAGATAAAATAGACTGACACCAAGCACTATAAATGGATGACCACAACAAAAGCAACAATGATTGCAACTACCAAACACGAAACACACTCATACTATGTCATAATATTGACATTCAGTCCAGTAATCCTCCACTGTAACAGCTCCTTTACTTTGCAGTGAAAATTGATTTGTATATTCTTTGCCTCTGAGCAAATCCCCTGATGATTTTTAAATTATGTTCACAGGTTTTAGTAATTAAATTTAATAATTTTAATAATTATTAAAATTAAAAGTGAGTACCTTCTGCCTCACTCTGCAAATAATTTCCAGATTTTTACTGACTTAAATAGTCCTGTCTGTGAACTGTAGGAATGCGAAACTGTATGAATTATAGGAATAAACTGTAGTACAAAATCAGTGAAGTATTACCTATAGAAATCCTCACTTTCTCAGAATTACAATACTTGAGAACATTTTGGAACACAGTTATTCTGAAATCATAGTGTCAACACCAGTTAGCGTTGCTGCTTATTCTCAACTGAATCCTTACTAGGAAACCAACCTGACAAATCTTGGCTGCAGAGAAAGATGGTAAATACCTCTAGTCTCTCCAGCATAACTCTCCCAGCTGCATCTTCTCCCAGACAGTCACAGAAATGGGCCTTCTGAGAGTGCATTTTAAAGGAAAGGAGATGAATAGAATGCCACAACCAGAACTGAACAAATGACTATTTCCCAGCTCCCACAGATGAGCGATGTGCTCTCTGACATATCAGCATCTGGAGGCACATTCATGCTACCTCTGTACAGCCAGACACTGTCAGACAAGGTGAACAGAACAGCCCAGTTTATATAACCTCTGAACCCTCACAACCACCAAAACAAAATTTTTGGTGAGATTTCCAGTTAAGATTTAGAATACTTAGCCAAGTTTCAAAACTATTCCCAAGCACGGCCGTCCACTAGAATTTCCAGGGTAAAAAAGTAAGTGCTTCACTGCCGTTTCTCCTATCCCATAAAATCAGCAGAAATTCTGATTACTCTCTAGGTAAATCTTATCCTGCTCTGGGCTACATACAACAGAAATTACGTAGGAACTCTTTCAAGTCACTAGAATCATTTGAATCATTTGTGCTTCAAGTTAATGAAAGCAAGGTCAAGTTCTCAGCCCCCTGTTGGATCAGGCAGCACCTCTCTGCTCTTTAAGCAGTGTTCAACCCTCCAGGGAGCATCCCCCAAGTACTGTCAGAATGAACCTCAGCATCTCACTTCCTTGGTTCCTTGTGTGGTCCCTTTAAGGACCAGAAACATCAATTCGGAACCCGTTCTTCACCATTTGACCCACAACTTACCTTCCCATCCTTGTTATTGTTAAACTACTGATTTCATTCTTGGCTCAGATGTGGGTTTCTTAAACTCTTTGTCTCCCATCCCTCTTCTGGAAGTATAACTGGTCCTATCTCCTTCAAACTCCCAGACCCCTGTACCCTTTCCCGACTTAGCACCACTATGACAGCACTTACCTCACTGCAGCATCATTGTGGGGCTCCCCTCTACACCAGAAGCCCCATGGCACTGTGTTTTGGTCACTTTGGTGAACTCAGGGCTTAGCATAAGGCCTGACACATGGCAGTTTCTCAATCAGTGTTTTCTGAATGAATGACCCGGCTTCTTGATTATAGCCCTGGATTGCACGTTTGAATTTAGCTTCCAACCATATTTTCTTCCCCACGGTTGGAACCTTTTACTTAAACCCTGGCCTGGACTTCCCTTAGGAGCCCACCGCAGCTGCAGAGCCTTCAGACCAAGACAGTGTGACCGTCTGCTTCTCCCTCCTGGCCATAGCCAGCCTTGTGCCACCCAGCAACTTTTTCTCTATCCCAAATGAGAAATAAATGTATCCTTGGACACAAAGGGACTAGGTAGAAGAACACAGAAGAACCAAAGCAAATCTATGTCCACTATTTGTAATACAATTCTAAGTAGTCTGTCTGATCTGCCAAAGACCACATACACAGCTGCGCACCTACCAAGTGATAGGCACTGTGCTATGCTTTACACACGGCCATTCATTTAATCCTGTCAACTCTTTGAGGAAGAGATCATTATCTCCATTCTACACATGAGAAAAGTAAGATTCAAAAGCTTATGTAACTAACCAAAGATGACATAGCTAAGTAAACAGTGGGGTTGGGATTCACACCCAGGTTTGCCCAACTTCAACACTAAGGCCAATGCTATTTCCACCATACTGCTAAGCCATACTATGGTGCTCTTAAAAATTGGGCTCTATGAAGTATACCTAATACTCTTGAAACAATGAAAAATATCTTCAGATAGAAGACACCAAGACTAAGAAAAGGGTAAAGCTTGGTACATAAAGAAAAACAAAGTCCTTCGGTCAAAGGAATTTGAGGACAGTTAAGATAGACATAGCAATGCAAAAGGTTGTAACTATGGATGAATTGAATTAATGATGGTACAACACGTTAATGGATCATAGTAAGATTTAAAATAATTAGGAAAATCAGACTAGACTTCATAAATGAGAATCTCTGATTTTTTTAAACAGCACTATTTAAACAAAGGGAACCCTACAGAAGAACCAAGAGTTATTTATAAAATTGTAATAGTTTTTCCCACTCTGCTTTTTCAAGCACACAAACTGTCTCATTACTTGTTGTGAATACCAAATAACCCAGGTCAGAAGTCAGCTAGCACACAAATAACCGTGCAACAGAAAATGTTTTCCTACAGTCAGATGACTGAGCAAGATTAATCAGAGAAAGCATTTTCACTTTCACATAATCTTCAAATACTTACCTAGAGCAAGTATTTAACTATTTCCTTGATCAGATGACAGATAATCGTACAGACAAAATTTACATGAGGGGAAAAAATGATGTTTTAGAAAAAGCCAGAGTTTTCATATATAAATCTGGGCTCCTCAGACTAGCTCCAAGTCACCTCTGATATGCCTCCTCTCCCAGCACCCCTCCCCAACTGGCTGCCTTGATTTATTGCCACCATTAAAAAAAAAGTTCACTTACGCAAACATTCCAGCCGCACTGACCATCTTTTATTTTTATTTTTTTTTAGAAATTCACGTTCTTATTTATTGATTGATTGATTGATTGCTGTGCTGGGTCTTCGTTTCTGTGCGAGGGCTTTCTCTAGTTGTGGCAAGTGGGGACCACTCTTCATCGCGTTGCGCGGGCCTCTCACCATCGCGGCCTCTCTCGTTGCGGAGCACAGGCTCCAGACGCGCATGCTCAGTAATTTGTGGCTCACGGGCCCAGTTGCTCCGCGGCATGCGGGATCTTCCCAGACCAGGGCTCGAACCCGTGTCCCCTGCATTGGCAGGCAGACTCTCAACCACTGCGCCACCAGGGAAGCCCCTGACCATCTTTTAGTCTCTCAAACTTGCCAGATCTTTCCCATGTCAAAGCCGTCATTCCATCTGCTTCAGTCTCCCCAGTATAACCCTGGCTCAGATACCTCCACATCCTTCAGTCCCAGCCTAAGGGTGTTACTTCCTTGGAGAGGCCTTTCCTGACCACTGGACGTGAAGCCATCTCTCACACCATTTTCTCTTGTGGCACCCATCTCTTTTCCCCCAAAGTACCAGCCAACCTTTAGAAAGATACATTCCCGTGTGAATTTACTTGCTTAACTCTCTCCTTCACTAACTCCATGAGGATAGGAACCTGGGGATTGTGTTCATCAGTGTTTATCCAAGATCTAGCCTAGTGTCCAGTAGTTAATGGGAACTCAAAAATATTTGCTAAGTAGTGGATATACAAGTGTCAAATTCAGGGGAGGTGTTTGGGTTATAGATTTGACTTTAAAAGTCATTAGCATACTGATGGTATCCAAAGCCACAAGGCTTACATTACAGAAATGTTCCTGAAATGTGTATAAAATATTTGTTTTTGTACATTGTGCTCCTCCCCTCTGCTCTAAGCCCACCGGGGACCACTGATGAATCTCAGGTCCCCTAGATAGGGAAAGCTGTTGCTTCCAGTGCATCTCAGAACAGAGATGACTACAGAGCAGGCCACACGTCCTTTCACTGCCCCATCCCTTGATTCTCCACTGTGCTGATAGATCAGACTTTACTCACAGGTTAGGTGAGTAAATAGCCAAAGGAAATTACTATGTGGAGGGTGAATGCTCTTAACTATATGGTAAATAAGACTGCCTTTAAATCCAAGGGAAGGACTTCCCTGGGTGACACAGTGGTTAAGAATCCACCTGCCAGTGCAGGGGACACAGGTTCGAGCCCTGGTCCGGGAAGATCTCACATGCCATGGAGCAACTAAGCCCGTGCGCCACAACTACTGAGCCTGTGCTCTAGAGCCCGCAAGCCACAACTACTGAGCCCGCGTGCCACAACTACAGAAGCCCGTGCACCTAGAGCCCATGCTCCACAACAAGAGAAGCCACTGCAATGAGAAGCCTGCATACTGCAACAAAGAGTAGCCCCCGCTCGCCGCAACTAGAGAAAGCCTGCACACAGCAACGAAGACCCAATGCAGCCATAAATAGATAAATAAATAAATAAATTTATAAAGAAAAAAAAAAGAAGTCCCTATGTATCAGTCTAATTGTCCTTAAGTATTCTGTCTCTTCTCTCTGGAAGACTTTAAGATTTTTCTTTGTCTTTGATCTACAGGTTTTCCACAATGTTTCTAGATATAAATTTGGCTTTATTTATCTTGACCCAGACTGATAGTCACCTTTAATATGAAGACTTATGTCTTTTTTTTAATACTAAAAATTGTCAGCCATTTCTTTTCAGATACTGCCTCTTCCCCATTCTATTCTGTTCTTTTTGATCCTATTAGATATATGTAAAAACTTTTCAGTCCAATCTCTCTCTCAGATTCAGTATCTCTTCTCTGTATACTGTACTGAGTGATTTTCTCAAATCTATCTTCCAATTTACTAATGTTATATTCTACTATTCCTAATCTACTATTTAACCTAACTATTGAGTTTTCATTCCAATGCTTATTTCCCAAAAGTTCTTTGTTCTTTTTCTAATCTCTCAGTTCATTTTTCATACTCTCCTGTTGTTCTGTGGGCTTTTTCCTTTTTTCTTCTCCTTAAGAAGATTAAATATAATAAGTATTAGGTCTATTTTAGCTAGTTCTACTATCTTCAGTTCTTGTGGTGTTACTTCTCCTCCTAGTTGCATCTGCTGCCTTCCTCTCATGGTGATTCCTTTCCTTGTGTGATTTGCAATTTTTTTATCTTCAGCAGAGTTGTTTCTCTGGGAGTCCCATGTATGATCTCTGGTTATCTCTGGAGAATAATTTCCATTTGTCTCTACCGGACTTCAGGTTCTATATCAGTGTATATATAAATTTTTAATTTGGCATCCCACAAGAATGATAAATCAGGATGCTATCTCCAGCTTTCCTGGGCTGCTGAGCCACATTTTTCTAATTCCTATTCTATGGATTGGGCAGTCTTACAAGGCTTCTACTTCTATTCATTTATCTCAGTTCCAGAGCCCTACCTTACACAATCCTGAGGCCTCATCTCCTGACTTTGTGTGAGTGTTAAAATTCCAGAAAAATTACATACCTCTACCCTTTATTGTACATACTGTGTGTACGTGTGCACACACACACATGAGCCAGCCTTCTACCCTCCCAACTCCCCAACTATACAATAAACCCTAGGGAGAAAACACTTTTCCAATCCATTTGTTTAATACCTGGCACAGAGCCTATAATGGGTACTCAACAAATATATGATGGACAAATGAATGGATGGATGAAGAGATGAAAGAATGAATAATACGAATTAATAACAGAATATACAGTCAGACCACCAAGGATAGATTCACCACATCTGCTTAAGAGAAGTGGATATTATTTCTATTTCTAATTTTTTTAATTTCCTTAAAATAGTGCAGTTTCTATTATGGTAGGGATTTTTCTCTACATTATTACTAAGCTGTCTTTTAATCTTACTCTCAATCTTTTAACAAAGATATCTAATTATATAGAAGTATTCGAGTTTCCCAGAATACGTGCTTTCACTGCCAAGGGCCCCCACAACCAAAAGAAAGAAAGTTTTGTTTAGTATGTAGAAGGTACTCAATAAATATTTATTGAACTTAATCTTTTTTTCTTAAGATTTTATTTATTTATTTATTTATTTATTTATTTATTTATTTATGGCTGCATTGGGTCTTCGTTGCTGTGCATGGGCTTTCTCTAGTTGCAGTGAGCGGGGGCTACTCTTCATTGTGGTGTGTGGGCTTCTCATTGTGGTGGCTTCTCTTGTTGCAGAGCATGGGCTTTAGGTGCACGGGCTTCAGTAGTTGTGGCACATGGGCTCAGTAGTTGCGGCACGTGGGCTCTAGAGCGCAGGCTCAGTAGTTGTTGCTCCGTGGCATGTGGGATCTTCCCGGACCAGGGCTCAAACCCATGTCCCCTGCATTGGCAGGCGGATTCTTAACCACTGTGCCACCAGGGAAGTCCACAAGACACAAATTATTATCTTCTCTTCCTATTCCTTTCCACAATCTCCTTGGACAAAAAATATGTGTGTATGGGGGGAGGAGGGTCTATATATTTCTTACATCATATCCTCCTGCTTCTTGATGTTAATCCTGTTAAGCCTTGACTGTGTACAAGGTGCCTTCTCTATATGATGGGGAGCTCTTTATGATCTGAGCTTTCTGGGCTCAGCTAATGATGTGTGAAATGGGAAATAAAGTAATTAGCAAACCCTCTATCTCTGCAACAGCTGGCTAAGAGGTCAAGAGCTCACCTTCTCCTTCTCTAGGACAATAAACCTCATGGCTCCCTATTAGAAGTCTGCCCTTTGCAATAAAATATGACATAAGAGAGAAATTTAAATGCATCCATTTAACATTTGCAAAAATATAAAGCCAAGAACATTTGACAGGTTGGTTTTGAGTTTTGGTTTTTAGGTTCCTTCCCTTTCAGCAATCAATCCTACCTTTTCCTTTTACAATTAATTCTTGAGTACATACACTATCCAAAGCAATCAGAAAGAGAGCCTGCACATGAGTATTCAGGGATGCATTTAGCTTGATTCCAAATCTCCTATCTGAATCCTAGTTCTGTGTCTTTCCCTGAATGGTCCATTAGGTCCTCAGACTCAGCAATAACCAAAATTGAATCCATTCACCTTTCCCCAAAACTAGCTTTGCTTCTTGACTTTCTTCTTTTATCAGCAGTTAAAAAAAAAAAGAAAAGAAAAGAAAAAAGAAAAAATGAGTTTAGAACAGCAGTTCCCAACCTTTTCTGGTTCACAGCATCCTTAGTGTCTAGTTAATTTTATCACAGTGCCCCTAGGCCAAAAGAAATACTTAATAGTTCCATTCATTAAGCAGCTAGGTCCAAACAAATTTGTAAGTTGTATGTACTCACAACTTAATTATATTTGAAAAGTAATACACATAAAATTTTAAATGATATCTTATTTCTTAACCACATTTACTTGGTAATGGTATATATGCACACATTGGGCACCACACAACCTCTGCAATCTTGGAACCAAACTGGACACCACTACCCTCACTTCCTGCTTCACAATCATTTTCATGCGGTACTTGCTTTTCATCACAGCAACCACCAAAAATCCAGCTTTGCAAAGATACAACAGCACCAAAAGGAATGTATCATTATGATACTGAAATTGTGACCTACATCAAGCTAGTAGTTCTTGTGATGTCCAGTAGTCACAGAATAAAATTATGTTTCCCTCAAAATTGTAAAATATCCTGCAACAGTCACTGTGAATTCACTCTGGTGTCCCAGGGCACCTGAGCCACAGTTTGGGGACTGAAGGGTTAGAGTGATAGTTTGGTACATGCTTTGATAGATCATTGCAGTAATGACTCCCATGAATCATGCCTCCTGTATCCATGCTCTCAAGCCAATATGACTTGCTTTGACCAATGGGACATTAGTAAATGTGACACAGGCTGAGGCTTGAAAAATATATGTACTTTGGGGTTTTCCCTCTCTTGCTGCTGGAAACCCTTCTGCTGCCATATGACACACTCAGGCTATCCCCTGGGGGATAAAAGACCTGGTGGAGAGAGGGCCTAGTCATCCCAGCCATCCCAGACATGTGAGTGAGGCCAACCTAGACCATTCAACTCAAGCCAAGATGACCCAGACTGAAAGAGCTGCCCACTGACCCACAGAATCATAGAACATAGTGAAACATTTTTTGCTTTAAACCATTATGTTTTGGGTGTTTTTCAGGCAGCCAAACTAAATGGTAAGATGTTAGAACAACTGCACTTTGTACTTTAGGCAATGGAAAATCAATGAGAATTTCTTAATTAAGTTGAATAGAGTTATTAAATACATGAATGCTTGATCATTCAATTATCTCCTTAAAATTCTTTTAGAAAAAACTCGTGATTTCCAGTCATAGCCTCAGGAACAGATCCTGAAGTTCATAAACATTTCATTGCCAATGAGATTAGAAAATTGACTTCATTTGTTTGAACCACAGTTCCTAAAATTATAATATAAGTGATCACTAATCTATAAGGAAGCCTGATTGTAAAGGAAAATGTGAATTTTAACTTGGTTGTCAAAAAGGTGACTAGAAACCTTGATGCAAAGTATAAGAATAGCCCCTTCAACCAGAGGTCAGACCACTGACTACTATAACTAAGTGGCCGAAACCCAGCTGCAAACTCAGAACCAATGGAAATGGCCTCACAGTGGCAGAAATGTCTGCCACAAGATACTGAGTCTTGCTTCTAATCAGAGCCATTCCCAACCAAATGCTATTTCAATATAGCAGGGTCTCAACCAGAACGCACAGATTGTCAGATGGAACAGCTGTCAGCAGGGAAAGTAGGCCAATCATCTAAAAAAACACAGGCATGGCCTTGAAAGTACAACCAGGAGCTGCTCTTTGGGACTACATGTTTCAATGTGCTCAGAGAACATCACCATTCAACAGCACAATAAAACATGTTCTTTATAAGAATGAGACCGCATCATCAAGAAAATATTGAATGCTTGTGGAAATAAATTGAAAGCCCTTCAGTAAGATTTCCACTAAAAATGATGAAGAAGGGGGCTTCCCTGGTGGCGCAGTGGTTGAGAATCTGCCTGCCAATGCAGGGGACACGGGTTCGAGCCCTGGTCTGGGAAGATCCCACATGCTGCGGAGCAACTGGGCCCGTGAGCCACAACTACTGAGCCTGCGCGTCTGGAGCCTGTGCTCCGCAACAAGAGAGGCCGCGATAGTGAGAGGCCCGTGCACCATGATGAAGAGTGGCCCCCGCTTTCCGCAACTAGAGAAAGCCCTCGCACAGAAATGAAGACCCAACGCAGCCAAAAATATAAATAAATAAATTTTTTTTTTAAATGATGAAGAAAAATAGTATGAGTTCTTAAGGTAGTAAATGCTAGTTATCTAGAAACTTCACTTGTGTGGAAAATTCCATTACCCAGGAGCCATTGCGAATGATGCTTTTGGCATCTCCATGAATTAGAGGTAACTCTGTGTACCAGCTCACCCCGAGCTTGTTAGTATCTACGCTTTTATTCTCTTGAGTGGGAGAATTCTCCCAACCCTCAACGGCCCCAGGATGGCTGAGGCACTGCCTCTCCTCAGACATCAATCCTGCTTCCTGGGAAGAAGACCACGTGGGGCACTGGAGGAAGAGGATGACCATCGCCTCATTTGGGCCCACAGGTGAGCTCCTTTCTGACCAGGTGAGGCTCTGCAGAAAAGAGAGAGGGATGGAGTCAGTAGCCACAGATCACAAGGGGGCCGGTCCTGTGCAAGAATCCGTGTAAAGAGGTGTCCAGCAGAGAAAAGCTGACCCAATTCCAGGTGTACTGCCTGTGGCCAAGACCCTGCTCCCCCCACCAAGGAAACAGACAAAAGAAGAAAGGAAAGCACACACCAGCCACCATGAGCACCGGAAACACAGCGGTGAAAACAGCCTATACAGAAGCAAACACGTATTTAACCCATTTTGTGTAGTTACGGAAGCTTTAGAAAATATGGATGAGGAAAGAAAGAGAGAGGAAAAGAACAGACTATGTACATATATAATAAGTGTGTTCATATGCAGAATGCTATATTAGAATCTTTTCTTCATGTATCAATATGTGCATCAATGAATTGTTTTGAATTGCTGCATCATATCCAATTTTGTTGACACATCTTTTTAATCAATCCCATGTTTTTGAATATCCAAATTCTATTTTGCCATTGTTGTTATTTCTTGGGGGTGTCAGGAAGCCCCAGTTCAAGGCTAACTGAGCCATGGGAGGAGACTGACAAGTGGAAATCAAAACATCAGCCTTATTTTTGATAAAAGTTGGATAGAGGACATGGATCAGGTATGAAGCCCACTGAGATTCCTAACGCGGTAGCTGGAATTAAACAGAATTTCCCAAACATGAACAGACAGAGCTGGAAAACCGCGGGCCTCCCCAGTGGAGGGAGGCCTTTCCCATAAAAGCTCCACCTGCAGGAAGCTGATGAGAGCGCATGCTCTCCACAGGCAGACATCCCAAATCGCCTAAAAGTAGTCAACGCTACTATCCAATTGCAGAGAAAGACGACATACACTCCCAATAGCGATGGATCAAAGTGCTCTTTCTTCACATCCTTTTCTACTGTGACAGTTTCAAATGGTATCTCACTGTTGTTCGGTTTGCATTTCTCCATATGCAAATTTTTCTATATATATATTGGCCATTTTTATTTCTTCTTTACTGACTGCTTTGATATGCCCTTTGCCCGTTTCTCTAGTGAGATCTTCATATTCTTATTCATTTGTAAGATGCAAAAATATTTAAGCAAGTCACTCTTCTTAACCTTAGAATTGTGATGCATGGGGTAGCAGTTAGAATCATAAGGTTGACAAAGCACGACATTGATGTTGAGAGTGATCGTTTCCATATTTATTAAAACTTTTACTTATGCCAAAACAGGAACCTATTTGAAGAAGAGAAGGTCAAGGTCTATTGCCCACAAAAGTGCTTAGATTTAATATCTTCTGATATTAAGTCCATGCACTGACATTTTTATTCCAAATTTTAAGAAACTTGATTATTGATCCAGAAATTTCTAATGTGAAAAAATCCTTATGGATGTACCTTATTTCATCACATATTCAATACATGGAAATTTGAAATTTTGGAGAAAAATGTAACTACTTGTTCTCTTTATTAAAAGTGCCATCAGAAACTTCAGGTGTAAACTACTGACTGAGGCAAGGTGCGCCGTCAAAATAATTGAACTCATACAGACGTTATAGAACAAACTGATAGTTCCAGGATGTTGATCCATAACTTGCCAAGAATAGCTACTTTATATTTTTAGGTATTACCATTGACCACTGACAAACAGAATACTCTTCAAAGAACTTTTATGGATTATTTCATAATATTTTTATAAAAGGTCTTAAAGCAATGGATATTGAACAACTGCTAGTAAACAATGCTTTCACCAAAATGTCTTTAGCTATTCTTTCTATTAAGAGAATAACCAAATCACTAAATTTCAGAATTCTAGAATTCCTGCTATTATGCTTTGTCCCAAAATCTTCCCTCCATCATCCTTATGTTTCTCCATAAAGTAGAAAAATGCCTGTTAGAGCCCTTATCGTTCATCACCATTCATTAATTCAACAGACATTTTTAAGAACCTGCTAACAAACATTCTTAAGAACTTAGCTATATTTGGAGCTAAGGATAAATGCAGGTAAAACAGTTTCTACCCTCAAGGAAAACATGGTCTATAGCTTACATAATGGGGGAGATAGGCAAGTAACAGAAAAAGAGAATTCACTGTGGTATAATCAAGCACTGACTGCTGAGGCAGCCCAATGGAGCAGCTACTAATCAAGTCTAAGGGAAGCAGAGGAGGCTTCCAGGAGGAAGTGATGTGTCACTGAGTCCTGGAGAGTGAGCAGATTCTATCCAGGGGAAGAAAACGAGGGTAATTCAGGGGGCTGGTATAAAGGCACAGAGGCAGGATGGGTCACAATGTGGAGAACTTCTATAAGGAGTTCGGTTTAGCTGAAGCATAGAGTTGGGGTAGGGACAGACGATGGTGAGAGACTGCACTACAGAAGGAATATTCCATCTTTACCTCTCAATGGATGCTGACAAAAATTGATGACGAAAAGAGTATTCATACCCTCCTCCTCCATTTCACAGTTAAAGAAACAAGCCCAGTGAGATTAAGTGACTTGCCCAAGGTCATATGTTTCTCAAATTACTAAGATAAAATTCCAATTTAGAAATTCTGATTCCAGAGCTTAGACTCATCAGCTAGTCATGAATGGATTTTATGCTATGCTAAGGGATTAAAATTTTACCTTGAGAAGGTCACGGGAGGCCAAGGATTTTAGGCAGGAGAATGACATGGTCAGCTGTACCTTTTAAAAGGAAGGCCCAGGTTACTGGGGGGGAATAAACGGGGCTACATGTGATATGGAACTACTGCATACAGTTCTGCATGTTGTGTCCTCTACAGCCTAGGGAGGGCCATGAAATGTGGTCTGTGAACGGCACCCCGGAGTGGTGCAGTGCTCGACCTACATGGCCAGATTGAGTGTAATTGCAAGTAAGGAGGCTAATACAGTACTTCAGCCATGAAACGTAGGAAGGGTTGTGCTAAAGAAGGGCAATAGCAGAGAAAGGAAGGGGTCATAATGCAGAAATAATGATGTAGAATCAACAGGAGTTGGTGGCTGGTTGGATGAAGATGGTGATACAGAGAGAGCAGTCAAAGAGAAAAGGGTTTTATCTTGTGTGGGTCTGGCTAAGTCGGAACCACATTTTAGAATCGCCTTCCCTATTTGGTTTGGGGTTAGATTTGGTTCTAGGTTAGAAACTTGCACAAGATTTGGGAAGTGAAAGGAAGCAACAGCCCTTATGCTCTGAAGATCGTCATGGTTAGAGGTAAGATGAGGCAGACACAGAGAAATGGCAGATGCCAGCCTGTCCTCACCCTCCTTCTCCACTCTGCAGCCTCTTCCACCTCCAGGGCCAGCAGCTCTACCCGTCTGCCTGCCCCGCTGACCAACAGCAACCAGTGGCCAGAGGCTGGAATGCAAATTCACAGAGGCAGTTGCTAGGACCAGGTGACAGCCTTGCACAGACCTCTACACCTGCCCCCTTAGGGGTCCCTCTCAGCAGACTCCCCTCAAGCTCTGACTTGCCCACCGTGCCAGTGCTTCAGGAGGACTACTTAGTGACTTCCCTGATTCACCAACTCTCCTTTCTGGACCCCTCTTTCTCCAGGTTCAGTTCCTGATCCCAGCAGTTTCTTTTGCAGCAATTTGAAAAAATGAATCTAAAATTCATATAGATCTGCAAAAGATGTGTAATAGTCAAAACAGCTTTGAAAACGAACAAAATTGGAGGACTTACACCAGCTGATTTCAACACTTATTATAAAGGAATCTATAACAGAGCTGTAAAGATGGACACCCAAATTTTACAGGGGCAAAACATTTGGTAAAATTGTTGTCTGAGATGACTTGGAAAGCAGGCCACATGCCTAGTGAGGCCGTAGCTCTGGGCAAAGTGATTGGCAAGAGAATAACCGGGCTCACTTTCTTTGTACTGCAACAAAGCATTATAAGAAATGAGCTCAGGAAATAAGTGGCCAGTTTGCAAGCAGAAATTGAGGGTCCAGAAATTGGACGCCTGACTAGAAAAGCTGTATGATAGCTGTTAGACCCCGAACACAAAAGCCTATTAAAATCCAGCTTTGCTGCTGCCATTGGGCTAACCGAAGTTACTTGTGGTGGGGTTTGAGGGTGATGGCCCTGACTGAAGGGGTATGACAGCATCTCCCGCTGTCCCTGACACCACTGTGAGGCCTCTGTCCACTCAACATCATGAGAGGAAACACAGTCCTGATGCAAAGAAATTTGGATCAGAGAAAACATATTCCAGGGCCACACCAGTCCTCCAGGAACTGCAGGCAGTAAGGCTGCTTCAGCCTCCCAAAATGCCCGAGCAACAAGATGGACGGGAGAAGGGCCTTGCCTTCATTCTGGAGATGTTTGCATCCGGATAAACTCCATGCCTAAAGGATGTGCTGAAAATCCAAGCTCCAGAAATATGTGGAATGTTTCTTGGAACTGGGCTTCTAACAACTTTCAACGGTGCAAACAAAAGCATTGTAAATCAGGCTTTTCTGAGAAAAAGGTGCTCAAAGATTCAGTAAGCTTGGTTACTAGTATTCTTAGCAGGATTTTCTGTTCTTTCATTCTCAGTCACTTTATTACAACTTAATCTTTTTAAATCCGACTTTGGATCATTCAAGCTTTTCAGAAGTACTTTGGATTATTAGAATTACAGACTTCATTTTGAAATTGCTTTTCATAGGCTCAGAAAATCTTATTATAGTAGTGCCTTCTTTCATCCTGCTTTTTAAATCCAAGGGTTACTGGTGTATGCTCTTAGAAGAATTATGTCAGTTTTACTGAATTTTGTTCCCATATCAGTTTTGGTTTCATTACCTTATTTGCTTCAGGGAGTTTAATAATATAATTAGCTAGATTCTTGGGATATTACTGTCTTTATTCTACCTCATTTTATAGCTTTTGGGTTTTTTTGGAAATCTGAGAACTTTCAGATAGGTTTTGTGAATATTTTTTACACAGCCAAGTTACAGAGTGACTTATTTAGATGTCGATGATATTTGTTCAGTATGTCAAGCTGAATTTCAGAAAATTATTCTTCCCATCAGTCAGCATGTTTTTCTGAAGAGTGCATTCATTGCCTTATGGTTTTACAGAGAGAATATATGTCCACTGTGCAGAACTGTGATTTCAGACCATAGAAACAGATGGAAAGATGGGACTGCCTCATCATACTTTCAAATACAATTAAGTCCGATGAACTATTAAAACCACAAAAAAACTAATTTCATTTGGTTACAATGACTATTAGTAAATCCATTCAGATGGATTTCAGTACTAAAAATTAAGAAAAATGTTTCGGGCTTCCCTGGTGGTGCAGTGGTTGAGAATCTGCCTGCTAATGCAGGGGACACGGGTTCGAGCCCTGGTCTGGGAAGATCCCACATGCCGCACAGCGGCTGGGCCCATGAGCCACAATTACTGAGCCTGCGCGTCTGGAGCCTGTGCTCCACAACAAGAGAAGCCGCGATAGCAAGAGGCCCACGCACCGCGATGAGGAGGGGCCCCGCTTGCCACAACTAGAGAAAGCCCTCACGCAGAAATGAAGCCCCAACACAGCCATAAATAATAAATAAATAAAAATTTTAAAAAAAAGAAAAAGAAAAATGTTTCCAAACACTTTTAGAACAGCAGAACAAGATTTAAGCATGTTTTAATTCTTTTAATTTAAATGAGTGAAAGAACACTGTTTTTGAAAATATAATAGTCAACCTAATGTATAGGTCAACAATATTTCTTCAATCCTAATTACTTGACATATGATTGAGACGTAAAATTGTAAATGTGTTTTCTTGTTAATTTTACCAAAAACAGCAACTGGATAACTAACTATAACTAGTTGTTTTAGAGGAATTTGGGTATTCTTTTCTGACATTGTTTCAGAATAAAGAATATTTTTCATAATATTTTAAGATATATCTTTATCCAAAATCTCAAAAATTTCTTAACTTTCATAAAATTTGTATTTTTAAATGAAAGTTCCATATGCTATATTTTACCTGTAACCATTAGATTTTCTAAGTGCATATTAATTTACTGAGGATGATATATTTTAATATCGTATTACTCTTTGTAATATGATTAACAATCAATAAGAATTAATCATTTAAATTATTCCAAAAACCTCAGTGTTGTTACAAAGTTACATTAATGGTGTGGCCACCACCCAAACCTATTGTCCTCAAGGTAACCACCATTAAACTGAGAAAGAAGGGCATGGGAGCAAAGAAGCAAATAAGACTTGAGAACAACATCTAGGCAAAACTTTGAATATATTTACTGGCACGTGGAACTGACTAGAAGCTAACAGATCAAAAACCTTCTAAATCTCTGGGTGAACTGTACTGCCAAATAAACATGATCTCAATCTGAAAAAGCCTTTGCCTGTTTGAACATTAAAACAATCTCAGGACCTCATGTTTGCACAAGCAGAAAGCAGGCTGTGAAAGTTGTACAGCCCTCATGAAGAATAAACTCCCAAATGTCCTCTTCAGGTGCAGCCATGGAATATAGGACATGGAAGACCCACCCAGAGGATGGACCAAGTAGAAAAGGGAGTTCCAAGAGGAAAGCAGAATCAGAATCTAAACAAGCACCTTCCCCACCCACAGGGCAGGAGACCTTCCTGAACCTGCCCAGCAGGATATCATGTGTACCAGCAACTAATAACTGTCTTCCATTCTTTTGTTTTCCAAGAGAGTTTTTATTGTAGTTATCCCTTCTCTGATCCACCGTATATTGAGCGGGAGAAGGGATGAACAACTTATCTTTTTATTCACAGATCTCCACAAGGAGCCCCATCCAGACACCACAGACATCATCTGAAGATCCTAAACTTTGTACTGCTACATTGACTTCATGTGCCTTGGGGTTGCCTCCTGTGGAAAAAGAAGGTGTTCTACAAAAGGAAGAAAGAATAGAATAGGAAATTTGTGACCAGAAGGAAAGACTGTGGAGGATACTGGTTAGTAAGTCACCAAAGACTATTTCCTTTTTCTCCTGGGCACACTGCTAGATTATGCTTCCCAGTCTCCCTTATGGCTAGACATGGCCCTGTGTCAGTTCTGACCAATGAAACGTGACATCTGTTGCTTCAGGCCTGGTCCATTTAGCTCTTGACTCATGACCCTACATGGCCTTTCCCTTCCAGCTGGCTAGACTGGAGATGACTAGGACAACCTTGAGAGTCATGGTGTGAAGATGAAGCAGCCACGGGATAGAGGAAACCTGTCTCCCTGAAACATGTGGAGAAAGGCCACCCTCCAGGAGTGATTGTATGGTACTATTATCTGAGCAAAACATAAATATTCTTTAATCATACTAAGTCCCTGAGGTTTAGGAGTTTATCTGTTACAGTCACTAATGTATGCACAGCAGAGGGAACAGCACAGGCAAAGATAGGATTGAAACAGATGACATAGCCTGAGGAGGGTGAGGAGTTCCCTCTGGCTGAAATGTAGACACCGGCGGGTGAGCTACAGAAGGTGAGCTTAAAAGGGTTGGCTAGAGTAAATGCTGCCAGTAATCTGCCTTTTCTGAGGCAATTGAGAATCCAAATCTTTTACACACTGTTGCCCCCCCAAAATTGAGAACATGAAATGTGATCACCAAGCTGACAACAGCTTTTGCAGTCTGTTAAAGCTACAACTCATACCAAAATGGATCCTGCTGAATTCAGTAAGAAAATCAAGAATCAATAACCTTGAGAGGAAAAAGTCAATTTTTAAATCTTTATGAAACCGTGTGTGTGCTCACACATGCCCGCACACACACACACATGCACGTGTGTGGTGTGTTTTCAGGTAATGAATGATATTCATGCAACAAAACTTGAGGTTGGCTTCAATTAATGCCACATTTTCCAAGCTCCTTCCATGTGGCAAGTGTCCTACTAGGTGTCTATGATAGGAAGATAAATAAATGACTTACCAGGACTTGGAATCACTCACAGACTAATACAATTGGTAGGCACGTAAACAGATCAACCAGGATACATGAGGACACATGCTATTATAAAAATAGGACCCACTAGAACTACAAGGGTTAGGGAAGAATCATGGGCAACTGAACTTCCTTAGCCTGATACTTAAGATGCTTCTTGATCGGACCCAACCTACCTTTGCAGCCTGAAATATCACTACGTTTCTTCACACAATTAGTTGCTCTCATACCCATCCTCCACTTTTCCACCTCCATGCCTTGTCTTCTGCCTCAAATTCTCTCTGACCCATTGCTGGCCACTGTTTAAGGTGCTAATAAGATTCCACTCATGAAATCTTCCCTGGTCCCAGTGGGATGGACTCTCCCTTCTCCCATAAGCTCTCTCTGCCTCTCAGTAAGTTACCACTCTCTGCTGTGCATAATAGCTATTTTCTGACTTCCTGGTCTTGTCTGTGGAGACTAAACTGTAAACCCCCTGAGGACCAGGAATGTTTCTAGTCCTTTTTAAATTCCCAGTACCAGGTATAGCACTTTGTATGTACCTAGTGGATGTTCAATAGGTATTTTCTGAATATTAAAATTTTAAACCCAAAACTCACTCCCTGCTGACTCTACACACACCAGTAGTCACTGTACTCTTTGGTCCAGAGCTTAAATGTTGGGTGATATATGATGTCTTCTCATGGGAGGAGGGCAATTTTGTAAGAGGATTCAGTGATAATGAACAAGAAAATAAAAATAGTGCCTCCTTATTTCACAAAAATTAAGACAGTTCAATAGACAATAGCTTACTGATTAGAAAGATTGAAGGTAAACTTTTCTTTACTGCAAAAAAAATATTTTATGGAAGATTCTCTATTAACTTGTAAAATATCATGTTCAGGAGGAGCTTCAAGATGGTGGAAGAGTAACACGTGGAGATCACCTTCCTCCCCACAAATACATCAGAAATACATTTATATGTGGAACAACTCCTACAGAACAGCTACTGAATGCTGGCAGAAGACCTCAGACCTCCCAAAAGGCAAGAAACTCCCCACGTACCTGGGGAACAGACACCCTCAGGCGACCTACATGCAGAGGCAGGGCCAAATCCAAACCTGAAACCCAGGAGCTGTGAGAACAAAGAAGAGAAAGGGAAATTTCTCCCAGCAGCCTCAGGAGCAGCAGATTAAATTTCCACAGTCAACTTGATGTACCCTGCATCTGCGGAATACCTGAATACACAACAAATCATCCCAAAGTGAGGAGGTGGACTTTGGGAGCACTGATAGATATAGATTTTTTTTCCCTTTTTCTCTTTTTGTGAGTGTGTATGTGTATGCTTCTGTGTGTGATTTTGTATGGATAGCTTTGCTTTTACCAATTGTCCTAGGGTTCTCCCTGTCTGTTTTTTTGTTGTTCTTGTTTGTTTTAGTATAGTTTTTAGCTCTTGTTAGCATTGGTGGATTTGTTTTTTGGCTTGGTTGCTCTCTTCTTTCCTTTTTTTTTATTACTTTAAAAATTTTTTTAATACTTATTTTTTATTATAATAACTATTTTATCTTATTTTATTTCATTTTATTCTATTTTATTATGTTTTATTTTCTTTCCTTTTTTCTCCCTTTTATTCTGAGCCGTGGGGATGACAGGCTCTTGGTGCTCCAGCCAGGCGTCAGGGCTGTGCCTCTGAGGTAGGAGAGCCAAGTTCAGGACACCGGTCCACCAGAGACCTCCCAGCTCCACATAATATCAAACAGCGAAAATCTCCCAGAGATCTCCATCAATGCCAACACCCAGCTCCACTCAACAACCAGCAAGCTACAGTGCTGGACACCCTATGCCAAACAACTAGCAAGAGAGCAACACAGCCCCACCCACTAGCAGAGAGGCTGCCTATAATCATAATAAGGTCACAGACAGCACAAAACACACCACCAGACGTGGACCTGCCCACCAAAAAGACAAGATCCAGCCTCATCCACCAAAACACAGGCACTAGTCCCCTCCACCAGGGAGCCTACACAACCCACTGAACCAACCTTACCCACTGGAGGCAGACACCAAAAACAACGGGAACTACGAACTTGCAGCATGCTAAAAGGAGACCCTAAACACAGTAAGTTAAGCAAAATGAGAAGACAGAGAAACACACAGCAGATGAAGGAGCAAGGTAAAAACCCAACAGACCTAACAAATGAAGAGGAAATAGGCAGTCTACCTGAAGAAGAATTCAGAATAATGAGAGTAAACATGATCCCAAATCTTGGAAATGGAATGGAGAAAATACAAGAAACGTTTAACAAGAACCTAGAAGAACTAAACAGCAAACAAACAGTGATGAACAACACAATAAATAAAATTTAAAATTATCTAGAAGGGATCAATAGCAGAATAACTGAGGCAGAAGAACGGATAAGCGACCTGGAAGATAAAATAGTGGAAATAACTACTGCAGAGCAGAATAAAGAAAAAAGAATGAAAAGAATTGAGGACAGTCTTAGAGACCTCTGGGACAACATTAAATGCACCAACATTCAAATTATAGGGGTCCCAGAAGAAGAAGAGAAAAAGAAAGGGAGAAAATATTTGAAGAGATTGTAGTTGAAAACTTCCCTAATATGGGAAAGGAAATAGTTAATCAAGTCCAGGAAGCACAGAGAGTCCCATACAGGATAAATCCAAGGAGAAACACACGAAGACACATATTAATCAAACTATCAAAAATTAAATACAAAGAAAACATATTAAAAGCAGCAAGGGAAAAGCAACAAATAACATACAAGGGACTCCCCATAAGTTTAACAGCTGATCTTACAGCAGAAACTCTGCAAGCCAGAAGGGAGTGGCAGGACATATTTAAAGTGATGAAAGGGAAAAACCTACAACCAAGATTACTTTACCCAGCAAGGATCTCATTCAGATTTGATGGAGAAATTAAAACCTTTACAGACAAACAAAAGCTAAGAGAATTCAGCGCCACCAAACCACCTTTACAACAAATGCTGAAGGAACTTCTCTAGGCAGGAAACACAAGAGAAGGAAAGACCTACAATAACAAACACAAAACAATTAAGAAAATGGTAATAGGAACATACATATCGATAATTACCTTAAATGTAAGTGGATTAAATTCTCCAACAAAAGACATAGACTGGTTGAATGGATACAAAAACAAGACCCAGATATATGCTGTCTACAAGAGACTCACTTCAGACCTAGGGACACATACAGACTGAAAGTGAGGGGATGGAAAAAGATATTCCATGCAAATGGAAATCAAAAGAAAGCTGGAGTAGCAATTCTCATATCAGACAAAATAGACTTTAAAAAAAAGACGATTACAAGAGACAAAGACGGACACTACATAATGATCAAAGGATCAATCCAAGAAGAAGATATAACAATTGTAAATATTTATCCACCCAACATAGGAGCACCTCAATACATAAGGCAAATACTAACAGCCATAAAAGGGGAAATCGACAGTAACACAATCATAGTAGGGGATGTTAAGACCCCACTTTCACCAATGGACAGATCATCCAAAAGGAAAAAAAATAAGGAAAACAAGCTTTAAATAATACATTAATCAAGATGGACTTAATTGACATTTATAGGACATTCCATCCAAAAACAACAGAATACACTTTCTTCTCAAGTGCTCATGGAACACTCTCCTGGAGAGAGCATATCTTGGGTCACAAATCAGGCCTTAGTAAATTTAAGAAAATTGAAATCATATTAAGTATCTTTTCTGACCACAACGTTATGAGACTAGATATCAATTACAGGGAAAAACTGTAAAAAATACAAACACATGGAGGCTAAACAATATACTACTTAATAACCAAGAGATCACTGAGAAAATCAAAGAGGAAATCAAAAAATACCTAGAAACAAATGACAATGAAAACACGATGACCCAAAACCTATGGGATGCAGGAAAAGTGGTTCTAAGAGGGAAGTTTATAGCAATACAATCCTACCTTAAGAAACAAGAACATCTCAAATAAAAAACCTAACCTTACACCTAAAGCAAGTAGAGAAAGAAGAACAAAAAAAACCCAAATTTAGCAGAAGGAAAGAAATCATAAAGATCAGGTCAGAAATAAATGAAAAAGAAATGAAGGAAACGACAGCAAAGATCAATAAAACGAAAAGCTGGTACTTTGAGAAGATAAACAAAATTGATAAACCATTAGCCAGACTCATCAAGAAAAAAAGGGAGAAGGCTCAAATCAATAGAATTAGAAATGAAAAAGGAGAAGTAAAAACTGACACTGAAGAAATACAAAGGATGATGAGACATTACTACAAGCAACTATATGCCAATAAAATGGACAACCTGGAAGAAATGGACAAATTCTTAGAAATGCACAACCTTCTGACACTGAACCAGGAAGAAATAGAAACCATGAACAGACCAATCACAAGCACTGAAGTGGAAACTGTGATTAAATATCTTCCAACAAACAAAAGCCCAGGAACAGATGGCTTCACAGGCAAATTCTATCAAACATTTAGAGAAGAGCTAACACCTATCTTTCTCAAACTCTTCCAAAATATAGCAGAGGGAGGAACACTCCAAAACTCATTCTACAAGGCCACCATCACCTGATACCAAAACCAGACAAAGATGTCACAAAGAAAGAAAACTACAGACCAGTATCACTGATGAACATAGATGCAAAACTCCTCAACAAAATGCTAGCAAACAGAATCCAACAGCACATTAAAAGGATCATACATCATGATTAAGTGGGGTTTATCCCAGGAATACAAGTGTTCTTCAATATACGCAAATCAATCAATGTGATACACCATATTAACAAAGTGAAGGAGAAAAACCATATGATCATCCCAATAGATGCAGAGAAAGCTTTCGACAAGATTCAACACCAATTTATGATAAAAACCCTCCAGAAAGTAGGGATACAGGGAACTTACCTCAACATAATAAGGCCATATATGACAAACCCACAGCCAACATCATTCTTAATGGTGAAAACCTGAAACCATTTCCACTAAGATCAGGAACAAGACAATGTTGCCCACTCTCACCACTATTATTCAACATAGTTTTGGAAGTCTTAGCCACAGCAATCAGAGAAGAAAAATAAATAAAAGGAATCCAAATCAGAAAAGAAGTAAAGCTGTCACCGTTTGCAGATGACATGATACTATACATAGAGAATCCTAAAGATGCTACCAGAAAACTACTAGAGTTAATCAATGAATTTGGTAAAGTAGCAGGATACAAAATTAATGCACAGAAATCTCTTGCATTCCTATACATTAATGATGGAAAATCTGAAAGTGAAATTAAGAAAACACTCCCATTTACCACTGCAACAAAAAGAATAAAATACCTAGGAGTAAACCTACCTAAGGAGACAAAAGACCTGTATGCAGAAAATTATAAGACACTGATGAAAGAAATTAAAGATGATACAAATAGATGGAGAGATATACCATGTTCTTGGATTGGAAGTATCAACATTGTGAAAATGACTATACTACCCAAAGCAATTTATAGATTCAATGCAATTCCTATCAAATTACCAATGGCATTTTTCACAGAACTAGAACAAAAAATTTCACAATTTGTTTGGAAACACAAAAGACCCCAAATAGCCAAAGCAATCTTGAGAAAGAAAAACGGAGCTGGAGGAACCAGGCTCCCTGACTTCAGACTATACTACTAAGCTACAGTAATCAAGACAGTATGGTACTTGCACAGAAACAGAAATATAGATCAATGGAACAGGATAGAAAGCCCAGAGATAAACCCACCCACATATGGTCACCTTATCTTTGATAAAGGAGACAAGAATATACACTGGAGAAAAGACAGCCTCTTCAATAAGTGGTGCTGGGAAAACTGGACAGGTACACGTAAAAGTATGAAATTAGAACACTCTCTAACACCATACACAAAAATAAACTCAGAATGGATTAAAGACCTAAATGTAAGGCCAAGACACTATCAAACTCTTAGAGGAAAACATAGGCAGAACACTCTATGACATAAATCACAGCAAGATCTTTTTTGACCCACCTCCAAGAGAAATGGAAATAAAACAAAAATAAACAAATAGGACCTAATGAAACTTAAAAGCTTTTGCACAGCAAAGGAAACCATAAACAAGACCAAAAGACAACCCTCATAATGGGAGAAAATATTTGCAAATGAAGCAACTGACAAAG
Organism: Balaenoptera acutorostrata; assembly: GCF_949987535.1. NCBI lineage: Eukaryota > Metazoa > Chordata > Mammalia > Artiodactyla > Balaenopteridae > Balaenoptera > Balaenoptera acutorostrata. The sequence continues at coordinate 68,776,741 of NC_080064.1, read as the reverse complement.
GATTAACCTCCAAAATTTACAAGCAGCTCATGCAGCTCAATATCATAAAAACAAACAACCCAATCCAAAAATGGGCAGAAGACCTAAACAGACATTTCTCCAAAGAAGATATACAGATTGCCAACAAATACATGAAAGAATGCTCAACATCATTAATCATTAGAGAAATGCAAATCAAAACTACAATGAGATATCATCTCACACCAGTCAGAATGGCCACCATCAAAAAATCAAACAATTTTTTGATTTTTTGAAACAATCAAAAAATCAAACATTTACAAACAATAAATGCTGGAGAGGGTGTGGAGAAAAGGAAACCCTCTTGCACTGTTGGTGGGAATGTAAATTGATACAGCCACTATGCAGAACAGTATGGAGGTTCCTTGAAAAACTAAAAATAGAACTACCATATGACCCAGCAATCCCACTACTGGGCATATACCCTGAGAAAACCATAATTCAAAAAGAGTCATGTAGCAAAATGTTCATAGCAGCTCTATTTACAATAGCCAGGACATGGAAGCAACCTAAGTGTCCAATGACAGATGAATAGATAAAGAAGATGTGGCACATATATACAATGGAATATTACTCAGCCATAAAAAGAAACGAAATTGAGTTATTTGTAGTGACGTGGATGGACCTAGAGTCTGTCATACAGAGTGAAGTAAGTCAGAAAGAGAAAAACAAATACCGTATGCTAACACATATATATGGAATCTAAAAAAAAAAAAAAGAAATTGGTCATGAAGAACCTAGGGGCAAGATGGGAACAAAGACGCAGACCTACTAGAGAATGGACTTGAGGGCAAAGGGAGGGGGAAGGGTAAGCTGGGACGAACTGAGAGAGTGGCATGGACATATATACACTAACAAATGTAAAACCGATAGCTAGTGGGAAGCAGCCGCATAGCACAGGGAGATCATATCGGTGCTTTGTGACCACCTAGAGGGGTGGGATAGGGAGGGTGGGATGGAGGGAGACGCAAGAGGGAAGAGATATGGGGATATATGTATATGTATAACTGATTCAGTTTGTTATAAAGCAGAAACTAACACATCATTGTAAAGCAATTATACTCCAGTAAAGATGTTAAAAATATATATATATATATATCATGTTCAGCATTTGCCCTCAAGCAATCAGAAAGGAGAAAATGGGCAGCCGCCTCCCTTGGTAATATCAGTACCATTAGCAAATGATATTGATGTGAGGGCAGGTGGGTGAGGAGAAAATATTGACTATAAGCTTCCCACATTGGTGGCATAAGAGAGCTGGAAGCTAAAACATGGGGCCAAATCAGTGTTATTCAGTATGGCATGGTCAAAGCCAAAAGTAGAAAAGATCAATATGTATAAAATATTGACGTATACTGAATGTGTTTACTAAGATCTGGAATATAATAAAGGAGATGTATGCTTAAAGTTTAAGTGGGGACCAATTTAAGATAAAGGGAAATATGTATGTAAAGAAGTTTTTTTAACTGGGGTAAACTTTAGGTTTTTGTTAACAAGAGCAGACAAGAATGAAAATATAAATAAATCCGTGGATAACACTTCCACAAAGTAAATTAATAGTAGAGAGATTTTTGTGGAAGCAGTCCCCAATCTGCTGGGTTCTGGAGCCCCTTGACTTAAAGACCTTGCTTGTGGATATGCCTAACACATACATACTACCATCTGACACAAACACGTAGATATTTTGCTGATGAGTAACAGAATATAAGACAGGTTGGAGAAGCCAGGCAGGCTGATCTAGCTTCTCGCATGGGAAGAGCTGTCAGAAGGACAGAGAGGACTCTCCTCATCGGGGGTGCACATGATCAATGGGAGGGATCATGGCAGGAGCATGGGCTTTGAAAAGCCCTGAGCAGAAAAGAGAGGTGGATAGAGTCAGCATGCTGGCATAGGCCGCATGGTGAACAATGGGACCTCTCAGATCTTCAGAAAATTACCACATTCATAAAATGCTGTGTACGGTTAATTTTTTGTGGGAAATGGTTAAGGGGCTGAGCTTCTAGATTTGGCCCAGGGCTCATCTGAAACAGCAAAAAAAAAAAAAAAAACAAAAGTGGGAGTAAAGGGAAGCGTGACGAATTAAAGAGTGGGAAACTCAAGGAAACACGAGTACTGGGACTTCCCTGGTGGCACAGTGGTTAAGAATCCGTGTGCCAATGCAGGGCTCACAGGTTTGATCACTGGTCTGGGAAGATCCCACACGCTGTGGAGCAACTAAGCCCATGTGCCACAACTACTGAGCTTGCCCTCTAGAGCCTGCGAGACACAACTACTGAATCCCACTCGCCCTAGAGCCCACGCACCACAACTACTGAGCCCACACACCTCAACTGGTGAAGCCCGCCTGCCTAGAGCCCATACTCCACAACAAGAGAAGCCACCGCAACGAGAAGCCCGTGCACTGCAATGAAGAGTAGCCCCCGCTCGCCGCATCTAGAGAGAAAGCCCGCGTGCAGCAATGAAGACCCAATGCAGCCCCCAAAAAAAGGAAACATGAGTAGCACTTTGCCTGTTAAAGGCCCTGGAAATGGAGCTCAAGCCTAATTTAATCTGATCTTCAGGGGACCTTGGGCAGTATCTGAGTTTCTTATATAAATTCACTTAAAAGTGTTCCTGAATACTTAGAAGCTTTTTGTCATTGTGAGTTTCAATTAATGGAATAATGCAGGGGAAAAAAAGTTTTATATTAAAAAAAAATCGATCTTCATACTACAAGAGTTCAGAACCACTATTTTCAGAGCAGTTATGACTGGTGGCAACTTGAACATGAATTTGTTAGCTTCATGAGAGAGGAAAGGCTGAACTGGATCCACTGCAGACTGTGAAATGCCACGGAGGCCATGGTCTTTTCTGAAAGCATGTACAGACTGACCACATGCCGGCCCCATGCGCTATGGACAAATAGAAATATTGGTCACAAGGAAGTCCCTGAATAGATATAAATGATCAGAGCTTTCATCAAAGCTTCTGCTTTCCTTTTCTGCCTTTGTCTCATTTAATCCTCACAACAACCCTACATGGAAGTTAATATTATCTTGATATTAAATATGGAGAAACTGAGCCACAGAACTGACCAAGTTCACACAGCTAGTAAATAGCAGAGGCAGAGTCCAAAACTATTTATTTGACTGTGAAGCCTATGCGCATAATGATTAATAAATCAATTAATCAACTACTTTTTGAGCATCTACACTGTGCAAAGATTAAAATAAGTGTATTGTTAGCAAATGTTACATACATTATTGTATCAGTCAGCATTCTCCAAAGAAACAGAACCAATAGGATGTGTGTGTGTGTGTGTGTGTGTGTGTGTATGTATATAAAGAGATTTATTATAGGAGTTGCTCACATGAGTATGGAGGCTGGTAAGTCCAAATCTGCAGTGTAGACTGGCAGGCTTGAGACCCAGGAGAAATGATGCTGCAGCTCTAGTCTGAAGACCAGCAAGCACAGGCCCAGGAAAGCTGATGGTACAGGTGAAGTCCGAAGACAGTCTGCTGCTGACTTTTCCTCTTACTTGGTTAAGGGTTGGTCTTTTTGTTCTGTTCATGCCTTCCACTGATTGGATGATGCCCACTCACATTACAGAGGGCAATATGCTTCACTCAACCCATTAAAATGTTAATCTCATCCAAAAACACCCTCGCGGAAATGCCCAAAATAATGTTTGACCAAATATTTGGGCACCCTATGGCCCAGTCAAGTTGACACATAAAATTAACCATCACAATTACATTTAAAATGAGTCTCTCTCTCAACCCTTTCTTACAGTAACTTTATAATTTATATACTTCACTAGTCTGGGATTTCATACAAGTACTTTTCAGTCTCAAATACTTAAGAACCCACAATTCCCTTTATAGCAATTAGGGATATCATTTACATTTGTATCTCTTATTTTTAAACTTTAAATTAGATTTTAAATGAAGATTTTCAATTACTGTGTCCTCAGGGAACTCGTAAACGTACTAAGAGATAAATTTGAAATTAACACTTTCAGGATTAAGCTCCTATCTGATAAAAATTTTACTTAAGTAAAGTGTATTGTTTTTCACATTTACCATATAAATAAAGACAAGAAAAAAATGTCTGAGTCAGGGAAATGAGTACTGAGGAGGCAGAAAGAACAACTTAAATCAGGTGGCAAGAAATATTAACAAAATTACAAACAGCAGTTAATAGAATGTCTGGTGAAAAAGAAAGCAAATCTTAGAGCTATGAGAATGATATCTAGAATAGACAATGAGGTCCTACCCTCCTGTCTAGAGAGAAGAGTTAGTGTAAGAGTTAGGACTAGATATCCCTGAGGGCAGGAATCACATCTTTATGTCCCCAACATGTGGTATAATACAGGCCTTACATAATAGGTGTTCAATAATTTTTTTAAGTTAAAAAAATGGATATTTGGAGAAAAGTAATCTGGCAGAAGGGAACAGAAGAAAAAAGAAAGGCATGTGATATGGCTCGGTTACAGCCCTATTAGGTACAGAGGCTGAGACTCCAAGACCTCTATGGATCATCAAAAGGGTAGTGTTTACCTGAAGACAAGTTCCAAGGCCTAATATGCTTGCTCAGTCCAAGAGATACTTTCTTCCCTATGGCAATAGAACATATCAAAAATTAGTTATTTAGTGGGAGGGAGGGAGACGCAAGAGGGAAGAGATATGGGAACATATGTATATGTATAGCTGATTCACTTTGTTATAAAGCAGAAACTAACACACCATTGTAAAGCAATTATACTCCAATAAAGATGTTTAAAAAAAAAATTAGTGGGCTTCCCTGGTGGTGCAGTGGTTGAGAGTCTGCCTGCTAATGCAAGGGACACGGGTTCGAGCCCTGGTCTGGGAGGATCCCACGTGCCGCGGAGCAGCTGGGCCCGTGAGCCACAACTGCTGAGCCTGCGCGTCTGGAGCCTGTGCTCCCCAACAAGAGAGGCCGCGATGGTGAGAGGCCCACGCACCGCGATGAAGAGTGGCCCCCGCTTGCCGCAGCTTGAGGAAGCCCTCGCACAGAAACGAAGACCCAACACAGCCAAAAATAAATAAATTAATTAATTAATTTTAAAAAAAGAAAAAAGATATTTTTTAAAAAATTAGTTATTTAAGAACCCCACTGCCTCATCCACCCACTTGGCTTTTTTTCTTTTTTTCTGAAAAGCTAGTAACTTTTCTAGGTTAATTAAGGAGAATGTTCATTTCCAATTTTTCTTTTCTAATCTTTCTTTCTACCACCTTCAAATATTTGCACTCTGTTTTACAGCTTGAAAAGTCTTTTTTGAAACACGCATATCTAATCTCAGTGCCGATTAGAAATGCAAGGTCAGCTCCACTTCATGTGTAGCATTATGGGAATTCTGATGCAATGAGAAGTCTGACACTCCTTCAAAGCCATAAGAATTCTCCCACAGATATATATATATAGCATATATACAAATATATATACAGCAAACCAGACACCTTTACACTTCATAGGGTACATTTTTTCTAGGAAGAAACCCAAAGTTTTATAATCAATATACGTAAAGCACCAATTAAATAAAGCTATCATTTCAAAGCTTTCAGAGCAAGAGCAGAACTTCTGGCCTAGGACTTGGGGTCCAGACCCTTACATCTGAGAAAAGTACCTTGAGATCCTTCAAATTCCAATATCCCGTCTGCAAGAATAAACACAGACAATTGTGTGGACACACAGTCAACTCACTAGAAAGCACATATAGAAGGAGAGATTTCATTAGGATTGAGATGTGGTCAGGGAAGAATGGAAATCATTAACCACAGGGTTAGAACTCACCTAGTAATTTTCTAACCACTCTCACTAGTGAAATCACAAAGTCATAGACTCTTAGGCTTGAAGGAAGTGTTAACATATCAAGATTCTAGAGCAAAACACTGCATCAGACACAGGACTATCCATATTTTGTTAATTCATTTCTCATGTTTAATAAAATGTATTTGGGAGAAAGCAGGGGGAAAGAGCCTGAAGTTAGCATTTTTAAAGTTACTGGCAATTTTACTTCCAGTTTGACAGAAAAAAACAAAAACAACAAAAACCAATGAAGTACAGTATGAAACATTTAGGAAGATAGTTATTTGGAAACTTCTGTTAAGTGTTTTTTAATGTTTAGGCATGTATTTTGAGACTGCTTTTAGACAATAGAGAAAAAGACAGGATTAAAAATCAGGAGGAAGGGAAAATTCCCTGGCGGTCCAGTGGTTAGGACTCTGCGCTTTCACCGCCTAGAGTGCGGGTTCAATCCCTGATTGGGGGACTAAGATCCCACAAGCTGCGGGGCGCACTCGCAGCTAAAAAAAAAATCAGGAGAAAGAAGGCTGAAAAAGATCCTATGGACACATGGATACTACTTCTCTATCAAATGTGAACACCATGTCACAACACATGTCTCTGCTGGTTCTGGTGCCCACAATGGGATCTCTGTCCCACTGTCATAGGGCAGCTGCCTGATCCCTCAAGGTCTACTAACGCCAACAGAGGCAGGTATTTTATTATAACAGTTCTCTATTTCTTTGTATCAGCTACATTTCAAAAGATGACTTACTTTTTCCCTGGAGTCCAAGACTTTGCTTAAAGAAGGAAGTCATAGATGCTTTGCACTTTAATACTTCCCAAGCTTATTTCCACTAGTCAGTTACTTGGTTACCATCTAAGCCCTTTCATTTAACACTGGACAGATACGGCCCTGATGAGATTTTCCAGAGAATAATGTGCTCTTTGCCTGGGAAAACTGGCTTTAAAAATTATGTCCTCCTTGGGGACTTCCCCGGCAGTCCAGCGGTTAAGAATCCACCTTCCAATGCAGGGGGTGCAGATTTTATCCCTGGTCGGGCAACTAAGCCCATGTGCCACAACTACAGAGCCCACGTGCCACAACTAGAGAGAAGCCCGCGCACCGCAACAAAGAGTCCACGCGCCACAACAAAAGATCCCGCATGCTGCAACTAAGACCCAATGCAGCCAAAAATAAATAAATAATTTTTTTAATTATGTCCTCCTTTAGCTCTGAAAATTTATCACTTATGTCTGTGAGATAAAGCAAAGCGTGAAACAAAACACAAATGCCATCCAGGTAACCTTGATTTTCTGGGATAGTCCAAATTTCATGCATTAAAATATAGTATTAAGTGTTAAACAATAGACATTTTGTTAAATAAATTGTAATATATTACACAAGGGGCAACTATACAGCCATTTAAAAGATGGGTAGAAGAATATGAAATGTAAGATGTAGTATGTGTTTAGGTTAGAAGCCAAGTTATAAAATACTATTAGAGAATAATCCCGATTTTGTAGAGAAAGAGAAAGGACTGAAAAATGTGTATCAAAATAATAATTGTAGTTATATTTGGGTGGTAAGGTTATACATGATTTTTATTTTTTCTTTGAACTTTTCCATTTGCTAATTTTTCTATAGAAGTGTTTAAAAAGATTTAAAATAATTGTAAAAGGAAAACACAGTCGCTATCATACATTTAGCAAAAGATACCTAAAAAAGTAAAAGTTGCTATGTTTCCTATTATCTTCAGTATAAGCCTCTTTTCCATGGTCTTTGAACTCATTCTTGCCCCTTCTTTCTAGTCAAATGTATTACTTCCTATTTCTGTAAGACAATTTACCCCAAAACTCAGCAACTGAAAACAACGCACAATTTTATCTCACAGTCTCCGTAGGTCATGAGTCTGGGCACAGCTTATCCGGACCCTCTGCTTCATGGTCTCTCAGTCAAGGAGTTAGTCCAGGATCTACAGTTTCAGCTCGGTAAGGATCGACTTCCCAAGCTCACTCCGTGGTTGTTGGCAGCATTCAGTTTCTCACAGGCTGTTGGGCTAAAGACCTCAATTCCTTGCTGGCTGTGGGCCAGAGGTTTCTCTCATCTCCTTGCCACGTGTGCCTCTCCCATCAGCAGCTTGCTTCACCAAAGCATGCAAGCTAAGAAGACGACAGACAGGATCTGCTCTTAACACGGAAGTCACAGTATTTTTTAACTCAATCACAGAAGTCCCAGCCATAGTCTACTGTCTAGAATTTAGTCATTAAGTCCAGCCCACACTCAAGGGGAGAAGATTGCACCAGGGCACGAATACCAACAGGTGGGAACACTGGGTACCATCCAAGAAGTCTGCCTACCACATCATCCTTTCCAATTAGTCTTTCTGTGATTTCTCTGCTATACCTTTGAATCAGTTCTCTTTTCTATCCCTCAACTCTCTTCCTTCACAGTCTATAAGTTTATAAAAATAAGTAACAAAGGTCAAGTTTTCTGTTTTACCCTTTAAGTTTTTAGATAAACTAAATAATTTTAAAATCATATTTTTCTGATGATAAATTGATGGATTTTTTGGTATGTGTATGTCTTTAAGGGATTTTGTATTCCTTTAATGGGAAATAGAAAAACTCTATCACCACGTTATTTATAATACCAGCAAGCTATTTTAAAAATCTAAATTTTCACTATATGTAAACTATGATACGGTCATCAGAGGGAATAATATTTAATCATTGAAATCATGTGGTAGAAGAACATTTAGAACTTCAGAAACACGTATATTGTTAAATTTTTAAAAAATCAAGATCTAAAGCAATATATAGAGTATGATCACTATTTGTTAAAATATACAAGTAAACAAACAGGAATACTACTGGAAGTATGCACACCAAAATATTAACAGTATTTATCTCTGGGTATTAAAATCTCAAGTGTTTTTTCCCCCTTCACAATACTTACAGAATCTGAATATTTTATTAATACATTATTATTATATTTATTAAATGTTTATTATTTATAAATAATAAGTGTTTTCTTCTTTCCTCTCAACAAAGCAATATCTAGAATTAATATATTTATTGCTTATATTTAATTTATACATGTGACCAATATTATCCACAAATTTCTAGTGGAATCTTTAAAAAAATCCTTATAGTACCAAACAGTTTTGAAATTCAAGTAATATAAATGGATTTTAAAAGATGTAGACATTCAGAAAGTTACAATGATCTTACATAGTAAGAGAATATTATGTTAAGACTAAAAACAAGAGGGAGAATGAATACTCTAGGATCCTTCCAGATAAAATCTCTTTGGAGAATGAGATGAGTGGAGTATAATAAAGTTTTCAAAGAAATTTATTCTTTTTTTCATGTACTATTTGAGAATCTATTATGTGCAGGGAGATACTTCTATGGCTTTAAATTCAATTAGTTTGGAAACATAAAATCCAAGTTAGCATATAAATTTTTCTTGTTTGCTATATTAAATCATTTTTATGTATCTAACAGTATTTTCTAATTAATTTATTGAATTTATCTGTAAAACAAACTTTTGATAAAAGTTATTTGCTATTGAATTTTCGGTAAAACAGCCTTTTTTCATTTTTGTCACATTATGGAAAGCAGAAAAAAAATTAAAAGAGAAAGCCCCTCAACATTAAAACATCACCTAGAGAATACTGCTATATTCCAAATTAGGATCCTCCAAAGATTCTGGCAGATAAAATTCATCTGCTTAAAAAAAATTTTTTTTTTAATTTTTACGGGACAAAATAGAAAATGAAGAAAAGAAAAATTACAGGAGAAATCTCCCAAAGCTTTGCAAGGACAAAGTTGGTCATGTGAAAGTATCTAACAAATATTCTTTCATAAACATTATCAATTTTATTATATCCTACATGACTGTATTTTTATGTAGTCAGTCTTCTTTTAGAATAACATTCATTTTCTAAGTACAGAAATAATATATAATCATTGTAGAGAATTTGGACAATAGACAAAGGCACAGGGAAGAAAACAGAAGTCACCCACAATTGTTCTACCCAGATTTTACCATTGTTAATATTTATATTATTACCTTTCTTTCATATTTTTTGCTACCAAAACGGATCCTGAATATAATGTGCCTTTTCTTTTCACGGAACATTATACATTTTCTCATGATATTAAATGTCTCTGAATAAAGTATTTTAATGACATTCCATCATGGTGATGATCTTTGTATCCAATGCTCTGTTCAAGTATTCAAAAATTTTATCAAGTTTTATATCAATATTATGCTACTCTTCTAAATTCATTGATAAAATGTTAGCATGATGTCTTTATGCTCTGCAACAGTTTCTATAAAATAGGAGTTATCTTTTTACAAAACTTAAAAAACTCACCTTGGACTTCCCTGGTAGGGCAGTGGTTAAGAATCCACCTGCCAATGCAGGGGACACGGGTTCGAGCCCTGGTCCGGGAAGATCCCACATGCAACGGAGCAACTAAGCCCATGCACCACAACTACTGAGCCTGTGCTCTAGAGCCCGCAAGCCACAACTGCTGAAGCCCGGCGAGCCACAACTACTGAAGTCCATGCGCCTAGAGCCCATGCTCCACAACAAGAGAAGCCACTGCAATTAGAAACCAGCGCACCGCAAGGAAGAGTAGCTCCAGCTCGCCTCAACGAGATAAAGCCCGCGCGCAGCAACAAAGACCCAATGTAGCCAAAAATAATAAATAAATTAAATAAATAAATTTATTTTTAAAAATTCCTGTAATAAACTATAATGGAAAAGAATATATATATGTACAACTGAATCACTTTGCTGTCCAGCAGAAATCAATACAACATTGTAAATCAACTATACTTCAAAAAATTTTTTTAAAAACTCAATGTCTACCTGGAAGTTTATCAACAATAATAATACATAAATTTATTAAATATTTACTATGTTCCAGATAATATGCTAAGTGCTTTAGGTATATAATCCTTACAACAACCTCACAACAAGTAGGTATTATTATTCCCATTTAAGAGATGAGGAAATGGACTATTGGAGAAGTAATTTATCTAATCTGTAGGTGGTGGAACTAGTCTAGCACTCAAGTCTATGTGACTCCAACTCATTTCCTTAACGATTTTGCAATATTCTCTCCCATTGTGAGCCATTTTTCTCTGTTGTTCATTAATGTATTACTTATTTTGATATGTTTACACATATTAACTATTTCTCTCACCCACTGCAGATGAAAGAATCTAACTGAAAAACAAGGAAAAGGAATTTAACGCTATTAAATATAAAAGACTTTACCACCATGTGGTAAGAGGGATAGGCATAGAAAATCCCAGACTTTTCCAAAAATTGAAAATTTATACATTCTAAGATATTTTCTTGCCAAAACAGAATTTTTTTTGAAAATATTTTCTCTTTATTATGGTAACCTCATTATGTTGACATCATTATGGTACCTATGATTCCTATTTTTTAAAAAATGATTAACAGACTATTTTTTAGTACAGTTTTAGATTAACAGAATTGGGCAGATAGTACATAGAGTTCCATACACCCATCCCCCCACCCCTGTAGCCCCTCACACAGTTTCTACTATTATTAACATCTTCTTTTAGTGTGGTTACAATGAATGAACCAATATTAATATATTTTTATTAATTAAAGTCCATAGTTTACATAAAGGTCCAAATTTGTGTTATACACTGGGTTGTACAGTTTATGGATTTTGACATTTATATAATGATGAGTACACTACTATAATATCATGCAGAGCAGTCTCACTGCCCTAAAAATCCTGTGTTCTGTCTATACATCCATCCCTCCTCCTAACCCCTGGCAACCACTGATCATTTTTTACTGTCTCCATAGTTTTCCCTTTTACAGAATGTCGTAGAGTTAGAGTCACATAGTATGTAGCCTGGCTTCTCTCATTTAGCAATATATAGTTCAGATTCCTCTATGTCTTTTCATGGATTGATAGCTCATTTCTTTTTTTTTTTTAACATCTTTATTGGCATATATTTGCTTTACAGTGTCGTGTTAGTTTCTGCTGCATAACAAAGTGAATCAGCTATACATATACATATATCCCCATATACCCTCCCTCTTGTGTCTCCCTCCCATCCTCCTTATCCCATCCCTCTAGGTCGTCATAAAGCACCAAACTGATCTCCCTGTGCCATGCAGCTGCTTGCCACTAGCTATCTATCTTACATTTGGTAGTGTATATATGTCCAAGCCACTCTCTTATTTTGTCCCAGCTTCCCCTTCCCGCTCCCCAGGTCCTCAAGTGCATTCTCTACATCTGTGTCTTTATTCCTGTCCTGCCCCTAGGTTCATCAGAACAATTTTTTTTTTTTAGATTCCATATATATGTGTTAGCATACAGTATTTGTTTTTCTCTTACTGACTTACTTCACTTTCTATGACAGACTCTAGGTCCATCCACCTCACTACAAATAACTCAATTTCGTTTCTTTTTATGGCTGAGTAAGATTCCATTGTACATATGTGCCACATCTTCTTTATCCATTCATCTGTTGATGGACACTTAGGTTGCTTCCATGTCCTGGCTATTCTAAATAGTGCTGCAATGAACATTGTGGTACATGACAGTTTTTGAATTATGGTTTTCTCAGGGTATAGGCCTAGTACTGGGATTGCTGGGTCATATGGTACTTCTATTTTTAGTTTTTTAAGGAACCTCCATACTGTTCTCCATAGTGGCTGTATCAGTTTACATTCCCACCAACAGAGCAGGAGGGTTCCCTTTTCTTCACACCCCCTCCAGCATTTATTGTTTGTAGATTTTTTGATGATGGCCATTCTGACTGGTGTGAGGTGATACCACATTGTAGTTTTGATTTGCATTTCTCTAATGATTAGTGATGTTGAGTATCCTTTCATGTGTTTGTTGGCAATCTGTATATCTTCTTTGGAGAAATGTCTATTTAGGTCTTCTGCCCATTTTTGGATTGGGTTACTTTTTTGATATTGAGCTGCATGAGCTGCTTATATATTTTGAAGATAAATCCTTTGTCCATTGATTAGTTTGCAAATATTTTCTCCCATTGTGAGGGTTGTCTTTTCATCTTGTTTATGGTTTCCTTCACTCTGCAAAAGCTTTTAAGTTTTATTAGGTTCCATTTGTTTATTTTTGTTTTTATTTCCATTTCTCTAGGAGGTGGGTCAAAGAGGATCTTGCTGTGATTTATGTCATAGAGTGTTCTGCCTATGTTTTCCTCTAAGAGTTTTATAGTGTGTGGCCTTATATTTAGGTCTTTAATCCATTTTGAGTTTATTTTTTTGTATGGTGTTAGGAAGCGTTCTAATTTCATTCTCTTACACGTACTTGTCCAGTTTTCCCAGCACCACTTATGGAAGAGGCTGTCTTTTCTCCATTGTATATTCCTGCCTCCTTTATCAAAGAAAAGGTGACCATATGTGCATGGGTTTATCTCTGGGGTTTCTATCCTATTCCATTGATCTATATTTCTGTTTCTGTGCTAGTACCATACTGTCTTGATTACTGTGGCTTTGTAGTATAGTCTGAAGTCAGGGAGCCTGGTTCCTCCAGCTCCGTTTTTCTATCTCAAGATTGCTTTGGCTTGTGGGGTCTTTTGTGCTTCCATACAAATTGTGAATTTTTTTGTTCTAGTTCTGTGAAAAATGCCATTAGTAGCTTGAAAGGGATTGCACTGAGGAGTCTGTAGATTGTTTTGGCTAGTATAGTCATTTTCACAATGTTGATTCTTCCAATCCAAGAACATGGTATATCTCTCCATCTGTTTGTATCATCTTTAATTTCTTTCATCAGTGTCTTATAGTTTACTGCATACAGGTCTTCTGTCTCTTTAGGTAGGTTTATTCCTAGGTATTTTATTCTTTTTGTTGCAGTGGTAAATGGGAGTATTTCCTTAATTTCTCTTTCAGATTTTTCATCATTAGTGTATAGGAATGCAAGAGATTTCTGTGCATTAATTTTGTATCCTGCTACTCTACCAAATTCACTGATTAGCTCTAGTAGTTTTCTGGTAGCATCTTTAGGATTCTCTATGTATAGTATCACGTCATCTGCAAACAGTGAAAGCTTTACTTCTTCTTTTCTAATTTGGATTCCTTTTATTTCTTTTTCTTCTCTGACTGCTGTGGCTAAAACTTCCTAAAATTATGTTGAATAATAGTGGTGAGAGTGGACACCCTTGTCTTGTTCCTGATCTTAGAGAAAATGGTTTCAGTGTTTCACCATTGAGAACAATGTTGGCTGTGTGTTTGCCATATATGGTCTTTATTATGTTGAGGTAGGTTCCCTCTATGCCTACTTTCTGGAGAGTTTTTATCATAAATTGGTGTCAAATTTTGTCAAAAGCTTTTTCTGCATCTATTGAGATGATCATATGGTTTCTCCTTCAATTTGTAAATATGGTGTATCACATTGATTGATTTGCATATATTGAAAAATCCTTGCATTCCTGGGATAAACCCCACTTGATCATGAGGTATGATCCTTTTAAAGTGCCGTTGGATTCTGTTTGCTATTATTTTGTTGAGGAGTTTTGCATTTATGTTCATCAGTGATATTGGCCTGTAGTTTTCTTTCTTTGTGACATCATTGTCTGGGTTTAGTATCAGGGTGATGGTGGCCTCATAGAATGAGTTTGTGAGTGTTCCTCCCTCTGCTATATTTTGGAAGAGTTTGAGAAGGTAGGTGTTACCTCTTCTTTAAATGTTTGAAAGAATTTGCCTGTGAAGCCATCTGATCCTGGGCTTTTTTTTTTTTTTTTTAAAGTTTGTGCCCCAAATTTTTTTTAATTTTTTTATTAATTTATTTATTTTTGGCTGTGTTGGGTCTTCGTTTCTGTGCCAGGGCTTTCTCCAGTTGCGGCAAGCGGAGGCCACTCTTCATCACGGTGCGCGGGCCTCTCACTGTCGCAGCCTCTCTTGTGGAGCACAAGCTCCAGACGCGCAGGCTCAGTAGTTGTGGCTCACGGGCTCAGTTGCTCCGCGGCATGTGGGATCCTCCCAGACCAGGGCTCGAACCCGTGTCTCCTGCATTGGCAGGCAGATTCTCAACCACTGCACCACCAGGGAAGCCCTGGGCTTTTGTTTGTTGGAAGATTTTTAATCACAGTCTCAATTTCAGTGCTGTGATTGGTCTGTTTATATTTTCTATTTCTTCCTGGTTCAGTCTTGGAAGGTTGTGCTTTCCTAAGAATTTGTCCATTTCTCCCACGTTGTCCATTTTATTGGCATATAGTTGCTTGTAGTTATCTCTCATGATCCACTGTATTTCTGCAGTGTCAGTTGTTACTTCTCCTTTTTCATTTCTAATTCTGTTGATTTGAGACTTCTCCCTTTTTTTCTTGATGGGTCTGGCTATTGGTTTAACAATTTTGTTTATCATCTTCTCAAAGAACCAGCTTTTAGTTTTATTGATCTTTGCTATTGTTTCCTTCATTTCTTTTTCATTTATTTCTGACCTGATCTTTATGATTTCTTTCCTTCTGCTAACTTTGGGGGTGTTTTTTTTTGTTTGTTCTTCTTTCTCTAATTGCTTTAGGTGTAAGGTTAGGTTGTTTATTTGAGATTTTTTCTTGTTGTTTGAGGTAGGCTTGTATTGCTATAAACTTCCCTCTTAGAACTGCTTTTACTGTATCCCATAAGTTTTGGGCCATCGTTTTTTCATTGTCATTTGTTTTTAGGTAATTTTTTATTTCCTCTTTGATTTCTTCAGTGATCTCTTGGTTATTTAGTAGCATATTGTTTAGCCTCCATGTGTTTGTATTTTTTACAGTTTTTTTCCTGTAATTGATATCTGGTCTCATAGTGTTGTGGTCAGAAAAGATACTTGATACAATTTCAATTTTCTTAAATTTACCAAGCCTTTATTTGTGACCCAAGATATGGTCTATCCTGGAGAATGTTCCATGATCACTTGAGAAGAAAGTGTAAGCTCTTGTTTTGGATGGAAGGTCCTATAAATATCAATTAAGACCATCTTGTTTAATTGGTCATTTAAAGCTTGTGGTTCCTTATGTATTTTCATTTTGGATGATCTGTCCATTGGTGAAAGTGGGGTGTTAAAGTCCCCTACTCTTATTGTGTTACTGTCGATTTCCCCTTTTATGGCTGTTAGCATTTGCCTTATGTACTGAGGTGCTCCTATGTCGGGTGCATAAATATTTACAATTGTTATATCTTCTTCTTGGATTGATCCCTTGATCATTATGTAGTGTCCTTCTTTGTCTCTTGTAATAGTCTTTATTTTAGTCTATTTTGTCTGATATGAGAATTGCTACTCCAGCTTTCTTTTGATTTCCATTTGCATGGAATATCTTTTTCCATCCCCTTTCAGTCTGTATGTGTCCCTGGGTCTGAAGTGGGTCTCTTGTAGACAGCATATATATGGGTCCTGTTTTTGTATCCATTCAGCATTCAGCCAGTCTATGTCTTTTGGTTGGAGCATTTAATCCATTCACATTTAAGGTAATTATCGATATGTATGTTCCTATTACCATTTTCTTCATTGTTTTGGGTTTGTTTTTGTAGGTCTTTTCCTTCTTTTATGTGTCCTGCCTGGAGACGTTCCTTTAGCATTTGTTGTAAAGCTGGTTTGGTGGTGCTGAATTCTCTTAGCTTTTGCTTGTCTGTAAATGTTTTAATTTCTCCATTGCATTTGCATGAGATCCTTTCAAGCGTAGAGTGATCTTGGTTGTAGGTTTTTCCCTTTCATCACTTTAAATATGTCCTGCCACTCCCTTCTGGTTTGCAGAGTTTCTGCTGAAAGATCAGCTGTTAACCTTATGGGGATTCCCTTGTATGTTATTTGTTGCTTTTCCCTTGTTGCTTTTAATACTTTTTCTTTGTATTTAATTTTTGATAGTTTGATTAATATGTGTCTTGGCCTGTTTCTCCTTGGGTTTATCCTGTATGGTACTCTGTGCTTCCTGGACTTGACTATTTCCTTTCCCATGTTAGGGAAGTATTCAACTATAATCTCTTCAAATATTTTCACAGTTCCTTTCTTTTTCTCTTCTTCTTCTGGGACCCCTATAATTCGAATGTTGGTGCCTTTAATATTGTCCCAGAGGTCTCTGAGACTGTCGTCAATTCTTTTCATTCTTTTTTCTTTATTCTGCCCCCTGGCAGTTATTTCCACCATTTTATCTTCCAGCTCACTTATCTGTTCTTCTGCCTCAGTTATTCTGCTATTGATTCCTTCTAGAGTATTTTTAATTTCAGTAAGTGTGTTGTTCATCACTGTTTGTTTGCTTTAGTTCTTCTAGATCCTTGTTAAATGTTTCTTTTATTTTCTCCATTCTGTTTCTGAGATTTTGGATCATCTTTACTATCATTACTCTGAATTCTTTTTCAGGTACATTGACTATTTCGTCTTCATTTATTTGGTCTTGTAGGTTTTTACCTTGCTCCTTTGTCTGTAACATATTTTTATGTCCTTTCTATTTTTTTTTTTTTTTTAATGGGTGGTGCTGTATTCCTGTCTTACTGGTTGTTTAGCCTGAGACATCCAGCACTGGAGTTTGCAGGCAGCTGGATAGAGACAGGTCTTCGTGCTGAGGTAAGGACCTCTGGGAGGCCTCACTCCAATTAATATTCCCTGGGGTCTGAGGTTCTCTGTTAGTCCAGCAGTTTGGACTCGGAGCTCCCACCACAGGACCTCAAGCCCGACCTCCGGCCTGGGAAACAAGATCCCACAAGCTTCGTGGTGCAGTTTAAAAAAAAAGAAGAAGAAAGAAAGAAAAAAAGGAGCAGTACAATATCAAAGAATAAAACACAAAATAAAATTAGAAAGATAAAAAATATATTAGGAAAAATAAAACTATAATTGGAACAACTGCAACAAGGTAAAATAAAACCACAACAGAAAAAAGAAAAAAAGGGTGTGGGGGGGGGGGGAACAAGCCAAAAGGAGAGAACAATAACAAAGTATAAAGAATAAAAGAAAATTAGAAAAATAAAGATTTATTAGGAAAAATAAAAATATAAAAGAATCAACAACAATGAATCAACAAGGTAAAACAGAGCCCCAATCTAAAAGAGGAAAACAAAATAAAAAAATCTTAGCTATGGGGACAGAGTTTAGGTGGGGGTGGAACTTAGGCAGGGGCGGGGTTTAGGGTGGGGCGGGACCTAGGCGGGTGTGGGGGTGACGTTTGAGCATGGGGTGGGGCCTAGGCTCAGGATCCACAGAGTCCGAAAATTCCCTGGGGGCAGGCCCAGGGCAGGGCAACGTTCAAGTGTGGGGCGGAGCCTCTACTTAGGACCTGTGCCCAAGGGGAGAGGCAGCATGTGGAAAGGAGGGCCTCTGAAGTGTGGGGTTCCGGAGTTTGGAGATAAGGCCCTGAGGGAGGGTGTGTGGGTGGGGTTTAGGCCCAGGGCGTTGGAGGGGGGTCTCCTAGTGTAGAGGTGGGGCCCTGGGTGGGGGTGTAGGGGCGGGGCTTGGGCTCTGCACGTCAGGAGGGAGGCTCCGAGGGCAGAGGATTAGGCCTAGGAGCCCAACGGGCTCCCTGGTGCCTAAGTAGACAGGAAACGCACTGGCCACGTTCCGTTCGTTCCTTCGTGCCCCTCCCCCACCATCTCCTCCAGGGTCTCCCATCCCCACTGGACTCCTAACCGTGGGTGGGTCCCACTGGGTGTAGGAACTCCTCCCCTCCCCCAGCCATCCCTCAGGGTGTTGGTCCTGGAGGTCTGGCCTTTACTTTGCTCCCCCTTCCCTCCCTCCAACTCCTTCAGAACCCACGAGGCTGGAGGGGGCCTCGGTGGGCAGAGGATCAGACCTGGGATCTCAGCAGGGTCCTGGGGGCCCAAGTGGGCAGGGGAAACCTGGCCACGCCCCCTTTTGATCCTCTGCCCTCCCAGTGGTCCTCCAATTCCCCCCTTCGGGGGTGGGATCCCTTCCCCTCCCCCAGTGGTCCCTCAGGGGCACCAGTGCTGTCCCACCTCCACTTCTCCTTCCCCTTCACTCCCCCCACACCCCACGTCCTACCCAGTCGCTGGGGGTTCCTCCCATCCCCTTAGGTGTCCATGGTCCCCCACCAGTGCCTGGTAGGTGCCCTAGTTGTGCAGAGACACAAATTCCCCGTCCTCCTAGTATGCCACCTTGACTCCGCCTGCAAAATGGAATTCTAAGGGCAATGCTTGTTCTGTAGTACATTAAATTATATAGCAATGATATTATCACTCACCTTTATATCTTAGATCCAAGAGATTTGCAGCAGCATGAATTTCTTAGTGTATGGGACATTTAAAACATAAATTATCTACAATTTTTTAAAGCAAAAGTCAAAATACCGGGCTTCCCTGGTGGCGCAGTGGTTGAGAATCTGCCTGCCAATGCAGGGGACACGGGTTCAAGCCCTGGTCTGGGAAGATTCCACATGCTGCAGAGCAACTGGGCCCTTGAGCCACAACTACTGAGCCTGCGCGTCTGGAGCCTGTGCTCCGCAACAAGAGAGGTCGCGGTAGTGAGAGGTCCGTGCACCGCGATGAAGAGTGGCCCCCACTCACCGCAACTAGAGAAAGCCCTCACACAGAAACGAAGACCCAACACAGCCAAAAATAAAAAATAAATAAATAAATAAATTTATTTTTTTTTTAAAAAGTCAAAATACCTATTATGAGAATGGCTGAACTAGTACCTCAACAATCAAGCAATCAGGGATGGAATTATACTATCCAAGAGTCAGTGACTAAAATAATTAAAAGAGAATAAGTATACACTTAGATCCGTTCTTAGCACAAATAAAGGAAAATATCACTAGCATTTAGCATTGCTTGTAAAATCCAATTTGGAAAGTAAATATGTAATTCATTGAGAAGATGCTTTAGCATGAACAACAGGGAGGCAAGAAAGCCATTTGCTCATTTAGATGAATTAGGAGCCTATTAGTTCCTTAATATGATTTGTCTATATCCTTTGCACTGAGATCCTCTATAATAATGAAGTAAGCCTAATAAAAGTCCACCTTTTATATAGGAACAAAGGATTTTTTTTAAAGAAAATTGGAACATTTCAATCGCCCAACAAGTAAACTACAATTGAAACAAAAACACAGTGGATGGCTGCCCACTGAGTCCCAAACTAAAAACAGCCCTGATATGTCCTATATCACCAAAGAGAAATGCAGAAAAAGGAGTATACCAGTAAGCTGCCTTCTACCACACACCTCAACAATTAATCTATGAAGCTCACTTTTGCTTCATACCTTCAAGAATAAACCCTCTAATGTAGATGATTTTGTCTTAAAGCAATGAAATGTGCTTGGATGGTACTCTTTTATCCTGTGTCCAATATTTCACCAACTTTCATGTAAACCTCTACAAAAGATGTTAACTATTTCTTATTCACTAAACTACTGATTTTATTTAAAAGCAGAAGCATGGAAGCATAGATAAAGGAAAAACAGTTTACCAAGCTATGTAAATACATTCTGGCTATCTGCTTACTATGCATCATGCCAAAAAAGGCTGGACAGATTTTTACCAATTAGGGAAGTAGGTTGGGTTGACCTGACTTAAATAGTTTATTGGTGGTGGCAAATATTTTGGATTGGCATGCTCAACATCTATTCCAATAACCTTGTGTTATCCTTCTGATACTGCATTAGCCAAAAAGCTTTTATTTTCCCCAAGTTCCCTAGAGGCTACGGGTTCTGGATATGATTTAAGGTCTGCCAATCGCATGCACTTAAGACTTGAATTCAGAACCAAGTTAACTGTGAGAGAGGCAAGGCATGTGGCATCATTTGTGCCGATGCAGATATAGCAGAAGTGGTATGGCCCCAGAGTTGGTACTATTTTATCAGAAGCAGCTTTCTGACCATGGCAGCAGCTCCTTTAGCAAACCAACTGGGCAGCAAGGCTTTGGGAATTTATCCTAGTGTCTGCCTACTCAGCTCAGAGTCTTCTCTCCAATCCTTCTAACAATTCTGGGGCCTGTTTAATAATATATAATAATCCCTTTCTGCTTAAAGCAGATACATCAGAGTCTGTTCTCTATAAATGAATCCTAATAGGATGATTTACAGAAAATTCAGCTTAGAGGGGCCCAGGGACAATGAGGTCCCAGATCATCAATCAGGAGAAGCATATTCCCTCCGGAACAATTGAGACTGATGCTCGAAATGGAGATTGTTTATGCCCTCAAGGAGATGAGCCATAACCCTCCTGATCCCAGAAAATGAGGCACAGGATGCTGACTCCTGTGACCGTCAAACAGGAGACATGGTCTCTCACAGGCTACTGAAATTCAAGTCCAGCATTTGGTTGGGATATTTGGTTCCAACAAGGAGGAACATGCCATACCTAACAAAACACTGTGAACACAGAAAACAAACAGTGATGCAAAAATAAGCCACAAATCAGCTATGTTAAGGAATCTAACAATAGTTTACTGTCCATCATTTACCACCTAATTAAGCACCCATGCTATTCCTGGAACCAATTACTAATCTCTAGAGATTATGAAATCCTTATTATCAAAACAACATGAAGAATTTGGACATTTAGGGGACTTCCCTGGTGGCTCAGTGGTTAAGAATCTGCCTGCCAATGCAGGGGACATAGCTGCCATCCCTGGTCCAGGAAGATCCCACATGCCGCGGAGCAACTAAGCCCGTGTGCCACAACTACTGAGCCTGCGCTCTAGAGCCCACAAGCCACAACTACTGAAGCCCGCGCACCTAGAGCCCGTGCTCCGCAACAAGAGAAGCCACCGCAATGAGAAGCCTGTGCACCGCAACGAAGACCCAACGCAGCCAAAAATAAAATAAATAAAATAAATTTTAAAAAAAGAATTTGGACATTTAAAATAAGATCAATGCTTACAGCAGGGCTTTTCAGTAGGTCTAGTAAAGGGAAATTTTCTAGAAGACCCTGATTTCTTTCAACTTCCCATTTGCTTTTATATCTCTGCTATTCCCTGTGAGCCTCTGTTATACCATGACCAGTTATAAAGCCCAGAGAAAACATTTTGAATTGAGGGTGTTGATTTGTGATTCAGCTGCTTCTCTCATGGGCAGCTCTACCTCATACAGCAGCAGGAAATCATTCATATATACCCTGGACCTGAATTGACAGGTATGATTGATAAGAAAGCAATTCTATCTTATTATAATGATATGAAACTATTTCAATTCCAACTTTAAAAACTCTTATTTCTAACAAATGTCACTTAACTATAGTTAATGAGTCTTTCAAGAATATCAGGTGATAATAGAGCTAATATATAATAAGTAAGAAGGAAATATCCTATGATAAGACCAAAGGACTTGATTTACCTCAAAAGTATTGGTAAATTATTTAAATGTGAAAAAATCAGAGAGAAGAAAAGTTAGTTCAAGTGATAGCTGTTGAAACAGTAACATATGAATCAATGTCTAGCCAGAATTCTATCTCAATGGAAACAAGGTTTTCAATGATGTGAATCATCCACATATTAAGTACTAAGTCCAAAGAGGCTCAACTTGTTTTATTTATTCATGCAAAGAACAAATAAATTCACAATTAACGGTTTGCTTGAAACTTATTTAAAAATTTTGAAGCATGAATGAGGTTTTTAAAGTTTTTAATGTACCTATTTAATTTTATGCTTGGTATGAAGTCATCTATGACTTTCACAGGATATTAACCATAATTACCTCTGCAGCATTTCAGTGCTCAGTCATTTCTTTGCCTCTCGGGTCTAGAGGACCATTGGTTGGTTTTGTAGAATTAGTCATTCACTCTGAATATTCTCTGAAACCGCATGATGTAATCCCCAAGAGTCAGAGGAGAAGCTATCTGGCTATCAAAGACACTTTAGCTGTCAAGGGGCTATGCTTATTCGGATCACAGACGAGCTCAAAAATCAGACCGTGGACAAGTCAGAATGGATACAACAAAAATATAACAAATACCTGATTTGCTATTCAGGTTCACATAAGAGGAAGATAGACTCGAGGTAGCAACCAAGGGAGGCAATGCCGCATACTGAACAGCCAAGATAAATTTTTTAAGTTGCCTAGTGAATTCTGCCATATAGGACAAGGAGATAGTGGAGAGTTTTTATCAGTGAAATAAGCATTAGATTACCTGGAGCAATCTTTCTGGAAGCTAATGAATTTATATTTAAAGATTAAGCCAAGGTTATTAACAATGTTTATTAAGAAAATCAAAAAGGATAGCCACAGACATACTCTTTGGAATTTTAGAATAATCACTCTTGAAAATGCCACCTGTCTCTATTTCAGTCAGTATACCTTCCTACTTCAGAATTTCCTTGGACCTCATTTCAATAAAAATTCAATAAACATATCTAAATTACACATGAATCTGTAATCCCCTGGAAGGAACATGATTGATTTAATTTTTTAAATCACCACAGTTACAAATAGTCTTACTTTCAGTTTAATATTGAGGGAAGCCTCACAGATATTTCCTACTCATCAACTCATAAGTTAATATGTTGAAATTGACCACTCATGTATAGAAAAGAATTGAGTAGGGAATACGTTCAGGGAATTTATAATCATCTGTATAAACTCACCCCTTTGGCATATAAATTGAGTTTTAGTCCAGAAATAAGCCTTCTGAAGCCATATAACTTACCAATTCATTTCTCAGAACTGAAGTATCTTAGAGTCTTAAAAATGGTTAATGATAAGATTCCATGCTCCATGAAACCTCAAATGCTAATGACATTTTCAAACAGTAAGTGGCATGCAGAGCATTTGATAACAAGCTGCTACTTTTTTTTTTAATTTGTTTCATCCTATTAAAAACAAGCTTGAAGAACACAGCAATCACCCCTTAATAGTTTACTGAAACATAAACAATAATGACTCCAGAAGCAAAATACCACAGCCCAAGTCAAAACAACTAAACCATGAAATCACTTTAACTAGAAGAAGCTTTGAAGGATTTCTAAGGCCAGTCTTTATTCTCCAAAAAATGGTCAGGACCTTTCTTTCCTTAATCTTTTTTTTTTTTTTTCAGTCAAACTAGCAAGAAATTATTATGCCAGTGACTATAAAAAAATCCAGACTTATTACTAATTATAATTTTTAACCTAAAGAACCATTAAAATCCTTCAGCATATGGTTTCTAGCCTAAAAATCTGTCACTTAGCCATTTAAGTACTTCTTAGCCTGACCTCTGCATAGTTGCACCCTTACTCAGGCTGACGAGAGCAGTTAACTGGATCTATAACCTTGTTCCCCAAGTTTTGATCCCCTCTACATCTTTCTTCAGTTGAGTGACTCAGAACATTGCTCTGGTAAAGTATTAACAGGATCAATTTTATAGAGAGCTCAGGACTTAAACTCAAAACTAGGTTCAAATCCTGCCACTAACCAAATATATGTCCTAGAGCAAGTTATTTAATTGCTTTAGACCTGTTTCTTCATCTTTAAAATGGGCATAATCTTTACCTACCTTGGGGGGTTGCTGAGGATTAGGTGAGGTGATCTGTTTCCTGCGGCTGGACACACAGTAGGCACTCAACACACATTTGTTGAAATTCCTCATCAATAATTACTTTTTTAGTGCTTGATATATATGAGACTCCATGATAAGTGCTGGGGATACAACTATGAGAGAGACGTTAACAACCCCACCCCCAAGAAGCTGACATTAAAGTGGGGAATATAGAATAAAAACAACCTAATAAAATAATCACAAATAATGATGTGTTGTGATGGAAACAAACAAGGGCTGAGATCAAGAATACAGAGAATAAGGGGAGGGAGAAGGTCAAAAAAGCCTTTTCCAAAGAAGTGACATTTAAACAAACAACAGAAAGATGACAAGGACATAGCCGTGCAAATAGGAAGAAGGGTGTTCAAGGCAGAGAAAATAGCAAGTGAAAAAGATCTGAGAAAGGTAAGAGCTTGGAAGTCAAAAGAAAGTTTAAGGTAACCAGAGCACAGAACTAGGAGGAGTATGGCAATGGGGTGGGCAGGGCTTAGGAGGCCACCGTATGGAGCTTGAAAGGGAGTGATGTGATCCCATTAACATGTCATTTGCCAGTGTCCCAGCCAGGGGTCACATGCTAGTTCAGGTCAGCCTCCCAAGTACAGAAGCAAGGATTCCCCCACGCATCACCAGCTGTTCAAGAGACCATCTCTCTTTTCTAAAGCTTATGTGTCCTTTTTAAAAAAGAGCCTGGGAGGACTTCCCTGGCAGTCCAGTGGTTAAGACTCCGTGCTTCCACTGAAGGGGGCATGGGTTCGATCCCTGGTCGGAGAACTAATATCCAGCATGCCACGTGGTATGGCATGAAATGAAATGAAATGAAAAAAATAAAATAAAATACTATGCCTGGGAATAGGGCAGGCACAGGAATAAGCCAGAGGTTCTAGCCGATGGGGTGACATTCCTGCTAGACAACAACAGGCAAGACTGCTGACAAACAATATCCTCACCGAACATTGATGACAGAAACAAATAGGGGATGGGAAGAGCTGCTTCTATGAAGGCTGGTGCTCTCTGGTCAACGACTCAAGCTTCCTCACAGGTCTTGGGTGTTCAAACACCACCCCTCACTATGGGTCTTACTCCCTCTGTGCCATGAGGAAAGATCAGGAATCTTTTGAAGACTTTTGTTCCTGTTGGTCTAAACACTCCATCTAACCATGATGTGCCTGAAGGAAAACAAGGTACCAATCTCCTCTGTTTGGGCCTTTAAAGACATTTCTCTCTCTCTCTCTCTGCCCTTCCTACACACACACACACACAGTTTAGCCTTCACAGCCTTTAGTCTACACCTAAGAGATTTCTTCATCTTGCCTCCTTCCTCCTATTTCTTTCATAGTAGACTCTGTGGGCCTTTTAGTAGAAGCTGAATCATCCAAAAAGTAGTGTCCCTTCCCTCAAAGACAGAAAAGAGCTTAATGTCAAACCCTTCCAGAGAAGAAAAAATGAGGCGCTGACACTTTCTCTTTTTTTTTTTAAGTTTAATTTTTTTAATTTATTTATGGCTATGTTGGGTCTTCGTTCTGTGCGAGGGCTTTCTCTAGTTGTGGCAAGTGGGGTCCACTCTTCATCGCGGTGCGCGGGCCTCTTACTATCGCGGCCTCTCTTGTTGTGGAGCACAGGCTCCAGACGCGCAGGCTCAGTAATTGTGGCTCATGGGCCTAGTTGCTCCGCGGCATGTGGGATCTTCCCAGACCAGGGCTCGAACCCGTGTCCCCTGCACTGGCAGGCAGACTCTCAACCACTGCGCCACCAGGGAAGCACCGATACTTTCATTTTAAAGCATGCTGAACACTCGTGTGCTGCAGTAAACGTTTTCAGAGCACTCTTGTTACCGGGCAGCGCAGAGCCTGTTGGAGCAGCCACAGGAGAAATGACATGTGGATGAAATAGGTGACAGTGAAACTGGAAAGAAGTGGATGTATTCAGGAGGCATTTTAGGAAATAAAACAAAAAAGGACTTGCTGCTGAATTAGACACAGTAGGTAAAAGGGCAGTGAGGTGAATTATGAGCCACTCCCTGTCACAGAAATTAAGGAAAATAAGACTTCTAAGAAAAATCTAATGTTTCATGCTAGACATGTTAAGGTTTTGACACACCAAGTGGAGATGTCAAGGAAGCAGTTGAATATCTGAGTACAGAGCTCAGAAGAGAGGCCCAAACTGGTGATACAGATTTGGGGGTTGAAAATATAAAGATGTTTAAAGATACAGGATCAGATGAGTCTCCTAAGAAGAGGGTAGAATAGGGGATAGGAACCCAGGCCCGAGGCCTGAGGAACACCATGGATGGAGGTTAGGTAGAGAAGAAAGAGCCAGGAATGGAAGGAGCGTGAAGAGGGAAGGACATTGCAGGAAGATGACTACGACATTCCCATTACCCTGTTATCCTAAAGTTTCCCATGATTTTGACTCCATTCCTTAAGTTTAAGATTTTATTTCTTCATTTTTCTCCAGCGCCTTGCAAAAGAGGATGTTTTCCTCTTGTTTTATGGGGAAGAAAATCTTTGGTTTATCTCATTTTTATATTTGTTTACTTTTCTGTTAAAATAAGATGAAATTCTGATATGTGTTGCAACATGGTTGAATCTTGAAAACATTTTCCTGAGATAATCCAGACATAAAAGGATAAATATTGTATAACTCCATTTATATGAGATACTTAGAAGATGCAAATTCATAGAGACAGAACGTAGAATAGAAGTTTCCAGGGGCTGGGCAGAGAGAGGAATGGGGAGTTGTTGTTTAATGGATATAGAGCTTCTGTTTGGATGATGAAAAAGTTCTGGAAATAGATAGAGGTAATGATTGCACAACATTGTGAATGTATCTAATGCCACACTTAAAAATGGTTAAAATAGTAAATTTTGTTTTATATATATATATATATATATATATATATATATATACACACTATAAGTATATATAACATAAGTATTGTATATTATATATATGCAATAAAAATATAAATAAAAATTTTTTTAAATAAATAAAACGAATCAAATTATTTTTACAAGAACTTATCTGAACAAGGGGTTAGAAATTCTAACTTCTAGAGAAAACAATTTTTCAAAACTAAATTAATTCATTGGATCTATAACTTTTTTAATCATAAATATTATTTCCCACATATTTTTAGATGACACATAAGATAAGGAAGCATGAATTACGTTCTGCATTCTACCCTCTGCATAAAGGGACCTCAATAAGAGAAAAATCTATACCAGGAGAATTCAAGCAGCATTTTTACAAGCTTAGCTTTTCCATAATCAAAACCACAGCATCCACTGAAGTTACTCTAATTGAGAGAGGTCAGTCTTCTTATCACACATGTCAATTCCATTCTCCTAAAAGCGAAAATGTTTAGAAGCCATTGTTTCAGAGGATCTTTATCTACAAAACTAGAAGAGGATAAAAAACCTAATAAGGGTAATATAAATAGCCAATATTTACTTGTATCAACAGTAAGCATCAAACACTGCATGTAAACTGAGGCAAAACCATCACATGGGTTAACCCATAGTGTGCCACTTGGGGAGTTTATTTCTCTAAGATAACAAATTCTTCTACCACGCCAAGTAACGTTTAGAAAATTGCCCACTTAACAAAATGCCTACTGTCATTTACGGCTTTTTCGCATACTACATCACATGCATTTGAGCAGTTATCTGATTGCATTAGAGATCTCTTTTTTTTTTTTTTTTTAATTTTTTTTTTTAAATTTATTATTTATTTATTTATGTCTGTGTTGGTTTTCATTTCTGTGCGAGGGCTTTCTCTAGTTGTGGCAAGCGGGGGCCACTCTTCATCGCGGTGCGCGGGCCTCTCATTATCGCGGCCTCTCTTGTTGCAGAGCACAGGCTCCAGATGCGCAGGCTCAGCAATTGTGGCTCACGGGCCCAGTTGCTCTGCGGTATGTGGGATCTTCCCAGACCAGGGCTCGAACCCGTGTCCCCTGCATTGGCAGGCAGATTCTCAACCACTGCGCCACCAGGGAAGCCCCTAGAGATCTCTTTTATGCCTCTGTTTACCTTGATAGATCCTGAGTGCTCGAGTGTATCTATTGTTCCACCCTAGACTAGGCCAGCACCTTCAAAGAGCTCACAGTAAAGGTCCTTGATTCATTTCCATTTAGAACCATTTGGAAGAGGTGTCAAAATGCAGATTCCTGGGCCCCACCACCAGTACATGGAATTAGCACATTTGTAAGGATTTCTAACAGCTCTGATAGGGCCTTCAAACTATCAAGGAGATAATGAACCCAAAAGGCATAACTACCGAAGAGCTAGGGGCTGATATTTCTTTTACTTACACTATTGT
Source organism: Balaenoptera acutorostrata (assembly GCF_949987535.1). Classification (NCBI taxonomy): domain Eukaryota; kingdom Metazoa; phylum Chordata; class Mammalia; order Artiodactyla; family Balaenopteridae; genus Balaenoptera; species Balaenoptera acutorostrata. The sequence continues at coordinate 68,748,149 of NC_080064.1, read as the reverse complement.
TTGGAAATTACTGCCATAAAAATTGGTTGAATAAAGGAGAAAGTGTCACCCTGGGTAAACCTCCATCTTATAACAGAAACAGCTTCTGAGTGTTTTGTCTTAGAGTATTGTAGCAGTGCCTATCTCATGTACTTTTACTGAATCAAAGCAAATAATTTGAGGATTTTAAAACTAAGAGACCTTGAGGTTATACCTTGTTACAAAATATGTTGAGAAAAAAATACACCAAGGTATGTTAGAAACACAAAGGCCTGGACAATCACATGTGTTATTCCCATTATTTATTTACACAAAACTAAAAAGTCTGCCATTTAAAACCCCAAATTTTTATTGTTTTCACGATAAAAACATTCATCACTTTTTTTCCATGAAAACGATTTTTTATTTGAAGAGTTCTATTTTAAATATAAGAAATACAAAGTTATGATAGCTTTACAAATAATTTACTTTTTGATCAATACATGAAGATGTATACATTATCAGTAGAAATACAGTAAATATTACATTTTTAAACAATGTATCAAAATATAATTTGTAATTTCACATATCAATACATTTCCAAATTCAATCTCAAAAATACATTTTAAAGTATAAGCTATGATTTTTATAAAAGAGAAAAAAACTTTTCTTTATGAAAAAGTAGAGTATTTTACCTGTATATAGTCAATGCTATATGCATGGCACAAACAGTTCAAAATACAAAATGTTTACTTAAAACTATCAGAAATTTTTAATTTCTTTTTCTTCCTATAGCTTGAAAATATCTATGGCTATACATAAGTCTCATAGAGATGTAATGTCTCCAATGAAATAAAGATGTCATACTCAACTTTTGCTCACCCTCCTAGCAGATAATAACCATGAATCATTTCTTAGAACTGGGTTTTCAGGTAATAGGTAGGGACAGGCTGTGCCAGTGGTACACTTCACAATCTTAGAAACATCTTATAACCATGATACATTACTCTGATATCTCTTTCAGTCTGTGTCAAGAAGATAATAAATGTGCATTTTACACAGAGGACTAATACGTGGGACTGTGAGTTGAATAGCATCTCCTATCTCTCTATTCACTCACAGCTTGAGGAAAACACTCAACTGTCCTCCTCCAGAGTAACAGCATGCTATTGGTATCCATATGTTTTAGACGTATCACAGAGTGAAATGGTAATTATATGGTCACTCTTTTACATCTCTGGCAGATAACTGTACTCTATTTAGAAAAAATCATTACTTTGAAAACACCATTTGCAGGTGAAATTCATTTTGCTACTATGCTAGGAAGGCAATGGTAACTGAAGGAACCAGGAAGGCGCTCTCTGGACTTGATGGAGGTCTAGCAACATGGACCCAAATAAAGTGCACTTTACTTGGAAAATGTCTATTTGTTAAAGTTACGGGGGAAAATACTGCAAATTAAACATCGTTTGGAAAAATTATCTCTATTTAGCTAATTATCTGTCACATTATACTATTGGCTATAGCAGCCCCAAGCAGAGGTTAACTGATTACAGCTTTTATAGCTGAATTCTTTTCATTAATTATTTATTTATTTTTGGCTGTGTTGGGTCTTCGTTGCTGCGCGCGGGCTTTCTCTAGTTGCGGTGAGCAGGGGCTACTCTTTGTTGCAGTGTGTGGGCTTCCCATTGCAGTGGCTTCTCTTGTGGAGCACGGGCTCTAGGCATGCAGGCTCAGTAGTTGTGGCGCACAGGTTTAGTTACTCCGCAGCATGTGGGATCTTCCTGGACCAGGGCTCGAACCCGTGTCCCCTGCATTGGCAGGTGGATTCTTAACCACTGCACCACCAGGGAAGCCCTATCAGTTGAATTCTTAAAGAGTTTCGCATCATAGAATTATGTAATTGTACTTTTGAAACATCACAGAAACCCAAAATGTACCCATTTGTAGTCATCAGAATGTGTAGACCTGCTGGGAGCCAAGCTGTGTTCAAGACCCCATTGAACCCAACCTTCAGTCATCCTTTGCATTCTTTCCACAAAGAAAACAGAGTGTCCTCTTAGTGGCCACTGAAGGATGCTGTTTTGCATGAAAGGAAATCAGGAATAAAATAATCAAAATCTTAAAAAGAATGAAACAATCATCCTCCACTTGGGGAAAAAAAAAGTTCTTAGAGAACAAGAGAAAACAACAGAGGCCTTCTGAAAATGTTTAGTGGTGCCAATAAAATGGCACAGTTAAAAAAAAAAATGACTTCGTCTCATTGTAGCAGTAGAAGGGTAGCTCCCACTTGTAGACTGTGACATCTAAAAAGAAACCCTGTTCCTTTTGTGCACTGAGAGTTTTACCAAAAGGCACAAAGTTCACAAAGAGATATATTTTCAGGTAAGAGAAAAAAATGAAGAAACTGACCTTGTTATCAGTTTATCAGTAGAGGTAACAGAGAAAGACATTTCAAGAAAAAAAAAACTGTTAGTACTAAAACACCTGTGCCCAGCTGGCACCCTTAATGCTCATTTGATGCTAACAAGGAAGTTACAGTTGCAGCTGTACATGGTCGTGGGTACCTTACACATCAAAATTCTAGAAAGACCATGGTAACCACTTTGTGAATATGAGATTCCACAAATCACAGGGAATTTGCACCAAGTGTCAGTGTTTATCCATATCCAAAAGGAAAGGAGAATCAGACAGCCATCAATAATAAACAATGACTCATCATTTCAAATCTAACATCTAGTGCCAACAAATTTATGTTTTGCTTAAACCGAAATATTTCTGTGGGCCTCTTAAGTCATCCAATAACTTTCCTATCCTATGAGAAGTGATATTAAGAATTAGTATGTATTTGGGGACCTCTGAAAGGAATTCACTAAACAAGTAGCAACAAATTACTACAGCCTGGGCTGAATGCTATTTCCAAATGATGGGCAAGGGCAATAAGACAATCCACATTCTATAAACTGCTTTTGTTACATGTTAATGACTGCAACAGTTTCTGTGCAGGTTTCAGATTAATGAGACAAAGAATACCAAGATTCATAGCATTAAATTTATTGAAAAAAAGAGAGTGGAAAGCAGTAAAAGTGAAGTTGCACCAGAAAACAAGAGTTATCTAAGCATCAACCCAGCATGAAAAGGGAACTACTTCTGATTTCCTAGAATACACCCCTCACAGGTTATTATTTCTGATTACCACGGCAGCATGCAGCATTTTCCATCTAACACTTTAGAAGAACGCTTGGTCACACCATGCTCTGCCTTATTAAACGATCTATGTTGAAACCATTCATTTCCATTTCTCTTACATCTGTAAAATGTCAAGTAAGAGTGATAAAAGAGTCATTTACCCTCAATTTTCTCAATCATGTAAGGTTTCAGAGAGAGTGCATTAGAGCTCTAAAATAATAAGCTAATATATTTTCTCAATTTTCCCTTCCTCCTGCATTTTCACTAGGGGGAAATCGACTGCTGATAGTATCTCCTTTTAAGTTCAGGAGGCTTAAAACTGTTGCTCTTTAACCCCCAAAAATGTTCTCAAACATAGTTATTTTCTGAGTAAACATCTTTCAAAAGAAAAGTTCTACAAAGATTATAAAAACTTTCCCTGGAATGCTTATAAAGGGTAACATAACAGTAGGTATGGATGGAAAAGAAATAGTGTTGTAAGAACTGCTAAAAAAAGAACAATCAAATGTAAGTGGTTTCTACCGTATCTGCCTCTTTTTCACCTTCTTCTACACGTGCAAATACATACACAACACAATAGATTTCAACAAGTTTAAGAAGCAAGGAAGCAATTACAAAGAAGCAAAAAATAAAAGTCAATCAATCCTTGTTTTACAAAGAGAGTAAGTAAGCCATAGACATCAACAGGCTATAGGAATCTTCCTCCCCTTATTCAGTGGATTTTTTTTAAAAAATGTTTCTAGACCTCTAGTAGGCATAATTAGTATTTCATGTCACGAACATATCCTGTTCAAGCTAGTATAACAAAATGAAGATGTTATGAGGCAAATTATACTCCAATCCTCGTTTTCACTGCATTAAGATTTTGCAAAAGAACTACAAGGCGATTGCAATCAACTACTTACACGTGGAAAACAAAACATGGCTGTCAATGGGGAACAAAATAACCTATCTAGAAATACTCTCTAAAACTAACTTTAAAAAGCTTTTAAATGAGTATTAAAATTGATCACGTTTTAGGTAATTTATCTTAAGCATACTACATATGCAACTGCATTAAAAAGTGCCCAGAAATCAAAATTATATTTCAAAAGAATGTATTCATATATATAAAACAAGCCAGAGTCCATAACAGTGTCTAAAAGAAGATTTTAACTTTTTTTTTTTTTTAAGGAACAATGGTTCATTCCTCCAGAGACGATCTTTCACATCATAATCATCCTTGTTTGGCATCACCAATGACTCTCCAAACATCAAAGACAAATTCATCTGGGAACGCAAAGTCTCCAAGGGTTTCATCAAGTGCCACAGCAAATTTATCTGGATTACCTTTGTCCTTTCCAGCTTCAAACATTGTAGTAGCTATCAAAAATAATTTTTAAAGATTAGTGATACATGAAACAGCATCAGAAGACTGAGAAAAATGACACCAAGGCAAAGTACTTTCTAAAAGTAACATGCATAAGTCTATTCCCATAGATATTCTAGAAGGAAATGCATGTCTATGTGCACCAAAATCCATGGGCAATAAGGTTCATAGGCAGTATTATTCACAACAGCCCGAACCCAGGAAGACCCCAGTGATCTATCAGTAGGAAACTGAATAAACATAGTATAATCATACAATGAACTTATACACAGCAATGAAAATGAACAAACCACAGCTAATATACCAGAACATTCTCAAATCTCCCAAATGTGACATTAAGCAAAAGAAGCCAGACACAAAGGAATCATACTATATTATTCCATTTACATAAAGATAAAAAAACTGGCAAAACAAACTTATGGCTAAGTTGGGAAAGCAGTTACTTTTGGAGAGGAGGGAACAGGCAATAATTGGGAGAAAGCATAAAGAGGGCTTTTGAGTACTGGCAGAGTTTTATTTCTTGACATGAGTGGCGGTTAAATAAGTGTTCACATTGTGAGAATTTTGTGTTGTATACTTATAACTTGTTCATTTTTCTGTATGCATGTGTATTTAGCATTAAAGAGTTTAAATAATAAAAGTCATTCATTCATTCAAAAAAATTTTTAATAAATGGAACATGCATAGATACATACTTCTAGTACAAATTAAAATAAGATACTCTCTATCATTACACATCAAGGTAGCAAAGATGTTTCAAACAATCTGTCTTCGGCACCCTGGTTTGCATCTTCTACCCCTGCCTTCTCCTCCATCTTGGAGCCCATCAGGTGGGAGCCTCTGGTGTCCCTGTGGGTGGAGCAAGAGCTCCTGTGGCTAAGCCTGGCGGGAGACCCAGAGTACATCCGCTCCCCACCTCCCCATAGTCACTAGCTTTCTCCGTCCCCTCTGCCACTCCCCCACCCCCAACTATAAAAAAGACAAAGGATAACAGTTTGCAACGGGGCAATCAAGGCAGGGAGAAGGGGAGGAAATGTGTCTCCTCGTAGAATCAAGGAAACTTTTATCCCCCTTTCCAGTTTGGGATAGAAAGCAAAGATGGTGCCCTTGTTCTGTTCTTCTAATAAGTTGCCTGGATCCCATATTTTATGTCTGGGGAAGCAGCATCTTCAGGAGTACACATTCCCATGGGACTTGTCCCTCCTGGCTGGGAGCCCATAAGGCTCAGCTGGGTTTTTTCTCAGCCCCCTATAAGCACTAGCTACCAGGAAGAGACAGTGTGGATGTGATCTGGGACTTGGGTGAAAAACCCCCGGGTAAAAGGGGAACACCAAAGCCCAGCCTCTTTTTCCCTCCCAAGTTAAAGTTAAACAAATCAAAGGTTGTATGATTTCTCTGAATGAGCCGAGAGGTCTGGTCTTTCCAGCTAAAATCCACTAGGGCTCTGGAGGGCATTTAAGAACTGTTCCTCACCTCGAGCAGCTCAGTACTAACACAGCTAGGCTGGGGGGAAGGGAGGAGATGTGGCCAATAGAAGGGCACCACAATCAGAGCAGAAGTGGGATGTGGATGGGGTGACCTGGGGCAGGGGTCAAAGCCCTAGTTAAGGTGAGGAGGGCTTCCACGTGGCCGGACAGGTTGGTGTAGGGTGGAGAGTCCAGGTGTAGTAAGGAGGGCATGGCGGTGGGGGAGAAGAGGACAGCAGCCACACTGATGAGAGATTGGTTACACACAAGGGCACGCATCACATACATGTATGTACACTGAATAATGGGAACCACGTTTTGTCACTGTCAGAGAAAGATAAATAGGAAAAGGGAGAAAACTAGAATGATTGCTGCTAAATTAGCATTGTAGAGATCAGTGAAATTTTTTTTTTTTTCAAAAGAGAGATTAAAAACTGTAGAGGTAAAGACATGAACACAGGGCTTCCGTGGTGGCACAGTGGTTAAGAATCTGCCTGTCAATGCAGGGGACACAGGTTCAAGCCCTGGTCCAGGAAGATCCCACATGCTGTGGAACAACTGAGCCAGTGCACCACAACTACTGAGCCCGTGTACTGAGCTGCAACTACTGAAGCCCGCGCGCCTAGAGCCCATGCTCCACAACAAGAGAAGCCACCGCCATGAGAAGCCTGCGCACCACAATGAGGAGTAGCCCCCACTCGTCGCAACTAGAGAAAGCCCGCATGCAGCAACAAAGACTCAACGCAGCCAAAAATAAATAATAAAATAATAAAATAAAATAAAAAGACATGAATACACACATTCCTCAATCCACTGTGGGGACCTGGGAGCAGTGACACCCAAATAGCAATGAGCACACAAAACACCCAGGTCTTGGTTCCCAAATATTATTTTCCACTAAAAAGAATCAGAGTTCCTCTGAGAAATGGCTGATTCCAGGGCTGGAGCAGGAAAAGTACAATATGAACTAAGAATAACTTCTGCCAGAAAGTAAGAAAGTCTCAAAAAAAAAAAAAAAAAAAAGGTGGGAACATGTGAAAAGACATAGAAGTCAGAGTGGAACAATGCCCACTGACCCAATGAGGGATAATTTGAGCATCAGAATAAGTAGTGATGGTCATAGATTATAATCCTATTGAACAAAACAGCAAACCATGAATCCATAATGAAATGATTGGTTGATTGACAAACAGATGGATGAAAGGTTGGTTGGTTGATTCATGAGGAACAGGATATTTACATAGCTTCAAAATATCTCCTCACCAAATACTTATTATGAAGAGAATAACTTTACAGTGGAGAAGCTTAGTAAATACCACCTATACAAGTCATCAATAAACAATATCATAAACAGAACAAATCAAAATCCCGTGCCTCCAGATAAGATGTAATGAAAAGAACACAGCACCACATTTGTGATATCTCTGCCAGAGGTGTAACCTGAATGTTATTATGGAAAAATAATCCAAAAATGAGGAACATTCTGCAAAATAACTGGCTTGTACCCTCCAAAAGTGTCAAGGTCATGAAAATCAGGAGTGGAAAATGCTCCAAATTGACACAAGTAAAAGTAACACATGATTTTGAACATGCTCTTTTGCTGTAATGGATATTAAGGCACTTGGTGAAATGAAAACAGGATATGATTAGATGTTAGTAATGTATCAATGTTGATTTCATGATTTGGATGGTTATATTAGGGCTACACAAGAGAATACCTTTGTTTATAGGAAATATGTACTAAAGTATTTGGGGGCAATTGTATATCATTAATTTATTCTCAAATGGTTCAAGAGAAAAAAATTTTGTACTGTATAACTTTTCTCTAAGTTAGAGATTGCCTAAAAAAAATATTTTAAGCAGTTAAAAAGTGAGGAAAATTGAAACTCTTCATTATCATCTCCCTGTCTCCCACGTTGCCCCAGGCTTCAGCCATGACCCAAAAGCTTCTCGATTTACCATTAACCTAGAAGCAAACACTTCAAAAGCAAGGAAGGTCCAGCTGCAGCTGGACCTTCTCCAGCCCAAGGGTCTGCCAAGTTTACTAAAACTTCTATATATATATATATTTTTTTTTAATGATATGCCAAGGCTGGCCAGGATATAGTGAAGCAAACACTCAAATATACTGGTGTGGACTTTGTAAATTTGGCTTTTGAAAAACAATTTGGCAACAAGTACCAATCTTTAAAAATGTTCACATCCTTTGATCTACTAATATTTCCACTTCTGTGAATCTATACATTTTTTTCTCCCAGCTTTATTAAGATAAAATTGATATACATCACTGCATAGGTTTAAGGTACACAGCATAATGATTTGACTTATATACATCATGAAATGATTACCACAATAAGTTTAGTGAACATACCTCATTCACATAGACACCAAAAAATATTTTTTTTCCTTGTAATGAGCTCTTAGAATTTACTCTCTTAACTTTCATATACACCATATGGCAGTGTTAGCTAGAGTCATCATGTGTACATTACATCCCTAGTACTTATTTATCTTATAACTGAAAGTTTGTATCTTTTGACCACCCTAATCCAATTCCCCTCCCTCTCACCCCCTACTTCTGGTAACCACAAATCTGATCTTTTTCTATGAGTTGGGTTTTTTGGTGTTCTATTCTTAGATTCCACATATAAGTGAGATCATACCGTATTTGTCTTTCTCAGACTTTATTTCACTTAGCATAATGCCCTCAAGTCTCATCCATGTTTTCACAAATGGCAGGATTTCCTTTTTATGGCTGAATAATATTCCATTGTATATATATCTCAACTTCTGTATTCATTCATCTGCCAGTAGATACTTAGGTGATTTCTTAAGTCTATTTTCTTAGGCTATTGTGAATATGCTGCTATGAACACAGGGGTGCAGATATCTCTTCAACATAGTGTCTTCTTTCCTTCACACAAGAGAATCTACACTTTTTTTTAAAATCTTAAAAACAGAAAAGAATTTAGGAGAACATTTTTATTTTAAAAAAACCTAAGATGCAGGATCATTTTTTTTATTTAATAAGGCACAGGATCATTAAGTCACCTCTAGTGTGATGAAATATATTAGATGAAATATTTGATGAAATATTTTGAAGTAATTTTAAACAATGTTTATAACTTTGTAATAACTTGAGAAAATCTTTTCAATATTTACTGAAAAAGCAGTACATAAATTTTATATTACAATCACACTATGTTTTTACAAAAATCTCTACATAGGATGGGTAAAGGGAGTGTATGTTAAAGCAATTATAATCAAATATTAACGGTAGAATCTAGGTGACAGGTATGAAGTACTAAAAAGTCTTTCAACCATACTGTATGTTTGAAAATCACCATAATAAAATATTAGGGAGAGAAACTTCTACACAGACAATGAAAGAAAATTTTAAATACAGTAGATACATTCAAATTGGAGAGAAAGTTTTTGTTCTGGTTTTTTTAGCTAGGGCCTGTTCAATGCAGTAAAACTACGGCTGACTTACAAACTCTGTGCCCTCATGGGTACCAGCTATATTTTGGAAATTATTTCCTAAGCCATTGAGAAACACTCTAATGTCTATAAGTAATGCCTCTCTTTCAACAGCCATAGTATCATAGTCAAGAAAGGAGGAAAGAGGCCCTCAAAGCGCATTTCCACACAGTGAGATAAGAAACCAAGTGTTCAGGAACCGATGTTCTGTGTCCCTCCTGTCCTTAGGTGGTCTTGCCTTGGAGGTCTTAGCCACAACCCCAGCTTAACCATGGCTTGCTGCAGAGAAGTCCCAAACCTTCACTTCCATCCCTGACTTCTCTCACGAGTTCCAAATACCCCTTTCTGAACAAGGGGTGCACACGTCTCCCAGCTTGTATCCCGTTAGCATCTCAACCAGCATGTCCAGAAACCAAACATCATCTCCCCTTCCGAAAAAACCGCTACTCCTTCTCCCGTTGCCACCACTGTCATTAGTAGTGCAATCATTGTCCCTGTTACTTTCTCTTCTTGCCTGTGTACCAAACACTGCCTCCCCTTGATTCTACCCCTGAAACCTCTCTAGCCTTCATTTCACTCACACTGCCACCATGCTACTTCCTTAATCTCCAAGTCTAGTCAGCAAACCATCTCCCATAGGGACGTTAGATTTCTCTTCCTAAAGCACAGCTCTGATCCTATTAGGTAATAAGACAAAAGGACCAGGAAGCTCCTTTCCACCTCTGAGACTGTCTGTGTCACTCGCATATATGAAAATATTCCTTTGATTGCCAACGCATATCTTAAAAACTCTAAACCCTGTCTGGCATTCTGATCCGAAGTACCCCTGGTTCCCATATGGCTTACTCCTGCACTAACGCTGTACCCTTAGAAATCTGACAACTCAAAAAGCCGTCTTTCCTCCTTCCTACCTTCGCCCAGGATAGCCTCCTCCTAATCACCAGCTCCACCATCAAAATCCTTTCTCTCCTTCAAGGCTCCTCCCTCCATGAAATCCTGTGTCCCCAGCTGGAAGTGACATCTGCATTCCCTAAAGCCTTCTACCCGTGCTCTTCAGACTTGAGTATGCAAACATATTGGCTGAGATCTTGGCAAAGTGCAGATTCTGGTTCAGTAGCTCTGCAGCAATGCCTGAGATTCTGCATTTCCAACAACCCCCAGGTAATGCCAGTCCCCAGACCACACTTTGAGGAATAAGGACTTACAGTGTACATTTAACATTGTTCTGTGCTGTCATTATTTTCATCTACATATTGCCTCTATCAGAGAATAAACTCCCAACAGATCTTGAATAGCTTACTCAGTCTTTTATGCCCAGGGAAAACTAGTTCAGTGTCTTATGTACAGTAAATGCTGGTAGCTGGGTAGGTACAGGAAGAGTCCTTGTAATTACACTTAAATAATTTTTGTACCCACACAGTTAGCATGCACTCACGAAAGTGAAGCCCAGAACTCTGATCCTGTAGCCAGGATGTGAAAGAAGAGCAAAAGTAGGACTCAAGTTCAGAATTTTGCTTAGACTACAATTCTAAATATTTCTCATAGGGCTTACAGACAGCATTTACTGAGACAGTTACCTAAAGATCATACTGACATGAGGGTGACATACAATCTCTTTGAGGAAGAAATAAGATGCACACAGATAAAAGATATAAGAAAATCTACAGACCCTTCAGAAGCAGAAATTAACAGTGCAGATGACTGACGCTCTTAAATGCTGGAGGAAACGATGACCAGGATCAGATGTTCACTGATGGACACTGAATCAACCAACCTCCCTCCCTCCCTCCCTCTCTCTTTCTCTCTCTCTCTCTCTCACACACACACACACACACACATTGGCTGAAAGAAACAACTTGGTGCATGTTTTTTGGCACCTCAGGAAGCTCAGCAGTACTGGCTAGCGCCCTGAGCCCAGGAACAACATATCCTGGACCTGGCCGACTCTGACTCGCCATCTCTGGTTTGGGTTGCTTAGTCACAAAATGAGAAAAATGATGGCTTAAGATGCCCAGACAATAACCTTACAGTCCAAACTATATAATCTCACTCATGCTGGCACAGCAGAGAAGAAAACCTCCCATACACTAAACACAGCCCCAGAACTGCTCAGACCTCCTATATGTTTCTACCTCTACTACACCACTACCATTATTACGGGCAATAATTGTTAGTAATCATTGCTAAGAATGATAATAGCTATACCTATTATTTATGATGTGATAGAAACTTTATACATATTTAATTTAATGCCTTGCCAACCCAGTAAGGTTGCTTTTTATCATACCCTTTTACAAAGATACAGAAATTATGACTCAAAGTTAAATAATTTGTCCAAGGGCTAAAGCTTCAAAAATGATATTGGGACTCCATACTGCCTGTGAAGTCACTATTTTTGTGCCTCTTAACAGACATTCGGTCAATAAACATTTACCAAGGATTTACTCTGGGAGAGGCACTGTGGTAGGAGCTGGGATTAAAAGCTGAGTAAGTTATCTCCCTTCAAGGAACCACCGGTCTTGTAGAAGCAACAGAAGTACCAATTAGGCAGCTTCAGAGTTCTGCTGGAAATACTGTATGTAATACAGTGCTCCAGAGATCTTTCCAAAACCCATAATTTGCTTATGTATTTTAAAAGAAATTAAGAATGGAGCATGCTCTGACCATGTTATGAACTGCTAACTCATAAAGTATAAACATAGATTTTAAATATTTTTTACAGGAGAAATAAATGGTATTATTTTATCCGTTTTGGTAAAAGACTGAATCTCTGATTTAAGAGAAAAGCAAAAGAGGGCTTCCCTGGTGGCTCAGTGGTTAAGAATCCGCCTGCCATTGCAGGGGACACAGGTTCAAGCCCTGGTCCGGGAAGATCCCACATGCCACAGAGCAACTAAGCCCGTGTGCCACAACTACTGAGCCTGTGCTCTAGAGCCCACGAGCCACAACTACTGAGCCCGTATGCCACAGCTACTGAAACCCGCACGCTCAGAGCCCGTGCTCCGCAACAAGAGAAGCCACGGCAATGAGAAGCCCACGGACCACAAGGAAGAGTAGCCCCTGCTCACCGCAACTAGAGAAAGTCCGTGCGCAGCAACAAAGACCCAACGCAGCCAAAAATAATAAATAAATTTATGAAAAAAAAGAGAAAAGCAAAAGAAACTTTAGCAAAAGGAAATATTTTTTTAAGTTTTATTACATTAACATAGTGACAGCCACTAAAATGCTTTTAATATGTTAACTATAATAGATTTGCAATATGCCGCAATAATATTTAGCACCTGAATACAACCTGGCAAAAAATATTCCACTAAAATGTAGAATTGTTGCACCACATATAGCAGCTAAGTGCTGACATCTAGTGGCCATACTGAGAATATCTTTATATTATTACCACTACTAAACAACTTTCACATCATTATTAATGACAAACTTATATTGGTGATACAGGTCAATCTGTATTTTCCACTAAGTTTTTAAATACTTAAACATAACTTTTAGCTATAAGACACTACTGAAGGTGAAAAATCTTGGTATCAAAGTCCCAGAATTAAATCTCAGTCCTTGTTAGCTGACTTTGGACAAGTTACCAAACATCTCTGAATCTGTTTGTTCTCAAATCTATAAAATGGCACATAGCAGGGTTTAGATAAAGGTTAGTGACCACCATTGTTAATTTAACCATTAAATCTGTAACTGTACCTCTTTCTATGTAAAGTCTTTAGCACCTACTTTCCCTAAGACTTTTCATAAATATCGACCCATTTCAAGCAACTCACACATTAGTCAAACATCAAAAAATACAGGCAATACAGAATGTTTAAGAAAAATCTATTTCCAAAATTTCATTGGCTTTATCTGAGAAGGATGACTTTCCATAGTGTTCAATGTTTTGAATTCAGTGAAAAAAGAAATCATCCTAGGAAAAAATGTAATTATCTCTAAATAACATTATCATATACGTTTAAAAGACCTATAAAAGATTTTCCAGGAAAACATTACTGAGAAACTATCATTCAAATTTCCTTTCCACATATTTCAGGATCTCTTTTTTTTTTAAGGATTTTCATTTTTACTTTTATAATGACAAACTTCATTAGCAATAACATTAATTTTTTAACATCTTTATTGGAGTATAATTGCTTTACAATGTTGTGTTAGTTTCTGCTGTACAACAAAGTGAATCAGCTATATGTATACATATATCCCCATATCCCCTCCCTTTTATGCCTCCCTCCCACTCTCCCTATCCCACCCCTCTAGGTGGTCACAAAGCACCGAGCTGATCTCCCTGTGCTATGTAGCTACTTCCCACTACCTATCAATTTTACATTTGGTAGTGTATATATGTCGATGCTACTATCTCTCTTGGTCCCAGCTTACCCTTCCCCCTCCCCGTGCCCTCAAGTCCATTCTCCACGTCTGCATCTTTATTCCTGTCCTGTCCCTAGGTTCTTCAGAACCTTTTTCTTTTTTTTTAGATTCCATATATACATGTAAGCATACGGTATTTTCTCCTTCTGGCTTAACTTCACTCTGTATGACAGACTCTAGGTCCATCCACCTCACTACTAATAACTCAATTTCATTTCTTTTTATGGCTGAGTAATATTCCATTGTATATATGTGCCACATCTTCTTTATCCATTCATCTGTTGATGAACACTAAGGTTGCTTCCATGTCCCGGTTATTCTAAATAGTGCTGCAATGAACATTGTGGTACATGACTCTTTTTGAATTATGGTTTTCTCAGGGTATATGCCCAGTAGTGGGATTGCTGGGTCATAGGGTAGTTCTATTTTTAGTTTTTTAAGGAATCTCCATACCGTTCTCCATAGTGACTGTATCAATTTACATTACCACCAACAGTGCAAGAGGGTTGGTTCCCTTTTCTCCACACCCTCTCCAGCAGTTATTGTTTGTAGATTTTTTCATGATGGCCATTCTGACTGGTGTGAGGTGATACCTCATTGTAGTTTTGATTTTCATTTCTCTAATGATTAGTGATGTTGAGCATCCTTTCATGTGTTAGTTGGCAATCTGTATATCTTCTTTGGAGAAATGTCTACATCTTCTGCCCATTTTCGGATTGGTTTGTTATTTCGATATTGAGCTGCATGAGCTTCCTGTATATTTTGGAGATTAATCCTTTGTCAGTTGCTTCATTTGCAAATATTTTCCCCATTCTGAGGGTTGTCTTTTCGTCTTGCTTATGGTTTACTTTGCTGTGCAAAAGCTTTTAAGTTTCATTAGGTTGCATTTATTTATTTTTGTTTTTATTTCCATTTCTCTAGGAGGTGGGTCAAAAAGGACCTTGCTGTGACTTATGTCATAGAGCATTCTGCCTACGTTTTCCTCTAAGAGTTTTATAGTGTCTGGCCTTACATTTAGGTCTTTAATCCATTTTGAGTTTATTTTTGTGTATGGTGTTAGGGAGGGTTCTAATCTCATTCTTTTACATGTACCTGTCCAGTTTTCCCAGCACCACTTAAGAGGCTGTCTTTTCTCCGTTGTATATTCTCGCCTCCTTTATCAAAAATAAGGTGACCATGTGTGTGTGGGTTTATCTCTGTGCTTTCTACCCTGTTCCATTGATCTATATTTCTGTTTCGGTGCAAGTACCATACTGTCTTGATTACTGTAGCCTTCTAGTATAGTCTGAAGTCCAGGAGCCTAATTCCTCCAGCTCCGTTTTTCTTTCTCAAGATTGCTTTGGCTATTCGAGGTCTTTTGTGTTTCCACACAAATTGTGAAATTTTTTGTTTTAGTTCTGTGAAAAATGCCATTGGTAGTTTGATAGGGATTGCAGTGAATCTGTAGATTGCTTTGGGTAGTATAGTCATTTTCACAATGTTGATACTTCCAATCCAAGAACATGGTATATCTCTCCATCTGTTGGTATCATCTTTAATTTCTTTCATCAGTGTCTCATAGTTTTCTGCATACAGGTCTTTTGTCTCCTTAGGTAGGTTTATTCCTAGGTATTTTATTCTTTTTGTTGCAATGGTAAATGGGAGTGTTTCCTTAATTTCTCTTTCAGATTTTTCCTCATTAGTGTATAGGAATGCATGAGATTTCTGTGCATTAATTCTGTATCCTGCTACTTTACCAAATTCATTGATTAGCTCTAGTAGTTTTCTGGTAGAGTCTTTAGGATTCTCTATGTATAGTATCATGTCATCTTCAAACACTGACAGCTTTAATTCTTTTCCGATTTGAATTCCTTTTATTTCTTTTTCTTTTCTGATTGCTGTGGCTAAAACTTCCAAAACTATGTTGAATAACAGTGGTGAGAGTGGGCAACCTTGTCTTGTTCCTGATTTTAGAGGAAATGGTTTCAGGTTTTCACCACTGAGAACGATGTTGGCTGTGGGTTTCTCATATATGGTCTTTATTATGTTCAGGTAAGTTCCCTCTATGCCTACTTTCTGGAGGGTTTTTATCATAAACAGCTGTTGAATTTTGTCAAAAGCTTTTTATGCATCTAGTTAGATGATCATATGGTTTTTATCCTTCAGTTTGTTAATATGGTATATCACATTGATTGATTTGGGTATATTGAAGAATCCTTGCATTCCTGGGATAAACCCCACTTGATCATGGTGTATGATCCTTTTAATGTGCTGTTGGATTCTGTTTGCTAGTATTTTGTTGAGGAGTTTTGCATCTATGTTCATCAGTGATATTGGCCTGTAGTTTTCTTTCTTTGTGACATCTTTGTCTGGTTTTGGTATCAGGGTGATGGTGGCCTCGTAGAATGAGTTTGGGAGTGTTCCTCCCTCTGCTATATTTTGGAAGAGTTTGAGAAGGATAGGTGTTAGCTCTTCTCTAAATATTTGAAAGAATTCCCCTGTGAAGCCATCTGGTCCTGGCCTTTTGTTTGTTTGAAGAGTTTTAATCACAGTTTCAATTTCAGTGCTTGTGATTGGTCTGTTTATATTTTCTATATCTTCTTGGTTCAGTCTCAGAAGGTTGTGCTTTTCTAAGAATTTGTCCATTTCTTCCAGGTTGCCCATTTTATTGGCATATAGTTGCTTCTAGTAATCCCTTATGATCCTTTGTATTTCTGCAGTGTCAGTTGTTACTTCTCCTTTTTCATTTCTAATCCTGTTGATTTGAGTCTTCTGCCTTTTTTTCTTGATGAGTCTGGCTAATGGTTTATCAATTTTGTTTATCTTCTCAAAGAACCAGCTTTTAGCTTTACTGATCTTTGATACTGTTTCTTTCATTTCTTTTTCATTTCTTTCTTTTCTGATCTTTATGATTTCTTTCCTTCTGCTACCTTTGGGGTATTTTTGTTCTTCTTTCTCTAATTGTTCTTCTTTCTCTAATTGCTTTAGGTGTAAGGTTAGGTTGTTTATTTGAGATATTTCTTGAGGTAGGATTGTATTGCTATAAACTTCCCTTTTAGAACTGCTTTTCTTACATCCCATAGGCTTTGGGTCATCGTGTTTTCACTGTAATTTTTTCTAGGTATTTTTTTATTTCCTCTTTGATATCTTCAGTGACCTTTTGGTTATTTAGTAGCATATTGTTTAGCCTCCATGTGTTTGTATTTTTTACAGTTTTTTCCTGTAATTGATATCTAGTCTCATAGCATTGCTGTCAGAAAAGATACTTGATACAATTTCAATTTTCTTAAATTTATCAAGGCTTGATTTGTGACCCAAGATATGATCCTGGAGAATGTTCCATGAGCACTTGAGAAGAAAGTGTATTCTGTTGTTTTTGGATGAAATGTCCTACAAATATCAATTAAGTCCATCTTCTTTAATGTGTCATTTAAAGCCTGTGTTTCCTTATTTATTGTCCTTTTGGATGATCTGTCCATTGGTGAAAGTGGGGTGTTAAAGTCCCCTACTCTGATTGTGTTACTGTCAATTTCCCCTTTTATGGCTGTTAGCATTTGTCTTATGTATTCAGGTGCTCCTATGTTGGATGCATAAATATTTACAATTGCTATATCTTCTTCTTGGATTGATCCCTTGATCATTATGTACTGTCCTTCTTTGTCTCTTGTAATAGTCTTTATTTTAAAGTCTATTTTGTCTGATATGAGAATTGCTACTCCAGCTTTCTTTTGATTTCCATTTGCATTGAATATCTTTTTCCATCCCCTCACTTTCAGTCTGTATGTGTCCCTAGGTCTGAAGTGGGTCTCGTGTAGACAGCATATATCTGGGTCTTGTTTTTGTATCCATTCAGCCAGTCTATGTCTTTTGGCTGGAGCATTTAATCCACTCACATTTAAGGTAATTATCAATATGTATGTTCCTATTACCCTTTTGTTCATTGTTTTGGGTTTGTTTTTGCAGGTCTTTTCCTTCTCTTGTGTTTCCTGCCTAGAGAAGTTCCTTTAGCATTTGTTGTATAGCTGGTTTGGTGGTGCTGAATTCTCTTAGCTTTTGCTTGTCTGTAAAGGTTTTAATTTCTCCATCCAATCTGAATGAGATCCTTGCTGGGTAGAGTAATCTTAGGTATAGGTTTTTCCCTTTCATCACTTTAAATATGTCCTGCTATTTCCTTCTGGCTTGCAGAGTTTCTGCTGAAAGATCAGCTGTTAACCTTATGGGGATTTCCTTGTATGTTATTTGCTGCTTTTCCCTTGCTGCTTTTAATATTTTTCTTTGTATTTAATTTTTGATAGTTTGATTAATATGTGTCTTGGTGTGTTTCTCCTTGGATTTATCCTGTATGGGACTCTCTGTGCTTCCTGGACTTGATTGACTATCTCCTTTCCCATGTTAGGGAAGTTTTCAACTATAATCTCTTCAAATATTTTCTCAGACCCTTTCTTTTCCTCTTCTTCTTCTGGGACACCTATAATTCGAATGTTGGTGCATTTAATGTTGTCCCAGAGGTCTCTGAGACTGTCGTCAATTCTTTTCATTATTTTTTCTTTATTCTGCTCTGCAGTTGTTATTTCCACTATTTTATCTTCCAGGTCGCTTATCCGTTCTTCTGCCTCAGTTATTCTGCTACTGATTCCTTCTAGTGAATTTTTAATTTCATTTATTGTGTTGTTCATCACTGTTTCTTTTCTCTTTAGTTCTTCTAGGTCCTTGTTAAATGTTTCTTGTATTTTCTCCAGTCTATTTCCAAGATTTTGGATTGTCTTTACTATCATTACTCTGAATTCTTTTTCAGGTAGACTGCCTATTTCCTCTTCATTTGGTTTGGTGGGTTTTTACCTTGCTCCTTCATCTGCTGCATATTTCTCTCTCTTCCCATTTTGCTTAACTTACTGTGTTTGGGGTCTCCTTTTCACAGGCTGCAGGTTCGTAGTTCCCATTGTTTTTGGTGTCTGCACCCAGTGGGTAAGGTTGGTTCAGTGGCTTGTGTAGGCTTCCTGATGGAGGGACTGGTGCCTGTATTCTGGTGGGTGGGGCTGGATCTTGTCTTTCTTTTGGGCAGGGTTGCATCCAGTGGTGTGTTTTGGGGTGTCTTGAACTTAGTATGATTTTAGGTAGCCTCTCTGCTAATGGGTGGGGTTGTGTTGCTGTCTTGCTAGTTGTTTGGCATGGGTCATCCAGCACTGGAGCTTGCTGGCCGTTGGGTGGAATTAGGTCTTAGTGTTGAGACGGAGATCTCTGGGAGAGCTCTCGCCAACTGATATTATGTGGGGCTGGGAGGTCTCTGGTGATTCAATGTCCCCAACTCGGCTCTCCCACCTCACAGGCTCAGGCCTGACACCAGGCCGGAGCACCAAGACCCTGTCAGCCACATGACTCAGAAGAAAAGGGAGAAAAAAAGAAAGAAAATAAATAAAAATAAAATAAAATAATTAAAATTTAAAAATTAAAATAAAAAAATTAAAAAGTAATTAAAAAAGAAGAGAGCAACCAAACCAATAAACAAATCCACCAATGATAACAAGCGCCAAAAACTATACTAAGATAAACATAAAAATCAGAAACAAGTCAGTCGCAGACAGCAAACCCCAAGTCTACAGCTGCTCCCAAAGTCCACTGCCTCAGTTTTGGGTTGATTCATTGTCTATTCAGGTATTCCACAGATGCAGGGTACCTCAAGTTGATTGTGGCGATTTAATCCACTGCTCCTGAGGCTGCTGGGAGAGATTTCCCTTTCTCTTCTTTGTTCGCACAGCTCCTGGGGTTCAGCTTTGGATTTGGCCCCGCCTCTGGATGTAGGTCGCCCTCAGCCTTCGGTTTCCACCCAGACAGGAGGGGGTTAAAGAAGCGGCTGATTAGGGGTCTCTGGTTCACTCAGGCTTGGGGGAGGGACGGGTACAGTAGTTATAATTGGAATGTAGGGCAAGCCTGCGGCAGCAGAGGCCACCATGATGTTGCAACAGCCTGAGGTGCACTGTGCATTCTCCCAGGGAAGTTGTCCCTGGATCACGGGACCCTGGCAGTAGCAGGCTGCACAGGCTCCCGGGGCAATGTGGATAGAGACCTGTGTTTGCACATAGGATTCTTGGTGGCTGCAGCAGCAGCCTTAGCGTTTCATGCCCATCTCTGGGGTCCACGCTGAGAGCCGTGGCTTGCACCCATCTCTGGAGCTCATTTAGGCAGTGCTCTGCCTTCTGTGGGCAGACAGGGAAGGAATCCCCTCTCCTCGCACACACCGAAACAATGGTCTCTTGCCTCTTCGGCAGCTCCAGACTTTTTCCCAGACTCCCTTCCTGCTAGCTGTGGCGCACTAGCCCCCTTCAGGCTGTGTTCACGCAGCCAACCCCAGTCCTCTCCCTGGGATCTGACCTCCAGAGCCTGAGCCTCAGCTCCCAGCCCCCATCCACCCCAGCGTGTAAGCAGACAAGCCTCTCAGGCTGGTGAGTCCTGGTCGGCACTGATCCTCTGTGCAGGAATCTCTCCACTTTGCCCTCTGCACCCCTGTTGCTGTGCTCTCCTCCATGGCTCCGAAGCTTCCCCCCCCACCCACCACCCCCTGTCTCCACCAGTGAAGGGTCTTCCTAGTGTGTGGAAACTTTTCCTCCTTCACAGCTCCCTCCCAGAGGTGTAGGTCCCATCCCTATTCTTTTGTCTCTGTTTTTTCTTTTTTCTTTTGCCCTACCCAGGTACATGGGGAGTTTCTTGCCTTTTGGGAAGTCTGAAGTCTTCTGCCAGCATTCAGTAGGTGTTCTGTAGGAGTTGTTCCACATGTAGATGTATTTTTGATGTATTTTTGGGGAGGAAGGTGATCTCCAAGTCTTACTCCTCTGCCATCTTGAAGGCCCCCCCCCACTCTGGATCTCTTTATAAATTAGAAATCCTAAAATTCTGAAGTTGCTGGGATGCTCTCCAAACTCCTAAGTTGGTATCATCAGAAAATAGTGTAGTTCCGTATACAATTTACACAATGGCCTTAAATATTCATGAAGAAACTTATATGACACAACATTGCTTTAAGTTAGGTCAATCCCATCTAGGGTCTTACAGGACTCAAAATCTTCCAGAAACCATTTTCCCCCATGGGTAACATTCCAAGGCAAGCCACGTTGGCTGGCATTGGGTTGGTTGTGAAATAGTTCACAACTTTACAATCAAATGAAGCACTATCCCCTTCAGGGTTACTTCTACATAAACCCATTTGAATTGTTTTCCATTTTCAAATGGTAAATACATCCCAGTCCTTTTTTGAGGATAGTGTTTTGGGTTTTAGTCATTTTATTGCCATATTACTTTTTAAGTTTTCTAACAAAAACATATTAACTCAAAAATAACGTGATATCAATGTAATTTGCATTAAGACAACATTTTTGAAAGCTAAGAAATGCTTGGAATACAAACAAGTAAATATATTCATTTGTCTGTTGAATCAGTGTCATATTTGTGAGTCATATTTCATGCTAATCAGATCTGAACAATGAGAGAAATTCCTAGTTCAGCAATGGTTCACATTCTCCAAATAATTACTTTCCTTAGACTTTACCTCCCTAGGTGACTAATCACATTGCTAATCATGTATAATAATAATGATTTTTATGTCATTGGAGGAATTTGATTAATTAACTTTATAAAGGGATTACTAGCTAATTTACAAGGAATTTGTGAGGAATGTTTAGTGCTCTGAATTTGTCACAGTGAAAGAAAATTGATCTTTAAAGAACTTTCTTGGGCTTCCCTGGTGTCGCAGTGGTTAAGAATCTGCCTGCCAATGCAGGGCACACGGGTTCAAGCCCTGGTCCCAGAAGATCCCACATACCGCGAAGCAGCTAAGCCCATGCGCCACAACTACTGAGCCTGCACTCTACAGCCCATGAGCCACAACTACTGAAGCCCACGTGCCACAACTACTGAAGCCTGAACGCCTAGAACCTGTGCCCCGCAACAAGAGAAGCCATCTCAATGAGAAGCCTGCGCACCGCAACAAAGAGTAGCCCCCCGCTCGCCACAACTAGAAAAAGCCTGCGCACAGCAACGAAGACCCAACGCAGCCAAAAAATTAATTAAATAAATAAATCTATAAAAAAAGAACTTTCTTAATTCATTTATAATTACTTGTACCATTGCCCAACACTCTTCCCTGTATATTTGTATATTTTAATAACAAAAGATTTATTATTAAATATGATTTATTTAATTATGCCCAATTTATACTTAAGTAGCTGTAAGACAGACCTATGCCCAAAATTAAGTTCTAAAGTTGAGCACTGCTTTAAGTTCTCACCTTCGAAAAGTATGATTCTCCTAAAGCTCAAGATCCAGCAACTGATACCCTAGTTCCTGAATCTTATAATATTTATACAGTACACAATTTAAAAACTTCTCAATTGAATAGAGATATTTCATATTACTTTCCTAACAAATACTACCTGAGTTTAAGAGCACTAGCATCTCTAAATCCCCTTTACTCTCATTTGCAAGTTCATTTGCATAACTGTCACAGGCCCACATCATTTACGCAAATCTCTTTATTTTTCCAAATACAAACAGGTTGGGAGAAACATTTTAAAACACTTGCTTTCTATAGGATCATCTCAGCTTTAACTTCGTGTCATGTGTAGCAAGGATCTATTATATCCAAATTGTATATTTCTCTTAAAGGAGCTAGAAAAGAGTGTCACTTCTTTCAATTACAGACATCATCTGGACAGCCAACATAAAAATTGTATTTTTAAAGTTCAGATAGGCTAGAAAAAAATAAGAATAAACTCTGTAAGGAAAAGGAAGATGAGTAGAAGTAGAAAAGGAAGAATGAGTTTTAAATACTTCTAGCTAATGTAAAGTAAAATACCTTCCCTGGTAGCAAGTAAACAAAATAGTCCCAGTCTTTGACTTTAAAAAATTTATTAAGTACCTGATACAAATTCACCCATGCCCACACACACAAATGCATGCAGGCACACACCCCACCACTAGCATGCTCATTCACTCTTTCCCCACCCAGCATCCACCTGCCCTTCTTAAGGGAACATTTATCATCTTGCTTCTGCACTGGAGGGACCAGGCCCTTCACAATCTCAGCCCTTGTATTTCAGAGTCACTCTCTGTTGCAGAGGTAGAGCATTTGACCCAGACCTAGCCACCTCCCTGGCCTCTGTGACTAGTTCACTTGAGAGACGATCCTGAGCATTTTGTTTGAATGACTTGGAAAAGGCCCTCCCTCTCTCCCACTGTGCTTGCCACCAAGAAGATGTAGAGAGTGGAGCCATGGCTGTCATTTGGGCTCTATGAGGGAGGGCCTGAAGCTGCCAGGGGATACCATGGGGACCTGAAATGAAGCCAGAATTGAGAGAAGAGAAACCACATCCTGATGACAGCATGAGAACTCCAGTTCTAACCATTTTTGAAGCGAAGATCTACCTCTGGAATTTTCAGCTATAAGAACCAGAACATTTCCCTGCCTTTCTTCCCTTAAGCCAGTTGGAATTAGATTTGTTGAGTTTTGTTTTGTTTCATTTGTTATTTGCAACTGATAGAGTCTTAACTGAGAGATCAAGATACTGACATCCTAATGATGACATAAGAAATACACAGAGGGCTTCCCTGGTGGCGCAGTGGTTAAGAATCCGCCTGCTAATGCAGGGGACATGGGTTCGAGCCCGGGTCCGGGAAGATCCCACATGCTGTGGAGCAACTAAGCCCATGCGCCACAACTACTGAGCCTGTGCTCTAGAGCCCGTGAGCCACAACTACTGAAGCCCGCACGCCTAGAGCCCATGCTCCACAACAAGAGAAGCCACTGCAATGAGACACCTGCGCACTGCAACGAAAAGTAGCCCCGCTCACTGCAACTAGAGAAAGCCCGCGTGCAGCAACAAAGACCCAACGCAGCCAAAAATAAAATAAATAAAATTTTTAAAACATAAAATAAAATAAAATAAAATAAAGAAATACACAGAGAATCAACTGCTCAAATGCCCTTGTTCATCACATGCCAAGTGTGTCTGCTTTCTTCATATTTGATTCGTTGTTCACAAGGTTTCAGTAATCTTATTAAATGGGGCACAACTTTAATATTGTAATAAATACACAATTTGCCCATTAAATCTGATGTATTAAATACTTTTCATATGTATCATTTACAAAAATTTTTCATATATATTTTAATATATGTATATATGAAATCATCACCACAGTAAGTCTAGTTAACATCTATCATCATATATATTTTTTAAAGCCATAAAACTGCTTATGTAGGAAATATTATTTATAGGTTAAAAACTGAAGTTTAAAACAGCCTATACAACTCAATACCAAAGAAACAAACAACCCAATCAAAAAATGAGCAGAGAACCTAAATAGGCATTTCTCCAAAGAAGACATAAAGATGGTCAACAGGCACATGAAGAGATGCTCAACATCACTAATTATTAGAGAAATGCAAATCAAAATTACAATGAGTTATCACCTCACACTGGTCAAAATGGCCATCATCAAAAAGTCTACAACTAATAGGGAACTTCCCTGGCAGTCCAGTGGTTAAGACTCTGTGCTCCCAATGCAAGGGGCATGGTTTCAATCCCTGGTCAGGGAACTAAGATTCCGCATGCTGCACAGCACAGCCAAAAAAAAAGTCTACAAATAATAAATGCTGGAGAGGGTGTGGAGAAAAAGGAACCCTCCTACATTGTTGGTGGGAATGTAAATTGGTGCAGCCACTTGGAAAACAGTATGGAGGTTCCTTAAAAAACTAAATATAGAGCTACCATATGATCCTGCAATCCCACTACTGGGCATATACTGGAAAAGATGAAAACTCTAATTCAAAAAATACATGCACACCAATGTTCATAGCAGCACTATTTACAATAGCCAAGACATGGAAGCAATGTAAGTGTCCACTGGCAGATGAATGGATAAAGAAGATGTGATCGGTATAGATATATTACTACTCAGCCATAAAAAAAGAATGAAATATTGCCATTTGCAACAACATGGGTGGAAGTAAGATAAAGAAAAATATGATATCACTTATATGTAGAATCTAAAAAAAATACAAATGAACTAATTTACAAAACAGAAACAGACTCTCAGACATAGAAAACAAACTTACAGTTACCAAAAGGAAAAAGGGGGGGCAGGATAAATTAGGAGTTTGGGATTTATAGATACACACTACTATACATAAAATAGATAAACAACAAGGATTTACTGTATAGCACAGGGAACTATATTCAATATCTTATAATAACCTATAATGGAAAAGAATCTGAAAATATATATATATATAAATATATATAACTGAATCACTTTGCTGTACACCTGAAACTAACACAATATTGTAAATCAACTATACTTCGATTTAAAAAAATAGATAAAATGAACATTTTCCTGTAAAAAAAAAAACCCTGAAGTTAAGAAAAGTTGACTTGGCTTTGAGGCCTCACAACTAATAAGGGGTAAGGGCCAGGTGTTCTTTTCATTTTTATTTATCTTTATTTTCATTATGCTTTCCATCACTCCACAGATACTGTTTATCTTGAAAAATATAATTGACAATAAATGCAAGCAAGACACAAATAAGCATTAAGTTCCATCAAATTAACACATAAGACTTTTTTAAATAGTATAATCTTACCTAAATCGATATCCCGAATTCCCATGTACAATTCAAGAAGATCATCAACCTTTTCAATCGCCTTTGCTTTGGTTTCAGAGGGCTTTATCAAAGAAAAGAGAAATAAAATCATATTTTTATGTATAATCTCTTGAATGTCGAGGCATACATAGGGGGAAATCTGAGGTGGAGCCAGTTCTTGGTTGTGTACTTCAGCTAATTTGAATGGAAATATATCTAGAATGTGCACTGCAACTCAACACAAATCAATATAGTAAATATTTTTGGTGTTTGTGTTAAGTATTATAGATTCAAAGAAGAAAAGCCAGAACAGTCTCCAAGCAGCTAGCAGTCTAGAAGGGAGACAAATGTGAAAATAGCTATTTAACAATAATAAGGACAATTTCTAAAGGATGTCAAAAGCAAAGAGGCATCACAGGGGAAGTAAGTTTAAATCTCTAAGTGTCCAGGAAGACTTCAGAAAGGTGACTTAGAAGTGTTTTCAAAATGAACTGGCGTCAGATAAGCAGAGGCAGGCACCGAAAGTAGAAGGCACTATATACCCAAAGTCTATGTGAGGCTGCAGAGTCTGATAAAAGAGTACAGTGGGCTAAAGGACTGCAAGAAGTCCCATGTGATGGGAATCACAGTGCCAGACATGACTAGATCTTAAGGAGTCCTGTATGCCTTGAATAGGGCTTTGGTCTTTATCATGCAGGCCACATGCATTACCAGCTCACCCCAAGAGTAAAACACTCTGAACACATACCCCTATTGTTTATTTTTTTATTAATTTTATTGGACAGAAGTCCCCCCTTATCTGTGGTCTTGCTTTCCTCAGTTTCAGTTACCTCAGTCAATTGAGGTCCAAAAATATTATATGGAAAATTCCAGAA
Organism: Balaenoptera acutorostrata; assembly: GCF_949987535.1. Taxonomy (NCBI): domain Eukaryota; kingdom Metazoa; phylum Chordata; class Mammalia; order Artiodactyla; family Balaenopteridae; genus Balaenoptera; species Balaenoptera acutorostrata. The sequence goes on along the minus strand of NC_080064.1, from coordinate 68,721,827 downwards.
ACAAACAGTTCACAAGTTTTACATTGTGTGCCATTCTGAATAGTATGATAAAATCTCACACCACCTGCTCCATCCCAGAATCCCCAACCACAGACATCACCTGCTCCTGAGATCCAACCTTCACCATCATCATGGCTAGATGATCCAGGATCACCCAAGCAGATGATACTCCTGACTTAGAGTCAGAAGGTCAGTGGTAGCCTAACGCTATGTCACAATGCCTATGTCATTTACCTCACTCCATCCCATCACACTGGCATTTTATCATCTCACATCATCACAAGAAGGGTGAGTACAGTAAAATAAGACATTTGGAGAGATCACGTTCACACAACTTTTATTATAGTGTACTTTATAATAGTTCCATTTTACTATTAGTTATTATCATCTTTTACTGTGCCCAATTTATAACTCAAACTTTATCATAGGTATGTATGTATAGGAAAAAACATAGTATATATAGGGTTCAGTACTATCCACAGTTTCAGACATCCACTGGGGGTTTTGGAACATGTCCACTGTGGATAAGAGGGGACAACTGTATGCAATTTTTGCCAATTACACACATGTGTTACCACATTAATGTATTGAGTATGCTATAAAAATAGAAATTTTATAAGGAGATGATGAAATAATATTTTTAAATAATTGTTGTTTTATGTATTAATGGTACCAAAATATTTTTGTTCTTCCTAAAAGTTTCTATGAAAAACATGATTGGATATATTTTATTACTCTTTTAAAATCTTGGTTTAATATTTGGTGAAGTCTGGTTCTGTTTATTTCAATACTTGGTTTTAAATGGCTTCATAGCTGAAATAAAATTTACCCAAAGATGTTAAATACTCAACTACGGGTACAAATGTTGAATTCAAGATTACACTGCAAAAATTTCATAATACTTTAAATACTGTCATAAATATAGGTTGCTTTGTATTCTCAAAACTTATTGAAAATATGGATTTTAGGGAATTCCCTGGCAGTCCAGTGGTTAAGACTTTGTCTTCCAGTGCAGAAGGTGAGGGTTCGATCCCTGGTTGATGAACTAAGATCCCACATGCCTCGCAGCCAAAAAACCAAAACGTAAAACAGAAACAATATTGTAACAAATTCAATAAAGACTTTAAAAATGGTCCACATCAAAAAAAAAAAATCTTTAGGGGTGGGATAGGGAGGGTGGGAGGGAGACGCAAGAGGGAGGAGATATAGGGATATATGTATATGTATAGCTGATTCACTTTGTTATAAAGCAGAAAGTAACCCACCATTATAAAGCAATTATACTCCAATAAAGATGGTAAAAAAAAAATCTTTAAAAAAATACGCATTTTATTGCAAATAAAATTTTATTTTTATTTCCTTGAGGATATTATTACAACTTTCTTGTACTTTTATTTATATTAACTTAGCCTTTAAAACAATGAGACAAGAGACATGATATATCACTCTTGCCTTCTTTACAATGTATTTTGAATGGTCTGTGTGAAGTGACAGGCTATGCAAAGTAACTTAGGTGTTTACCTTTGCATCTAACCAGCCATATTATAAGTAATTGTAACAAGTATCCGTACTTCTCATACAAAAATGGCCCCCAAGATCTTACTATTCTAAATAGCTCTTGATCTCATCATCCCCTCTTCCATTCACATTCTGATTGCCTGTGTTCAGTCCTGACTTTTTCTAATTGAGATATAATTGACGTATAACATTATCTTAGTTTCAGGTATACAACATAAAGATTTGATATGTGTATATACTGTAAAATCATCACCACAATAAGTCTAGTTAACATCCATAACCACACATAGTTTTAATTTTTTTTTCCTTGTGATGAGAACTTTTAAGATCTAGTCTCTTAGTGACTTTCAAACATATAATACAGTATTGTTAACTATAGTCACCATGCTGTGCAGTCTATCCTCAGGACTTGTTTATAAGTAGAAGTTTGTACCTTGACCCTCTTCACCCACTTCACCCACCCACCCCCAAACCCCTGCCTTTGGCAACAACCAATCTGCTCCGTTTCTGTATGAGGTGGGGTTTTTTTTTGGGGGGGGGGGGTGGGTGAGAGGAGTATATAACTGAGGTCATTCAATATTTGTCTTTCTCTATCTGACTTATTTCACTTAGCTTAATACCCTCAAGGTCCATCCATGTTGTTACAAATGGCAGGATTTTCTTCTTTTTTATGGCTGAATAATACTCCCCTCATCTTTTCTTATTTGCAGAAGTCTCCTAATTGGTCTCCCTGCCTGAAATCTTCATGCTCGGGGCTTCCCTGGTGGCACAGTGGTTAAGAATCCGCCTGCCAATGCAGGGGACACGGGTTCGAGCCCTGGTCTGGGAAGATCCCACATGTCACGGAGCAACTAAGCCCATGCGCCACAACTACTGAGCCCGTGCGCCTAGAGCCTGTGCTCCGCAACAAGAGAAGCCACCAGGGCTTCCCTGGTGGCACAGTGGTTAAGAATCCGCCTGCCAATGCAGGGGACACGGGTTCGAGCACTGCTCTGGGAAGATCCCACATGCCGCGGAGCAACTAAGCCCGTGCACCACAACTACTGAGCCTGCGCTCTAGAGCCCACGAGCCACAACTACTGAGCCCACGTGCCACGGCTGCTGAAGCCCGTGCGCCTAGAGCCCATGCTCCGCAGCGGGGGAGGCCACTGCAGTGAGAGGCCCGCGCACCGCAGGGAGGAGTGGCCCCCACTCGCCGCAGCTGGAGGGGGCCTGCACACAGCGACAAGGACCCAATGCAGCCAAAAAAATAAATAAATAAATAGATAAATAAATAAAATTAAAAAAAAAAAAAGAGAAGCCACCGCAGTGAGAAGCCTGTGCACCGCAATGAAAAGTAGCCCCCACTCACCGCATCTAGAGAAACCCTGCGCACAGCAATGAAGACCCAAAGCAGCCAAAAATAAAATAAAAATTAAAAAGAAAAAGAAAAATCTTCACACTCTCAAATCCACCCTGCTCAATATCCCATCCCCCAGAACCAAGGGGTTTTTCTAAAACACAAAACTGATTTGCTGTTCCCCTTGCAATTTTTAAATAGCGCCCCCCTCCATTATCCACAGGCCCTTGACGCCCTGACCCAGGCCTCTACCTCCAGCCTCCTCACCCCCCACCAGGTACTTGCAGCACACTCCAGTCCCGCGGACATTTCCATTTCATGCCTAGAACACTCTTCTCCCCATCTCTGACCAACTCAACCATTCCTTCAGGAGGGAACTCTCCCTGATTTCCTTCTTCCAATCCCTGACTGCAGCTGATCAGCCAGCCCCTCCTTTGTGCCATTAACCTTGCCCTTCTGATTTGTCATAGCTTCTTTTCCTGCCTCTCTCCCTTTAAAGGAAAAAACAACGTCTTTATCCATCTTTGTATCACCAGCACCTGGACTGTACCTGTCTCAACAAACACATAGTGAATAAATTGTGAGGTATGCAGGTAGAGTATAGTTCAGTTTTCAGAAATTGTGCTAGATTATGAGGGGCTGATTTGTTTCAAATCTGTAAATCCTTTGGTGTTGGAAATTAAATGGTAGGTCATTTGTATCAAATTTAATATTAGCACCAAACTAGTTTTTTTCTTCCCCTTTATTATGAGCTATTTTAATTGCCCTATTTAATGAAGCAGGCTATGCCAATAGGAAGGAAGTTTTAGATGTTTGTCTTGGAATGAATCTTTCCCACCTCCTCAGGCAGATCTGCAGTTATTCTTTTTCATTCCAGCACCTTCTATATAGCAGCTGCTCATAAATAAACAGATATGTATTACCCACTTTAACTGTTAGAAGAGGGCGCTCCTCCTGAAGTGACATGGAGTTTTTCCTGCCGACCCCACTTCCTTTGCAAGCTTGAAGGTCTGTCCTTTTCTCCTCCGCTTTAAAGCACGGTTGGCAACCCCTTGCTCCTTCCCACTGTCCTTCCATCCTCTTACAGATTCCTTTCTTCCACTGAGGTTTGTTCATTGGTTCAATAAACATTTACTGGACTTCAGCAATATGTCTGGCAGTGTGCTGGGCACTGGAAAAGTAAAGACTCAGAACAACCAGATGTCACTGCCCTGGGTTTTTTCACAAATCTTGTCATATCTCACTTTCAAAATGCTTTCAGCTCTCCCAGGCCTCTCCGTTGTCACTTGCCTCCAGATCAATCTTTTCATTCACCCAGGACCAAGGCACTCGACTCGGAGTCTCCCTCTGGATTCCCCAAAACAGACAACATCCTGGGTGACTCAAACATTCAAGAGGACAACCTTGGCCTCGTGGTTCCTGGAGGGTCTGCTCCGACAAACCACACCCGTGACTGACCCTGACATCGTCCCCCAAAAGCTCTGGATCCTATGAAAACGGCCTCCTAACCGTTCATCTGTCTCACTCTTTTGCTCTTCAAACAGCTGGGAGCCCTAGGACGGTATGCGCACACAGACATGCCTTCCCCCCCACCCAGCCCCCCGCCAAGGAGCTCCGGAGCTCAGAGGTCTGCCTGACCTCCCCAAAGGAGGGCTTCATCACCGCTGTCTTCCTGCTGTGAGCGGACCTGCCACTTGTCACTTTGAATCCTTACCACTGCCACCCTCTTCTTCCACCCTCCTTCCCTCCATGTGTCTCTTCTCCTCGTGTTTTTCACTCAAATACTGACCTTTACATAGACACAGTCAATCAGCAAATCCCTTCCTCCAGTCAAGCGTAAGTGAATCACTCACTAATTCATTAAATTCAAAGATCTGAGCTCGTCTGAAGTGTCAGGTACCGTTCTAGGTGCTGGGGATACAGCTGTGAACAGGACATGTGAGAACAAGACAAGGGACTGAAAGGTGACAAGGATATGAGTCCCACTGTGTTCAGCGCCTTAAAAAAAATGAAGGGCAAGGAAGATTGGGCAGGGGGCAGGGTGGTGGGAACTGCTATTATACCAGCTGCTCAGAGGTTAAACAGGGTGGGATGTGGACGGAAACTCAAGGCGGCAAGGGAGTGAGCGGTGCCCGTAAACGGGCAGCGCATCCAGCTAGAGGTAAGGGCTCATGCAAAGGTCCTGGGGCGGGGATATATCTGGAGTGCTTGCGGACAGCGAAGAGACTCAAGTAGCTGAAGCAGAGGGAGCCAGGAGGAGAGGGGTGGAAATGAGAGCAGAGAAGAGACGCAGAGTCAGATCGTGTTGGTCACTCTGCGGACTTTAGCTTTTACTCCGAGTGACGTGGGAAGCCACTGGAGGGCTTTGAACAGATTGTTCCATCTCATTTGCGTTTCTAAAGGATAACTCTGGCTGCTGAGTGAGCAGAGGGGAAGAGGGCCTTTATTTCCAGCTCTGACAAACACGAATGTCCATCCATTTCCAAGACATATAGGGATTAAATGAACATAACATACCACTTCTTCCACAGTGGCAGGACCTTTTGATCTCAGGCGAAGTGTCTCCCTTCCAGTACCAATCCTTCCTGTTGACGACTTTCCAGCTTTTGACCTGGGCTCCATGTCTATAAACATACAACGGATGGGGAAACGTACATATATTAAGAATTCCAACCAGTTGCTATAAAAGCTAATGAGTTTCCATCACAAATTTTTGTACAGTTATTGCAGAGATTTGATAAAAGCTATGCCTTCTGATAAAATTTCCCAACACAAAATAAATTCACCTGTCATCCATTATTCTCATATGAGAGTCTCTATGAGGTCTGCCTACAACAAGAAAAGGGAATACGTGAAATGTGCTGATCGGAAAGACCGGAAGTTATAAGGAATAAAAAATAAAACAGTCGGGTTTTTTGTAAGAGTAAAGAGGCATATGTGGCAGGAAAACAGAGGTAGGTGTGTAGCTGGACTTCATTAAGGTCGTAAAGAAGGGAAGGAGTCATGTCTTGATAGAAGACAGAGATGGAGGCACTATTATTGGAGGACCTACCTTCTGCTTGATGCTTTCAATACAAAATCCCATTTAATTCTTGGGCCAACCTATGAGGCAAGTTAGAGCCGTCATTTTACAGAAAAGGAAACTGAACTCAGTAAGGATCAGAGCTGGTATTCAAATCCAGGCCTTGTGACCCCAAAGTCTCAACAACACTTCACCACCACACCTCTTGGAAGCACAAGGGATTAATTCAGAGGGAACGGACTGAGAGAAGCAGGGTCCTCAAGAGGCTGGGAACAGGTTCCAAGGAAGGAGTTCCCCTCGAAAGGCAGGCAAGAGCAGGGAGCAAGAGTCCACAAGAAGCCGCTCCTTCCTCGCGCTGGTTTTCTACGTGTGTGTTTGGTTTTGGTTTTGGTTTTCCAGCATACCAAGAGTCACCCCCGCTACCAGACAGTAACAAAAATGAGTGAAAGGGGAGGGTGGGAACTGAGGATAACTCCCAGGAGGCACCCTATGCAGGCCACTCCAGTAACTGACTGCTCTGTGGGAAGGTAGGCCCTGCACAGCCAGATCTTCTATTCGTTTGCAAAGAAGATGAACACTCAGTTTTGTGCCAACCTCCTGATTTTTAACTTTTGGCAACGAAATCAAACTTTTAAAAACGACATAATGTGCTCCGCAACAAGAGAAGCCACCGCAAGGAGAAGACTGCGTGCCGCAACGAAGAGTAGCCTCTGCTCGCCACAACTAGAGAAAGCCCGCGCGCAGCGAGGATGACCCAACACAGCCAAAAATAAATTAATAATAAATTAAAAATAAAAATAAAAACAACGTAATGGCAAAACTAAAAAATTTGTGGATCAGATTCTAATCATAGGCCACCAATTTACAACTTCTGCAGGTATCCCGAGTCCTCTTGACTGAGGACTCTGGCAGCAGTTTGGGGCAAGGATGGAGGCGGGGGTGAGGAGACGCAGCACCAAGCCTGGGAGGTAACTGAGCTCCAATGCGGAGTCACAGGGCAGGCCGCAGTGTACGAGCAGGTGGTGAGGTCTATACAAAGCTCTCAAAACATGGGCGTCAAGTGGCCTGCACAGACACATCCTTCCTTAGAATCTAGGATAATTCCCATCTTCAGCAAGTCCTGTTTCACTATTGGGGATGTATTCCAAGGTGACTAAGGATTTTACATGTAAATTTTCACCTGCATTTGAGGACAGAGCCACCAAAACATAAAACACATAAGTTTTCCTCTGAGAGTGAAATTATTCAAAATAATCATGCAATAAATAGGGTGGTTCCCCGAAGCCTAAACCTCTAAACGGTGGCTGACAGTGATCACACTGACCACGTTGACCAGAGAGGTGCTCAGGAGACCAGAGCTGTGTCAGCACGTCTGCAGCATTTGCCTTGCCAGTCACACTGTGTCCCGTCCGAGGGAAGAACAGATTAACAGGAGACGCTCACTCAGCACAGCGTTTCCAAAAGAATGCCCAGCGAAAAAGATGAGGTCAGCCTGCCACCAGCACTGTCCAGGATTCTATACTCCCCAGTCTGGAGTCACGTACAGACCTACAGTGGTCAAGACAGCCTCACCTTAATGATGCTAACCTCCAAGATAAACAACCTTACACCCGCACTCCCCCTATCACACACTCTACCCAGCGCCATTTCACCAAGCAACCTGCCCTGTATAATTTGTCTTCCCATATAAATTTCCTACAGGGTGGCAAATGAAGCACTCAGCTAACACACGTGTTTGGTTTACAACTACATATACATTTCGAACTGTAAAGTAATACGCTGGCATCCTGACTTAACAACAAGTCTTTTGTAAGTTTGGTAAGCAAGATATAACCCTGGAAAATTGCACAGGTTCTGGATACACTGAAGAAGTTAAAGGTTCCTGGGATGTACGAAGCTAAGGACCCAGACTCTGGAACGTGGGAACTTCAAGGAGAGATTGTCATCCAGGCTTGAGAAGTCGGCCAGCCGCCCTAGATGATGTCTCTGCTTACCTGGCTCTTACCTGCAACACCAGTAGCTAAAAGGGAGAGTGAAATGTAGAATGGAATTTTTTTTACTAGGCTTTTTTTTTTTTAATTTTTAATTTATTTATATTTTTAATTCGTTAGTTAATTTATTTTTGGCTGCGTTGGGTCTTCGTTGCTGCGCGCGGGCTTTCTCTAGTTGCGGTGTGCATGCTTCTCGTCGTGGTGGCTTCTCTTGTTGTGGAGCACAGGCTCTAGGCATGCAGGCTTCAGTAGTTGTGGCGCGTGGGCTCTAGAGCGCAGGCTCAGTAGTTGTGGCGCACGGGCTTAGTTGCTCCACGGCACGTGGGATCTTCCCGGACCAGGGCTCGAACCCGTGTCCCCTGAATTGGCAGGCGGATTCTTAACCACTGCGCTACCAGGGAAGCCCCTAGGCTTTATTTTTTTAAGCAGTTTTAAGTTCATAACAAATTGAGAAGACAGAGCTGTCCCATACACCTCTTGCCTCCACACATGCATCACCTCCCCCATGATCAATACCCCTCACCACAGGGCTACATTCGGTATAATCAATGAACCTACATGGACACATCATATCACCTAAAGTTCATAGTTACGTTAGGGTTCACTCCTGGTGTTGTACATTCTGTGGGTTTGGAAGAATGAATAATGACATGTATCCACCATCAAGTATCATCCAGAGTGGTTTCATTGCCCTAAAAACCCTCTGTGCTCTGCTTGTGCACCCCAGATTTTTTTTTAAATCATTACATGTTTGTCATCTTCTCCTCGAAAGTGTTATCTCAAAACTAACCACTCGGTGGCACCAAAACAAAAGTTAAAATTTCACTTCTGGCTTAGACCAGCCTCCAGAAAGGCGGTTCTTGTGGCTAAAGAAATAGAAGCCATGTTTCTCCACAATCCTGATTCAGGGAAGTAAATCAACCGGTTTATACAGGAAAACAGGCAGGATGGCCCTGTTCAGCCTCAGGGGGAAAAATATGTTTTGCTTTTTTAATGTTTGCAAAGGTTGCTAGTCTGGCCTACTTTTAGGGCGCTGGCCGGTCTAAGCTTGTCGAACCAACCAGGCCAAGCCCTAGATCAGTCACTTCACTTCTCATGAACGGGTTTGCATGAGGCCTCTCTTGGGGCTGAATGATGAGAGGGATGCAGTTCACACAGGAGATGCTGGTAGTCGGCCTGCAGCTCGAAGGATTCACTAGACTCAGGGCTCCCCTCCTGTGTCACTTAGGGCACAGGACACTCACAGCTCGGGGGTACACAGCTGCTCCCACAGCTGAGTGGGATGTCGCCAAGAAGCAGTCATCTTAGTTCCAAACCCTTTTGTGGCAACTGTATCTGTTACTCTAATTACATAATTGAATTTAAAACTACGTGAGCTGATGAAGTAAGTGTGAAACACTGAGTTATTATTACTAGGAAAACTAGGTTAACTGCTTTGAAAAGATTCCATAAGGGCGAGTTGCAAAAAAAAAAAAAAGGTGTGGGCAAAATGATGCTAGGAGATTAGGAAAAATATCTTTAAACATCCAGCATTTCACATATCTGGCTTTTAGATATCAAACAGAACCCATAGATGTGCATTCAGGTTCTGATTACTAAAGCAAGATTTCATAGAACTCCAATTTGTGTCCTCTACTCAAAGAGCTTTTTACATCTAAAGAGTAGTAAAAGAATGCATATTTATATGTTTTAAAATAAAATGTTTATATCCACTTGTGTCATTCTTTATGATACCATTTTAACTGGCATTTTCAATAAACAGAACAACCCCCAGTCCCTGCTACATCGTGAAGGTCAGGGGAGAGATGGGGAAATGGAGAAGACAGCAAGATGTCTGTCTCTAGTCCCACCCTGAGCCCCAGGGGAAGAAGAGCGCTGACAGCAGCCAAGGCCCTATCTTCAGGCGGAACACATGCAAGTGGTTTAGATCCCCAAGGGACACAGGGTGACAGTGAGGAGGGTGGGCATTCTCCTGCTTCTGCACAGAACAAGATCTTGTTCTGGTCCCACAAGGGCCCCAGTTGGCATGGAGTACAATTCATAGCAGGGGCAGAGCCTTGATTTCCACGAGAGGGAGGCACATACGGACACCTCTGTGTCCAGCGAGAGACAGACTTCAGAATCAGAGAACCTGAGTTAAAACCCAGCTCCACCATTTACAAATTGTGAGAACTTAAGGAATAAGTCCTTATCTGTACAAGAACACTACTGAAACCAAGTGAGGCCCTGTGGGGCTCCCAAGCACAAAGGCCCTTTTGTCCCGGTTCTTGTAGGCAAGGCTCTAGCCTCCATGACCTTCCCTGAGTTCCAAAGGGCAGATTCCAACAGTTGCTAATCAAGGGAGGAGCAGCCATGAAACCACCTGAGGCAAGATTAAAGGGACCAGGGCTTCCCTGGTGGTGCAGTGGTTGAGAATCTGCCTACCAATGCAGGGGACACGGGTTCGAGCCCTGGTCTGGGAAGATCTCACATGCCGCGGAGCAACAAGGCCCGTGAGCCACAATTACTGAGCCTGCGCGTCTGGAGCCTGTGCTCCGCAACAAGGGAGGCCACCATAGTGAGAGGCCTGCGCACCGCGATGAAGAGTGGCCCCCACTCGCCACAACTAGAGAAAGCTCTCGCACAGAAACGAAGACCCAACACAGCCAAAAAAATAAAAATAAAATTGCAAAATGATTTAAAAAAAAAAAAAAAAAAAGATTAAAGGGACCAGAGAAGCTCATCAAGATTAGGAGACCACCTGAGCTGAGACTAAAGGAGTGCAGGCCCTGCTCAACCCTAATCTTGTCAGAGACCCCACCTTTGAACCACTGTTCTAAAACCCTCATCAAATCCTCCCGGGTTGGGACACATAGTTTTTCAAGGCAGAAGCCCCGTGTGTCTCCCTTTGCCTGGCAAAGTAATAAAGCTATCCTTTTCTACTTCACCCAGAACTCTTGTCTCCCAGATTTGATTCGGCACCCGTGTACGGAGAGGCTGATCTCTCGGTAACACTGCCTGCATAGGATGTTGTCTGAAGCATTCAAACGGCTGCCGTATGAAAGGTGCCTTGCCCAGAGGTCTGGCTCGTACACAGAGAGCTGCTACTGCTGTTGGACTGGCTTCTGCTGACACGGTCCACCCTGGATAGACAGCCATCTGCTTTTCCCGTGCCCTCCCCAACAAAACCATTTGCACTGGTTTTCCCAGGATGAGAAACACGCAGAAGTCTCTCTTCAAATGTTCAGAAAACTGTCACTTCAAATACAAAGGTCTCCTTTTTATTCTATCTTCTATAGAACTGTGATTTTTTTCCCCCTTCCATTTACAGGGGAGTAGAAACAACAGATGACCCATTACTCAGAGTCACCAAAGTGGCTGAGTTGAAGCCCAGCCCCTCGGGGGGCACTCAGCAGAGGGGGCCCTCCAGTGTCCATCTCATTGGACCTCTGACCCCCATTCAAAACGTCCTGTTAGAGTTACATGACACCATGAGGGCAAGAGGGCAGACACACCAACACTCCAACCTGGAAACTTAGAGTCCCCTCCCCTAACCAGCCATGTAGGTGAACTAAGCCACTTCACCAAATTCACTAATCCATTTCTATAATTTCCACCTCTGGAGTTCGACAGCATCAAACATGGTGGCCAGATGGCAACTCAGGCAGGACTTTGCAGGATGTGTATACCAATGACCTTCAGCACTGCAGGCCCAGAAATGTTTTTTTCCAGTGTTCCCAGAACTGACCTGAGTCTTAGGGATTGATTCACACTAACCAAATTCACAAGAACAGATGTCATACATCAATGTATTAATCATAGGGAGGGATGGTATCAAAGGTCCAAGTGGGCTGCCATGCTTCATTCTCAGGAACCCAAAACTTCCTGGGGAAAATGTCCAAGCAGAGACCCAGCCATGAAGGTCTAAGACAGCAAGGCTAAGTGGGAAAAGGGGAGGGATCATGCCCCGGGCCATGAGTTCCAAGACTCCAAAAGCAAGGAGTGGAGAGTTGATGTTTTAGAGTCCCTCCCAACTGGGTGACTCTCAGTTTACCAGGCCTCTACCCCTCTTAGGAATAATTCACTTGAAACTTTCTTCCCATTGGGTACTTGAGAAGCTTAGTGTGCATGGATGATACCATAGAAAAGGACTTGGGCACAAAGGATAATTCTCACAGTCCAAGGCTGCAAACAGGTAGTTCAGTGACATGTGGTCCACAGACATGTTTGTGAAGTGTGCAACGTTATCAGATTTTTTTAATTAGTTGCCAACTTTTAAAAGTTGGGTGATTTCTCATCAAAATTCAAATTTTAACTTTCTCTTGGAGACTGACGCATGCCTACAAAACAATAATAATTAGGGTCGACAACTTTACTTTGGGGTTTGCAGCTCTCTGCCCTCATTTTCAGACAATCTCTCAAGGTATAGAATTTCTCACTACATATGGCTATAAAGCGTTATATGCTGTTTCATATACTAGTGTTATTCTTCGAGTGCAGTCTTATTTCAAAGGAATAAATATACACACATACATCTACACTATAATTCATCTAGGGGCAAAAACATAGATCATCTGGGAAAATTAAAGGTAACTTTTTTAACTGATCATTTAATATGTCCCAGGTACTAGAAATTCTTGATAAGTTCTCTTATTTAATCTTCACAACACTATTACAAGGTAGGTATTACTCTAATTTTACAATTAAACTTACAGTTGAGGCTTGGGGTAGTAAGATGATTTCACCAAGGTCATAGACAACTGGTAAATGGTAGAGCTGGGCTACCCCAGAGCCACTGCCTGATTTTATATTCTATTAAAGATTATGAGTTGCCATTGGTAACAGACATTAGTTGGCTGTCTTCTCAATACCCAGTGGTCATGAGGATCACTGTGGTTCAGGGGAAGCTGATTGCTCCCAGCTTCAGGGATGGGACACACGAATGGGCCAAGCTAACTGATCCCCTTCATCACAGTGATTGTTTCAGGGGTGGACATGTGAACAAAGGTAAGTCAGAAAAAAATCTAAGGACTTTTGCTCGAAATTCTGAGGCAAGGACACTCTCTTTTTCTGTTCTATGTAAATAAGGAAGCACATGGTCCCAGCCATTGCTGATCACCATCTTGGGGTACGTCAAGGACATATGGATGACGAAGCTGATGCCTCAGGCAGCAGAGCAGAAAGGAAGGGCAAGAAACGGGGTCCTGATCACATTGTACGGGCCCTACATAGAGCTTTGCTAATGCCGGCGTCACTCACGGACGGTTGATTTATAAGCTTCCCTTTTCTGCATTAGCCAGGGTCGCAAGGTTTTCCACTGTTTCCAATACCTCACAGATACAGAATCATGTCTGAGCAATGAAGCAACCCTTCTAAAGAGACCTTCCAATGCTTGGACATACATGAATGGCACTGTCCATAAACAGCTGGTGTGCTCCCTTCCCTACCTCCACCCCCGACTCTCTCTCTCTCTCTCTGTCTCTCTGTCTCTGTCTCTCTGTCTCTCTCTCTGTCTCTGTCTCTCTCTGTCTCTGTCTCTCTCTCTCTGTCTCTCTCTCTGTCTCTCTCTCTCTCTGTCTCTCTCTCTCTCTCTGTCTCTCTGTCTCTCTCTCTCTCTGTCTCTCTCTCTCTGTGTCTCTCTCTCCCTGTCTCTCTCTCTCTGTCTCTCTCTCTCTCTCTGTCTCTCTCTCTCTGTCTCTCTCTCTCTCTCTCTCTGTCTCTCTCTGTCTCTCTCTCTCTGTCTCTCTCTGTCTCTCTCTCTCTGTCTCTCTGTCTCTCTCTCTCTGTGTCTCTCTCTGTGTCTCTCTGTCTCTGTCTCTCTGTCTCTGTCTCTCTGTCTCTCTCTCTCTGTCTCTCTCTCTCTGTCTCTCTCTCTCTCTCTGTCTCTCTGTCTCTGTCTCTCTGTCTCTCTCTCTCTCTGTGTGTCTCTCTCTCTCTCTGTGTCTCTCTCTCTCTCTGTCTCTCTCTCTTTCTGTCTCTCTGCCTCTGTCTCTCTCTCTGTCTCTCTCTGTCTCTCTCTCTCTCTCTCTGTCTCTCTCTCTGTCTCTCTCTCTCTCTCCCCCCCCGCCTCTTTCTCAGAGTAGCTGACATAAAATCTAGCTTTGCCCCAGAATTTAAAACTTTAACTATTCATTCCCTTTTTCTATGTCTCCTTCCTCTCTCCAACATTCTTCAGACTTTTTTAGAATAGCTATGGTGTTGTTTTTGTTTTGATCGAGCTGGTAGGGTGCTGGGGCGGATAAGAAGGAAAAGGAGATAAGTGGATGCCACATACACAAGGTGGCTATCGGATCAAAAGGGCTGGCAACGCATGACCCAATCCACCCAAAAAAAAAAAGGCTACACAAAGCTGCTCTTAACTGTTCCTTTGATGAGACTGAACAGTGCATGACAAGTGTCAGAAGGGAAATAACTATGCCCAAAATCATCTTGTTCTTTAGGTAAGGTGTCATTTGAGAAAAACTCAACCCTAGTTTCATAACTCCCTGAAATTACAGGCAAAAGTTAATGTGCATCTCTGGGATAGTTTTAATCCAGAGGGGATTGTGTCACCAAAAATATTACAAACCTCAGGACTCTAACACGAGGAAAAAAGGATGGCTAAAGTATTTTTATCCTTTTATACTTATTTTATTCCATAGCATGATCTTATGGGAATTCAAAAATCAAAAATTGTTCACTTTTATTCATGGTTTATTACACATATTTTCCTCTACCTTTTAAAAAGTTTAGTAGTTACAAAAACAATCCTGCCGGCCTTCCCTGGTGGCGCAGTGGTTAAGAATCCACCTGCCAATGCAGGAGACACGGGTTCGAGCCCTGCTCAGGGAAGATCCCACGTGCCGCGGAGCAACTAAGCCCGTGCGCCACAACTACTCAGCCTGTGTTCTAGAGCCCACAAGCCACAACTACTGAGCCCGAGTGCCACAACTACTGAAGCCCGCATGCCTAGAGCCCGTGCTCCACAATAAGAGAAGCCACCCAATGAGAAGCCCGAGCACCACAACAAAGAGTAGCCCCCGCTCACCGCAATTAGAGAAAAGCCCACGCGCAGCAACAAAGACCCAACGCAGCCAAAAATAAACATAAATAAATAAATAAAATAAAATGTCTGGTTCATATAAAAAAAAAACCACAATCCTGTCGATTTTAAAAGTTGATACAATGTAATCTACCACATTTCTAACATGGAACCATTTAAGATAATGTTAAAGAAAGCTGTTTAAAATGAGTATGATCATAAAATTAAAAATTATAAAGCTACTAAAAGTGGAATGATTCCGTTTCCCTACTTCCTAGACTAGGAATGCTAGACATTTCTTTTTTAAATAATTGTTTTCTGGTTATAAAAGTTAATATTTTGTATTTAAAACGTGAGAAACACAAGAAACCTAAAGAAACAAGTCATTCATAAACATACCACCAGAGATAACTGTTAACATTTCAATATACATATACCGCAAGTCACTTTTCTTCTACATGTAAAGATACTTTTTTACAAAAAAGGGGATTTTACTATACATTGTTTTGTAATCTGTCTTTTCACTTAATATATCAAACATTTGCCCGTACACAAAGGGAACTGTTTATCTGCTTAACTTTTTCTGAAGACATACTCGGACAATTTTGAGTATAATTTGTCAGATCCATTTTCTTACAATTACATGACACTTCCCATTATACAATGGGAAGAATGTGTATTATTAGAAAAAGAGCAATTACACCAATAAGTGATATTATCTTCACACTGTTCTACCATCTTAAGGAAGCCACTGCCATGTTAGCATCAGTTTTGACCCCTTCATCCTACCCGGCTATTTTAATTACTAAGCTTACAAACAGCTAAGAACTATTATCTACCTTCCACTCATGGTTGTTATTAATTCCAAAGACTCCTTAAACATCGTAGTTCTAAGAAATCAATCACTGTTTAGGGTTAAGTGACATGGGAAATACAGATTACAAAGTTTTCAGTATTATAGATTATAATAATTTCACCTTTCTTAGATTCAAAACATGAGCATTTAATAAGTTTTCCCTTAGTGAGAGTTTATAGCTAGAGTAGAAAAGAGTGAATATTTAGCCTGGGTCTTTATCCAGCTGAGTCTTTACACTGAAAACACATTTGTCGGTTACACCCAGCACTCATCTAACACATCTGCCACACCCCACAAAAGAGAACGTGGCTCTTCATTTATCTTCTTCCATAGTATCTTTGTGGTAAATGCCAAACCAATGTCTAGCTAGATATAAGAAAGGCAGAACAAACTCTATGACATGAAAAGATGATTAATTGGCATGTTCTAGCCCCCAAATTTGTCACTGTGAGTGCTTTAAACCTTTGCCAAAAAATACATGAAAGAGAGTGCCACTGTCACATAAAATGCAATACATCTAAAATTAAACTTCTCTCCCTGACTTTCTCCCAAACCACTACTACATCCAATGGCCGCATTTCCAATGATCACTTTTATCACAGGCTCCAACGATAGAAACCTAGGGTTACATTTGCTTCTTCCAAACCTTATCTCTCCCTCTTTTAGCTAAAGTGCATCAACCCATCTCTAACCTCTATTTGTGCCTCTGCAGTATTACTCAGGCTTTCTTCTTTCATGCGAATTCCCGCTGCTGCCTCCGATACCAGCCCTTATTATTTCCTCCTGGAATACTGCAGCAGCTTCTGACGTGGTTTCTCCTCTAATCAAATACAGCCAACATTCCTCCTCCGGGCTTAACTCCCCAAAGTCTATTTCATCATTCATTCTTCAGTTCTAATATCTCAATGATTCCCTATTATCCCCTCCAACAAGCTCAGGTTCCCCACCTAGTTTTCAGAGATCTTCTTAACATGGCCTGGAGCTGTTTTTGCAGCCTGATTTGCTGCAGTCCCTCCAAGACTCTTCTCCACAGGAAACCCTCCTTCCTTGTCTGTACTTCCTCTGCCATCCTGCAAGGCCAAGTTCAAGTGCAATCTTCTTCAGGAATCTTTCTCACCTACTCGTATCTTTCCCCTCTTTAAACACCCACTTAAATGTCTGTAGTGGATTTAAATTTTTGCTCCACAGTTCTGGAGAAAAGAAATGTCAGGTTGAATCTGACTGGGAGCCCCTCACTCCACAGGTTTGGTGAGAAACTGAGTCTTGGTTTTTGCTTTGGGAGTCTCCCCTTCTCGGGATCCAGAGGGCTGATGTGGTGCTCAGTCCAACACAGATCCTACCCTGAAGCTCGACCTCCAAGTCAGTGTGTCCAAGCCCAGGGCACAGGGCCTCTTTCACCTCAGATGGCAAGGTCACAGCTCTCACAGCCCTGATATCACTTTGCAACTCTATCAGGAGTCCTATCACTTCTCATGGGAAGTTACATGGGAATGGGACACTGGTCCTTGATACTGGTGGGACATGCTAGATAAGCCATCTGTCCCATGGCTTATCGCTTTGGGAAAATCCTTTCGCAATCTTACCACTGCTCCCAGCCTCCCTCACTCTCAGCTTCAGGACCCTTCCCCATCATGGACAAATCAGCTCTCAGCTGAACTGCCCTTCGTTTAAATCTGCATTACAGCACGTATCATATGGTCTGCATTATAGTCTAAGAGGCAGTAACACATACTGTTAAGCACAGAAGCCTCAGAAGCAAACAGGAATGGAGTACTATACTTGCACTGAATGACCTCAGGGAGGTATTTAACTGCCCAAAGCCTCAGTTTACTTATCTAGAAAACCTTCATAGGAATGACACAAGGATTGAATCAGGCCAGAATAGAAGTCCTAGTAGCAACGACTTACATTTATGTAGCACTGTGTGCCAAGCACTATTCTAAGTGCTTTACGTATATTAACACATTCAATCCCCACAACACTTTATGGATAAGTAAACAGGCATAGAAGGGAGTAAGTAAGTAGTCCAAGATCACATAGGAAGTAAGCAGCAGAGGTAGGAATTCAACCCAAGCACTTTGGCTCAGAATCTATGCTTTTAACCGTTATACCATATTGCTTCTAATAAGCAATTGTTTCAAATGGTAGCTATTACGGCTATTGATAAACTACCTGATTCTTAATGTATCTGCCTCCTTATGTAAATTGCAAGCTCCTTGAGGACAGTAAACATGCTGACTCATCCATAACAGCTGTTAGGGAGCTGGCTCTGGACGCTCACAGCAGGGGTTAGAAGCCTACCTCCCTCGTTCACGAGCTAACTCTAAAATCTTGGACAGATTGCTTAACTTTTTAGAATGGGTGTAAGGATTAAATTATTTCCAACTTAGAAAGTACTTAGAAAAGTGAACGGCGGCTATGACAATGACATACTGATATATTTCATTATTTGATATGAGATGTGATTTACCATTTGTCTTTCCAGGATCCGGAAGAGTGCCAGGGTTCTCAACAAATATTTGCTAATCACCAACTCACCCACATTGTTTGTCTTGCTTCATGTGGGGTTCATCTTGTTTCTAAAATTACTCCTTAAAGGAAGGGCTACACCTTCAAGATAGTATCAATAGTAATAGTAGCAGCTAACTTCTACCAAAGACTTATATGCACCAGGGACTGTTCTATGATTGTTTTTGCGTGTTTAATCATTTAATCCTCACAACGGCCCAATGTGGTCGATACTATTATCTTTACTTTTTGTGTGAGGAAACCAAAGCACAGAAAGGTTAATTCACCCAATGTCACATTAACACACAGCCCATATGTGGCAGAGTCTACGTACTTAACTACTTACACTTTGTTGTCCCTTTTGTAACTTTTTTCGTATTCCACAGGATATTTAGTAGAATTCAGTATATATAAAAGTACCGAACTTCCCTGGTGGTGCAGTGGTTAAGAATCCGCCTGCCAACGCAGGGGACACGGGTTCGAACCCTGGTCCGCGAAGATCCCACATGCCGCAGAGCAACTAAGCCTGTGCACCACAGCTACTGAGCCTGTGCTCTAGAGCCCACGCGCCACAACTACTGAAACCCGTGTGCCTAGAGCCCATGCTCCGCAACAAGAGAAGCCACCGCAATGAGAAGCTCGCACACCGCAACGAACAGTAGCCCCCGCTCACCGCAACTAGAGAAAGCCCGCGCAGCAACGAAGACCCAACGCAGCCAAAAATAATTAATTAATTAATTAATTTAAAAAGAAAAAAAAAAGTACCAAAAGCACTGTTGCTTGAAAAATGTTCACTCGAAATAGCATGAATAGTAGAGAGTATTTTTTAAATGTTTGATGTGTCTATCTAAAAAGTCATAAAACTTAAAAGCCAAAGTTTCTCTTAATAGCAAATAGACTTAGTCTTTGAAAATGAGCACATCAGTTAAGCTGAATCACGAAGATGAGGTACAAGTTTTCCAGCTGTGAATGACTCAAGGGAATCGGACGTACTTCACATACTGAACATCCTATTCTGATGGGCACATAGCACAGAAATGAGGTCTCTAAAAGAAGACATAGCCCAGAGATCTGTAACAAAATCTAACCCCAAAACAAAGACTATCGATGCTTTAGGAGGCCAACATTCTTTCAACTCCCTTTCTGTTTTCAAAACACTTTACAGATACATTTCATACCTCCTTCCACAAACCTCTTTCCATAAAGTGGAACAATTACAAATTAAAGAAATTCTCCAGGATAAGTTAAGTGGAGACTTATCTAAATAAAACTGAATCAAAGCCTCATAACATTTAATAATTAAAAGGCCTCATAAGAAAACAAACCAGTTAAACTAGTCTGATCCTTCAGCCAGTGAAATGGAAGAATTAATTTTCACAGCCTTGGGAAAATCTAGGTTTACAGGGCAAACTCTGAAGGGTTGAGCTCATTGTGGAGACATGTTCCTTTTCACTGGCAAAAGAGAAAAGGAAGTGAGCCATGCCCTAAAAAAATTACCCCTAGAGACATTCCAGCCGATACTTGATAAGGATTGGGAAGGCTGCCATCAATTCATGGCTAGAAGATGGAAAATTTGGATCGGAACGCAGCTGACCAGGAGAAACCATGTTAGGTATGAACAAGATTTCCCATTAAATTACAAGTTTTCAACAAGGGGATCATTTAAACCAGTCGCTTTCAAATGTTTTTGTTTTTTTGTTTTCTGTGGTTCTTTTGCTGTGACACACAGTGAGAAATATATGTAATACATTATATCATGACATATATTATATATCTGAAACACCCACATGCATATACGGAAACATTGAAACTGAAACAATGCTTACCCTTACCAGGCACAAAGCACTATGAAATTTTCAGTTCTATTCTACTTTGTGTTCTAAACACACTGGCTGAGACCTACTGGCTGAAAAACAGTTATTTAAACCAGCAGAGGAGATTCTGAGGGTATGTTTTATGCTAGTCTTTATTCCTCCCTCAGAGTCCCACAGGCAACTTAGGAAAGCTGCAACGGCGCATCTGCTCTTGGGACAAGTGACTTGTTCCTTGAGCGCTTGGGTAAAGGCCACCCAAAAGCTGGCTCTTCCAAGTCCAGCCATTCCTCACTGTGCCGACTCCTTCTCTTTCTATCCCTTGAAATCTGGGGTTCCCCCAGGGCTCTGTTTTTGGCCTTTTTCTCTTATTACTCTGAGTAACTGGATCTACTTCCATGGCTTCAAGTTACTCAGAAATCCCATTCCCTAGGCCCCAATTCTAAATGCCCGTCTACATCTAACACATTTCCAACTGAACTGTCCCACAGATTTCAAACTCTTAAGGCCCAAAATTGTACTGTAAGTGCAATCTCTCTTCCCTGTCTCCTCACCCAAATTTTTCTTTTCTAGTTTTCCTCCTCTCAAGGAATAGCACCACACACAATCCACAAATCCGTGGGTCATCATTTGCAACTTCTTTTCCTATACCTCAACATCCAATGCGTTACCAATTTTACCTTCTTAATATTCAGTGGTATGCAGGTAAATGTTTAACAGTCACCTTTCCAGGTTAAAAAAAAAAAAAAAAGCCCTGACTTGCAGCACTTGTCTATTTCTGTGACGCAAATACCTCACCAGAGCCAATTTCAAGCAACCGACTTGATGCCACTGAACATGGAATTGAAAAGAGATGAGCACTAATGGCTCCAGCGCACCACCATCTAATCCTCAGAACCATTTCTTATCTCCATGCCTAGTGGCACTGACTCCGGATTTCATCTTGCTTCTCCTCAACACAATAGAGTCTTTATTGACTTCCTGACCTTTTACTCATACCCTACCTCTCTGACATAGTCTCCAAAATACCTCTCTAAAATCCAGGTCTCATTATGCTTCTCCCCTGCCTAAACCCCTTCAGTGGTTCTCCACTGTCCACTCTTTATCTATATACATAAGGCCCTTGATAATTTGGTGCCCACTTACTCTTGGGCTTTGTCTCTTGCCACACCACCACCTATAACCTCTATTCCAATCACACCCACATACATCATATTCTAAGGTATATGATACTGCTGCATGCTTCTGCACCTTTGTTTATTCTATTCCTACTCCCTAGGACAACCTTCCCTGATTTGTTCATTGAGTAAGTCTCTTAAGATTCAGCTCAAATTCCTTCTCCAGGAAGCTTTTCCTAAACTCCTTGGTTGGTTTGATGTATCCCACTTTTAGACCTCCAGTACATTCTATCACCTCTAACACCCTCTATTGAAATTTTTTCATATCCATCTCTTCTCACTAGACATGAGTTTCTTTTTTTTTTTTTCTTTTCTTTTCTTCTTCTTTTTTTTTTTTTTGGTTGTGTTGGGTCTTCGTTGCTGAGCGGGCTTTCTCTAGTTGCAGCGAGCGGGGGCTACTCTTCATTGCGGTGTGCGGGCTTCTCATTGTGGTGGCTTCTCTTGTTGCAGAGCACGGGCTTCAGTAGTTGTGGCACGCAGGCTTCAGTAGTTGTGGCTTGCAGGCTCTAGAGGGCAAGCTCAGTAGTTGTGGCACACGGGCTTAGTTGCTCCGCGGCATGTGGGATCTTCCCGGACCAGGGATTGAACCCGTGTCTCCTGCACTGGCAGGCGGACTCTTAACCACTGTGCCACCAGGGAAGTCCCTAGACATGCATTTCTTGAAGGCAAGAACTGGATCTTATTTATGGAATACCAAGTATGTAGTACGGTGATGGAGCACAGTAGGTTCTCGATAAACAGTGACTATTATCCCAGCAACTAGCACCCTAAGACCAGTATATACTAATTACTCAACTATTCATTGAATGAAAACATATTGGTACGTTCTTGCCATCTGCCCAAGGCCAAAGGACTGCTAAGACACCCAACCTATACCTTCTATATTGTCAGAAAGTCCTAGATCTACTGCCATAGTCAAAGAACTTGCACTATATTTTCTTTTTTTGCTTATTGGCCTCTGTATTAGTTTCCTGGGGCTGCCATAACAAAGGACCACATGGCTTAAACAACAAAAACTTATTTTCTTACAGGTATGGGGGCTAGAAGTCTGTTACCAGGGTTACTTTCTTCTGAGGCCTCTCTCCTTGGCTTGCAGTTGGCTGTCTTCATGTTCACAAGGCATTCGTCCCCTACATGTCTCCATGTCCAATTTTTCTCTTCTTGTAAATACACCAGTCATATTGGACCAGGGGGCCACCCTAATGACCTCATTTTAACTTAGTTACCTCTTTAAAGATCCTATCTCCAAATATTGTCACATTCTGAGGTACTGGAGATTAGGACTTCAACACACAAATTTTAGGGGGACACAATTCAGTCCATAACAGCTTCCTACTACACTGTGAGCTTCTCAAAAGGCAGGAGCTATAACTTAGGCTTTTTTTCTTAGTATCTGCTAGGCATAGCAGAGTACCTGGAACACAGCAGATTCTCAAATTATTTGTGGGATACATAAATGAAGGACCTTCCAGGAGTGTAGTCCAAATCTATGGAGTGAGGTCCCTTCCAAATGTGGTGGCCAGCACCA
The DNA here is from genome assembly GCF_949987535.1 of Balaenoptera acutorostrata. NCBI lineage: Eukaryota > Metazoa > Chordata > Mammalia > Artiodactyla > Balaenopteridae > Balaenoptera > Balaenoptera acutorostrata. Next base: position 68,699,076 of record NC_080064.1, on the reverse strand, counting down.
AGAAGAATATGGCTTTAGCCTTTCCCTGAAAGAAAGTTAACGATACTGTCATGGTCTCCAGATAGCCCACTGCCAAACAGCCATCTATATAGCACCCAAAACTTAGTAGAATAATAAAATCCTTAAGACTAGACACCCAAAGCCAGTTGACAATACCCTCCTCCCTCCAGACTCATTCTGATACACCAGACTGACAGCATCATGCATGGATAGAGTCAGATTCAAAGTCAAGAGAAAACAAACACTTCTCCACCTAAAGAACAAGATGTAAAAGCTTAGAGAAATGGTTAAATGGACATCTGCCTTTTCCTACCCAAAAGGAAACTTCCTCCCCTTCACTGTTCTGTGTGATTTTGGTGGGCCTGTCAATTATGTAGCCTGCCTTCCCCACTATCAAGACAGACACACGACCTAATAAGTACCCCCCTCCCAGGAATTTGAATCCTAAGTGGGGTAACATGAAGACAGGAAATAACTTCAGGGAGTCAATTAAGCCAGTACCATGAAGGGTTCCTGGTTCACACATCCCTGAAACAGCCTCAGTTCCTACCTTTCCAAGACTTTATTGAACTGTCTTTTTTTCTGAGACCTACTTGATAGTCTTTCCCAAAAATGTCTTTTCCTTCAATTAGATAGAGCTTATTCTGTAGCTCTCAAAGAATCTTGACACATATAGTGGCCCCTAGAAGTGGGGTGTGGGTAGTGGTGGATGTAAAATATGGAAATAAAACAGGCAGTAAGGATTCCTTCATCAGTGGTTAAGAAGTTGTGTTCATCATACCTGCTATGCCAGCACAAAGCAGCCAACTACATTATTCCCTCCTATATTTTGGGACACAGTCCACATGCCTCCCCAGCCTAAATCTTTGGGAAGTTGATAGGAAAATCTCAAGATACTGGAGTGTGTGGCTATTTCTGACAGCTTTTGGTAAAGTCCCAGAAATGACTTAGGCCATCTTGGCTGAAGCTATCTTAACGCAAAGAAGAGAATTCTGCCTCATGTAGACTGGCCCTTTCTCCTGGTAGGAATCCACGATGACAGACTCAGATCATGAAGGACTTTAAATTTGAATCAATGCATCAATGAAAATGCTAGAAAAACACAGGAAGGAAGGAAACATAGCGAAAGATAAGATTGGGATGGAGAGAATGGGGCCAAGCCTGGTCCCCCAAGTACCTCCTGATATATATTCCCTCCCTGGCAAAGAGCTAAGTGCTGGAATAAGGCCACAGGGTAAGGAACAAGCTAGCATTGCCTTTATCCTAGAGTCAAAAAGATAGGCACCAAAATTAAGGGCTGAAGGGTGGGCAGAGAAGCAAGGCCTACTTCTAAGAGAAATCCCCAGGCTAGGGCCCAGAGGCAAACATTGATCCACAGAGTGAAAAATTCATATAGACCAGCAGGGGTTACATTGAGTTAAGCTGCCATTGAAACCATGGAAAATAAAAACTTGTCACTGCCCCAAAATCAATCTCCAGGTATCCTAACTGATACCACCAGAATGTGAGCTGCCTGAAATAATATACCCCCATTAGGAAAATCCTTTTCAAATTTGTCCATGGAATTCATATGAAGCAAAAGAGCAAGTTCAGCCATCGCAGACACATAAGGCAGTGAAGTACACCAACCGTCCATACATGTATCTCAAATATTGAAGGAAAAAATCTAATCATGGAGCAATAATAGCTAAATACAATGACCTCTATAACATCCAAGACTATTACCAACCTAACATCCAAGTTAAGGTGTACCAGCAACTTTCTACAAAAAACACAGGGGGCTTCCCTGGTGGCGCAGTGGTTGAGAATCTGCCTGCCAATGCAGGAGACACGGGTTCGAGCCCTGGTCTGGGAAGATCCCACATGCCGCGGAGCAATTAGGCCCGTGAGCCACAATTACTGAGCCTGCGCGTCTGGAGCCTGTGCTCCGCAACAAGAGAGGCCGCGATAGTGAGAGGCCCGCACACCGCGATGAAGAGTGGCCCCCGCTTGCCGCAACTAGAGAAAGCCCTCGCACAGAAACGAAGACCCAACACACCCAAAAATAAATAAATAAATAAATTTATTAAAAAAAAAAAAAGTAAGGGAGTGTTTCAAATTACAGGCAACTTATTTAAAAAAAAAAAAAAAACAACACAGGGTCCACACAATTTATATGCAGACAAGGAAAAACAGGAAAAGATCGACTCTGGAAAACAGATTCTATGGTAGAAATAAATGTAGAAAGAAATTATATTTCTTAAGCTGTACTAAGAGAATAACTTTGATTTACAAAGAGCCTAAATCAGATACTGTTTATCTCAAACTGCCTACATCCTATCAGTTTATATGCTGTGATACCTGGGAAGTTGGTTACCAAACAAAGCCATTTCAAAAGGGGCTGCTGGATAGAACTCTGCGGGCTGGCCCACCTTCCTCTGTGGGAAGTGAGCTCAGATGCTGTAATGTACCATGCAGGACGACAGTATCTGCGTCAGTGGTTCCTAGAATGGTCCCTCCAGGAGCACTACTGGCATAAGGCATCCTTTTCTTACATCTTCTTGGAACTCTGTCACCCACAAGCAATACCACCTACACTGCATTTCTATTAAATGGCACAGAATCGCTTGGAAGCAGAGAAAATGTTTCAGTTTCGTATGGCTAGGATCTGCCCCTTACTTGCTTAGGGTGGGGAAATGTAATTACCCAGACCCACTGCATTCACCCATCATTGTCATTAACTGCCCTGAGAAAAGCCATTAGAGACAAACTATAAGGAATATTTATATTTTGTGAGCAAAGGAAAGAACATAAGGTGGGTGGAGTCACAGATGAGCAAGGGCAGGCTGAGAATGATTCTGCTGAAGATATTTTAACACTGATGAACACTAGGCCATCATTTGGCTTATTAAAATAGTTCTGGGTAGTGAGAAAGAAGCTGGCACATTTTCCTGTAGATGAGATAGCCCTGGGGGTTTGAACAGCAGTTGCAACACAGCTGCCATGGCTAAAACCAAGCAAGTACAGATGTCACACCAAAGTGGAAGCAATTTCATACCATTCCACACTGCCAAGTTCAAAATGCCAATGGAGGAAACGTATTGAAGGAAGTCTTTAAAATAGACCAAATAACTACTTTAAATATCAATTCTGTGTGTAACTAAAATTTTTGCTGTTGAGGTCCATGAGTGACAGTTACCACTGTTCAGAGAGCTCAGTCAAAAATCTCCCTGCTCGGCCAGATGGACGCAATACAAGGTGCTGTTCTTCGAGCTTGGAACAAATTGAGTCACTATACATGACACTTTATAACTCCAAAATGTCTTTTTAAGAAAATGTCATTCTAGGTAATTTTTTTCTCCTTCAATGGTTGTTTTCCTTATAAGTAGAGCTTATCTATCACTTCCTATGTTCTTAACTGGTATACAAAAGCACATAGCACCATATCGCAGTACTCATTTCCCTGAGAAAGATAAGCCAAACCGACTTACCAAAGGCCCTCTTAGGTTCTATTAACTTCAAGGTAAAGAGCTCCTCTTTTTTTAATTCCTTTAACTTCTTAGCAACATCAAAGTGACGCCACCCAACGATAGTTTCTCCATTGATGGCTTCAATGTGATCCCCCACACAGATTGTTTTAACTGAGTCAACTATGCTGCCATCTTTAATTCTCTGAAAGAAAATGAAGGGTAATACTTAATATAAAATAGCACTGTGTAACATTACTTATCATGCTGTTGAGACATTACATACAATATACTGACATATCAACAAGGCAGTTTAATGTTCAGTTAAAGACAGAAGCCCAAACAACAAAGACAACCATCCTACTCCCAACCATTCTTCTTTAACATTCAGAATTCAGCTTCCATCACAGTCACCAGCTCCTCTGAGCAGCTTTTCCTGACACCTCCCAGCCCACTCCAAGACTAGGTAAGGTGCCACTCTCATGTCTCTGTAGTACTTTCTGCTACATAAGTTGAGCTCTAAGCTAGGTACTTTACATTCGCCATCTCAATTAATTTTAACAACCTTTATGAGAGCCTCGTGTCTTGATCAGAAGATCAAGGAATTTGCCAAGTTCAACAAACCATACTGCAATTGCTCATTTATCTCTCAGTCTCCACTACTGAACTGTAATATCCTTGGGGACAGAGATGGTCTTCTTCACCACTGCCCTGTGCCTAGCACAATGTCTGCACAGAAAAGTCCCTCCATAAATGACTGTTGAATCATTTCAACATGAGGCCCATTACATCAGAATAAAGCTTGAGCTTTTTCTACCAGCTACAGTTTTTTGTTTTGGTTTTTTTTTTTTAATAAATGTATTTATTTATTTTTTTAGCTGTGTTGGGTCTTCGTTTCTGTGCGAGGGCTTTCTCTAGTTGCAGCAAGCGGGGGCCACTCTTCATTGCGGTGCACGGGCCTCTCACTATGGCGGCCTCTCTTGTTGCGGATCACAGGCTCCAGATGCGCAGGCTCAGTAATTGTGGCTCACGGGCCCAGTTGCTCCGCGGCACGTGGGATCTTCCCAGACCAGGGCTCGAACCCGTGTCACCTGCATTGGCAGGCAGATTCTCAACCACTGCGCCACCAGGGAAGCCCCCAGCTACAGTTTTTTAAACCTTAGTTACAAACGCAAGACAAGAATTGGTACAACCTTAGTTAAGAATATTGATACTTAAGAGACAGGTGTGGTTACCAGTTGGGGAGCCAATGAGAAGGATGTTATACCATCACTGTTCATTCATGTATTTTAGGTGAGGAGAACTTAGGACCCAAGGAGAAACATCAAATTGGTCTTTCCTAACTCTATCATACGTATGTACAATACATCAGTAGTGCAGAGTTTCAAGATGAGGTGTAAGACTCCCTAACATAATCCTAAGAATTTCTGAAAGGATTTTAGGGACAGAAGCTCCAGAAAACTCTGCACAGGTAACAGCCCCACAGAGGATGTACAAATTCTTCAGCAGCAGTGAGGAACATGGCAAAATGCAGGCCACCGTCTGCCTCAGGCATCACAAATCCTTTGTGAGAATGACAGGCTGGAAATATTAGGGGCTGCTGCTATTGTGTAACTGAAGTGTGTGTATTCCCCACTCTTGCCAGGTGGAGTAACAACATCTTCTGAGTCAGCAGGGGATTGATTATTGCGTCCACGAGTTGAGAGACAAACCGATCTCAAGTACCCCAACATCTCCATAATACTGTCATAAGAAAAAACAAGTTGTAGAAGACTAACCTAGAAAGGTTGGGCATTTTTAATTTTTAAATTGTATTACAATATACCAAAACTTACAGTGGGTTTCTTTTTTACCCCCCAATTTTAAGAACCATGCTATGTTCATTGTAATAACTGTTAATAGGCTTTATGCAAATGACACAATAATGCTTATTCACAAGGAGATTATTGTCATTACAGGCAGTTAATTTTAAAGGAAAAAACCCAGAAATTTCATAATCTAACTGACAATGTTTTTTTAGTAAGTCCATATTTGACACATAAACTAGAGAAACAAACAAGGGTAACCACAACAAACCACTCAGTACAACTGGAGTTTCTAAACTGTCATAGAAACATAAGTGAGATTAAACAAAAGACTACAGTTTAAAGAAACAAAGCAAAAAAATCTAATATTCTGTCATCTAACCTTTCTTAAGTCACTAGAGAATATGAAAATCTATAACTCTGACTTTCTTAATTTTTATTCTAATTTGTTTCTTGATACATTCTGAACCTATTTTTTCCTTTGATCAACTATACCATACAAATTTCAGTTCCACATATTTTTAGTTTAAGACTTACTGTTGTAATTTTATTAAAAATAAGCACTATATAAAACTAAATGAAAGACTTTAAAGACATGTATGAATCTTACCAGTAAATTAAAGGGCAGAGTAACAGAAATCTAGGGTCAGCAGGGCCTATGAGTAGCCACAGGTCACAAGAAAGGTGCCCAGAGAGAGGGAGGAAAGGCGGTTACCAGAAGTCAGCAGGTAGCAAGGTGAGAATCCAGGTGGGCAAGAGGAAAGTCAAAGCATATGTAATCATCAGGGCCAGTGGATAAGAATCTGGGATGAAGAGAGAGGAAAATCAACATAAGAAACTTGGAGAAGGGCACCATAAGGTGAACCAGATATAGAGGCAAAGTGGGAGACACTGATGATATATTTTGTGGGTGACCTGAGCCTTAGCTTCCTAAATAGATAGAATAAAGAATGAGGTAGCAACTGAGACAGGTTTCTGCAATTTAATATATTTTAATAATCATACCATAACTTGACAGAGATTAATAATATTGCTAAAAGTGCTACTCAGGCACAAAGGACCAGGAAGAAAAAAGAGGCATTAATTCTATATTTATATTTACTGAGTTACTTAATATCATTCTCTTCAATACTTAGAACTTTCTCTCATCTGGCTTTGGAGCTTGATGCTGCAAAATGTGAAGACAACATTAAATATTTTTGGAAGGTAGGATTTACAATATTATTAAACTTAGAGGTTCCCAAACATTTCAGACCGTTATTATATTAACTTCTATTAATTCATCCCATATAGTTACAAAATTCTATCTTCTCATCACAGATCAGCAGAACTCTAGGGTGGCATCCCACCATCCTCAAAGTCTTAAGCATTGACTCGAGGTTGTTTGAGCCGACCCTGCCCACATGGTGAGCAACTCTGAGTCTCTGCTGCTGACCCTCCAAACACTGTCCTCAAACCTTGTTCATAATAATAAACATGCAGATTAACAACTGTAAATAGCTATTTCATTTAGTCCTAACAAGCCTGGGAGGGGAAATATTTAATATTCCTTTAGTGAATGAGGAAATCAAAGCACAGTGATGACATGGCTTAACCAAAATAACACAGCTAATAAATAAGAGAACTGCTTTTCAAACAGAGGTGGTATAATTATGAGACATCATGCTCTTTCCTCAAAACACTCCCAATTAAACAGATCTAACTAACACAAATGTCTGGTTAAGAAAGAAAGAAAGTCACATGAAGAATTCAAGATCTTCTGACTCAAGACCAGAGTTTGGGGTTGTAGTTATCCAAGATGATCTATCACCTTGATAATCATTTTATGATACGTAAGTGTATCAAATCAATACATTGTACACCTTAAATTTACACCATGTTATATGTCAACTATACCTCAATAAAACTGAAAAAAGGTGACCTATCACCTTTGAACTATTTTTTTTTTTTTACAAACCCCTCCCTCCTACTTTACTTTTTCTTACCTCTACTAAAGCTGTTCTTCATCTATATCATGGCCTCCAGATCTCAAATATTACCTCTTTTCTCAGATCACCACTTCTATTCTTGCTTTACATGCCTCTTCTCAGAGATCCTACCTTCCGTCCCGGAACTGCCCCCGCACCCGCCCCCCAAGTCCCTTGACCTTGTACAATTATTAGTTCTGGATAATTAAATAATCAAAATATTAGAAATATACGAGTACCGTATTTCTCAAAGGATCATGCTAAAATGTGATTTAGTTCTAGTAAAGTAAAAGTATCCCAAATCATACAGATTTCTATAAGAAGATATTCTGAAAATGACAGTTCTGTGGTTATTTATAAGTTACTTCAATTCTAAATCAACTTAGGTTTTCGTTTCTTAATTGCATACTATAAGCCCTTATTTTTATTTTGAATCTAAAAGTATTCTCTTCTGTTAAACTAGGGATCAGCAAACAACGGTTCATAGGTCAAATCTGGCCTACCACTTGTTTTTATACGACCCATGAGTTATGAATGGTTTTACCTTTTTTAATGGTTGGGAAAAAATAAAAGAATATCTGTGACATGTGAAAATTATACAAAATTCAAATTACAGTGTCCATAAATAAGATTTTACTAAAAGACACCTATGCTCATAGTTTAAGTATTGTATATAAATTCTGTGCTACAACGTTGAGTTGAGTAGTTGCAACAAAGACTGTATGACCCTAAAATTTAATGAAGCCTAAAATATTCACTACCTGGCCCTTTATAGAAAATGTACGCCAACTCTGGTCTTGAACTATTTTAGGAATTTGTAGAGTTTGTTGTAAGTATACTCTGATTTTTCTGATTAAGTTATTTACATACATTTTCCTGGGAAATCTTAAGACTTGCGTACAAAAGTTATAAATGTTTAAGTCTGCTGTCTTTCCACCTGAAGAGGCTTATCGGTGAGAACCATGCGGTACTAGTAAATACATTTCTCTGCCGTCGATCCCATCTCCTAATTATGTGATGATCTGTTGTTGTTGCTATTATTAAGGTATTAGCTATCAATTATAAGTACTATCAAACATTTCAGAGGTGTCATCAGTTTATACCCAAATAATCCTATAAAGTGCTAATATTCCATTTGAGAGAAGGCACAGAAATGACTTTAATGACTTGCTCAAGGTCACACAGCAAGTAAATAAATGGTTGAAGCAAGACCAAAAGCAGGCCTGATTCTAAAGCCCGTGGTCCTATGCACCACACTGCACTGCCTTCCTAATCATGGACTCCTTCCTCCTCACCCTTGTCTGAATCCCCACTACACTGTCCTCTTACATCAACCTTCACTGACTTCCAGCCACTGCTAAAAGCATATCAAGTACTCATTTCAGCAGCACATACACTAAAATTGGAACCATACAGAGAAGATTAGCATAGTCCCCAAACAAGGATGACATGCGAACTCTTGGAATATTACACTTTTTCTGCTTATCTTGGCAAAAAACACTGGAAGAGTGAGCCAGAAATTAACAAAATTGATTACTTTAAGGAGTGGGGAAAATGAGTAATGGGGATCACAGAAGGAGCGACATCTCTGAATACATCTTTTATTATAGTTTTAACTTTTGAAACCATTTTACATACTCAGAAAATTAAATCAACATGAGAGGAAAAACTCAAACTCAATTTGAAGAGAAGCAAATGGATTCAACAGTATTTCAAATGAATAAAAATCATGGGGTGGGGGAAGGAGGGGCAAGTGAGAACCTATTCCAAGTTAACTCCTGAAGAGAATACTTTGTGTACATACATTTAAAGACAAAAAAATGCATATAAATCTTGAACTCTTAATAGATTTTTCAGAGTACGAATACAGCAATTCTGAAACTATTTTATGTATATTGTAGAACTAAGGAAATAAGTAAATATTTCAATAATTTTGAGAGCAAATATTTTAGTGGGGAAGCCAAGGTAGAACCTTGTGGGGCAGGACTGGAATTGGAGGCATAATTATGAAATCATAATTCCTAAAATACATGTTTTCTAACCCTTTCTGTGGTAACTGAAAGGACCTAGAAACACTGACACTCAGGTAGCAATGAATGCATGCAACCAGCTTCAGATCTTGATTTTGAAATACCCATCCTCACTAAAAAAGAGAGCTCCTTGAAGAATGGTTGATTCCAAGCCTGGGGAAAAGAAGATAAAAGATGATCGTAGAACATCTTGTTGTACCAGAAGGAAGGAATTCCTCAATAAAATAATGGGAGGCAGGTCAAAAGGATACAGGATCCAGCTGAAAAGGACTCCTGCAAGACAAATCTCAGGAAATTGGAGCATCAAAATAAATGATGGTAATGGACCCGCTGAATAAGAAACTGACAACAAATAAGGACCTACTGTATAGCACAGGGAACTCTACTCAATACTCTGTAATGACCTACATGGGAAAAGAATCTAAAAAAGAGTGGATTTATGTATATGTATAACTGATTCACTTTGCTGTACAGCAGAAACTAACACAACATTGTATAATCAACTATACTCCAATAAAAATTAATTTAAAAATCATGTGTCCATTGCTAATAGATAATAAATAAGTGGAGTGCTTTATTACAATAGAATATTTTTTAAAAATATATAGGAAATGATGGAATTAGAAAGACTGCCATTTTGCAACCATTAAAGACCAAGTCAGGCAAGACTCATCAATAGATGCTAAATTTGTGGGGTGCAAGTAAGAGAACAAGATATATACATAATCTCAAAGTATCTCCCCATAAATTATTAATTACGAAGGAAAATATAACTTTGCAGTGAATAAGACTGGCAGATACTACCTTACACAAGGGAAAAAATTAACATCATGAATAATGAGACAAACCAATAAAATGCACCTTCTGAGGTAATACACTGAGAAGGACACAACATCACTTATCTAATTTTCCTGCCAAAAATGCATAATAACCTGTTTCACAACATGAAGAGACATCAGAAAAGTCCAAATTGAGGGATATCCTGTAAAAGGCTGAGGAACTATTCTAGAGTAAAGATGACTAAAAAGACATGATAACTAAATGAAATACATGATCCTGTACTGGACTTATACCAGGAAAAAAATGCATTACTAGGACAACTGATAAAATTGCAATATGGACACTAGATTGACAGTATTGTATCGCTGTTAGGTTTTCTGAATTTCATAATTGTACTGTAGGTATATTAAAGAGAATATCTTTGTTCTTAGAAACTACATTCTGAAGTATTACTGGATAAAGAGACATAATATATGCATTCCACTTTTTCCAATGGCTCAGGAAAAATTACATATATGTATATGTGTGTGTACATATACACACACATACGTGTTGTGTTTAAGAGAATAAAGCAAATGTGGCAAATGGTAAAAGTTTTTTGAGTAAAGGGTATCATGTGAGTTCTTTGTGTTATTACACTCTTTCAATAAGTCTGAAATCATGCCCTCCACAATTTAAAAAAATCATATCAACCTTGTACACAGTATGATATTCATTTCTCTTCTAAGTTGAACTGTAAATTGGAGGTTTGGCTTAGGCTCCACTTTCTCTTTGACACCATGTTCTCTGTCCCCACAGGCCTAGTGACTAGTAATCTGAGGCAGGCACATGTTTGAAGGGGCATAAAAAAATAGAAACACAAGCCCTGGACATCAGAGGCTAAGGTCTAAAAAATTCATGCGTGTTTGCAAAACTTCCAAGCCCTTCCCTGCTGACATTAGAATGGCATTGCTCCATGTACCTCATGTCCTGAGCTTCCCCCAGATAATCCCACATGACTTTCCCAACTCACGGATTTTCCATTGGGTCACCCACTCAACCTTCAGCAGAGTCATATCTTTTGCAGAGCTAAAAATAGCCGTTCTATCAAGTGGGAAGTTAAATAAAGTACTATTTACAGTTAAGAAGATAACTTCCCGAAGGCTATTTTTTTCAATGATGACAATGCATCAGCAAATCAAGGATTTGGACCAAAAAAAGGCATGAAACTTTATCACTAATTCTAAGCTCAGTGGGTAGGATTGCCAGCTCTGGAGTCAGATCGCTTGGATTCAAATCCTGAATTTGTCCAGCTGCATAACATTGGGCAAGCTGCTTAACCTTCCCAAACCTGTTTCTACATCTATAAGAGTTGATAATAGTGCCTACCCAGAGATGAACCTCACAGACATGTGAGCAAAAGCCAGAAACAGCAGAGTACATAATATGTGATTCCACTTTCATGAAGTACAAGAACAAGCAAAACTATGGTGATAGAGGTCAAAATAGTGGCTACCTTTGTGGGGGAAGGGTATTGACCGAGAAGGAGCACAGGGGAGCCTTCTGGGTGATGGAAATGAAATTTCCCTTACTCTGGGTGGTGTTTACACAGATCTGTAAACATTCGTTAAAGGTGTACATCTGTTACAGCTCAACAAAAAAGTAATTAAAAAGAAAACATGATACCAAATGGAATTGTTGTGAGCATTAAAATGAGAAAACGTATGCAAAGTGTCTAGTACCTGACAAGCATTCAATATAAGTCAGTGTTATTACAACTACTTATTACAGGGAATTCCCTGGTGGTCCAATGGTTAGGACTCGGCTCTTTCACTGCCGAGGGCCAGGGATTTCAAGGAACTAAGATCCCACAAGCTGTAATGCACGGCCAAAAAAACACCCAAAAAAACAAAAAAACACAACTACTTATTACAATAATAGAATTGTTATTTAAGAGATGAATCTTTTCACCATTCCTCAGTTCTTAACAGTTTTTCATACCATTTCAAACTTCCTTCTTTTGCCTTTGCAGCTCTATATTGCTCTCTGTATTTAGATAAAGTAATTACCGTTGACCCTTGAACAATGCAGGGGTTAAGGGTGCTGATCCTCCACGCAATGGAAAGTCCTGGTAAAAAATCCCACCGTGTGAACAGTTCCCGGTATTCACAGTTCCGCATCCACAGATTCAACCAACCCTGGACTGCATTACACTGTAATATTTACTACTGAAAAAAATCTGAGTGGACCCATACAATTCAAACCTGTGTGGTTAAACAGTCAACTGTATATAGTTCAGATATTTTTGAGGAGCATTTTTTTAAAGTAAATAAGGTGGTCAAAAATATGTGCACTTGGAAATAACACAAAATCAATGGAAATCAGCATGGAAGTCACCACACGTTGAGGAGCAACAGACCTACAAGAGCCCATGAGGATAAGTAGGCACCAGAGCCAGGCTTTCCTTTTCAGTAAATGCTAAATTCTAGAGGAAGTTTAATCTGAAGGAAAAAAAATCAAAAAAAAAAAAAAATTCAAGGAAAGAGTAAACCAAAGAAAGGTGTTGGGACTTCCCTGGTGGCGCAGTGGTTAAGAATACACCTGCCAATGCAGGGGACGCGGTTCGAGCCCTGGTCCGGGGAGATCTCACATGCCGCAGAGCAACTAAGCCCGCACACGGCAACTCCTGAAGCCCCCGCTCGCCGCAACAGAAAAGCCACCGCAATGAGAAGTCCGTGCACCGCAACAAAGAGTAGCCCCCGCTCACCACAACCAGAGAAAGCCCGCGCGCAGCAACGAAGACCCAACCCAGCAAAAATAAATTAAATAAAATAAATTAATTTAAAAAAAAAAGAATAGTGTCTTTGAAACATTTTTTAAAGGAAACATTACCAATCTATCCATCGCTGTCGAGTCAGCTCTCCCTCCAAAGATCATTTCAAACTTTCTTTGACCTGGTAGATTTTCATATAATATAGATTATATGTTACCCTTAGTTAAGTCATACAGTTATTTTTTAAGACTTACCTTTATAAAAGCATAGCCAGCACCATTATCTGTAATGGTGAGACCAAGTGAATCCTCAGATTTATACACATTCACTTCTTTTTTGATCCCTTTCACATGGGCAAATATGAAATCTTCAAGACCTATCTGTGCTCCTAAGAGTTTTCCCATGTCAACTTTAGGTGTATTTAAAGTGCAATATAAGATCTGCAAAGAGAAAGAAATATTTTAGGTCAGTTTCTACCAGGAAAACATTCTGATCATTAGTTTATTTAATAAATACTTGAGTGAAATAGTCCTCAATTTATGATGTAAGTAGTTATATCATTAACATTAGGTGATATGAGCTGTTTCCTATAGGCCAAGCTCTGTGTTAAGCAATTTATATCCATTATCATATTTAATCCTCACAATAGCTTTATAAATACATTATCATCTCCATATTACCAATAAGAAAATCGAGACTTAATGAGAGTAAGCAATTTGTCTAAGGTCACAAAGATAGTACTTGTCAGAGCCAGGATTCAAGCTCAGGTCTCACCAACTTTGTAGCGGTTTACACTCCTATGTTACTTGCCATTTACAATGCTGACATTGAAGGTTGTGTTCCCAAAAGTGAGGTCGTGATATGTATACCACAATGAAAACATAGGCAAGACTATTTTGGAAAATTTGCTTTTTTAAATGAGGAAATTTTTATTCATTTTGCATTTCTGTGCTTAAGAAAGTAATTAATGAATGAGGTAGTAAAACAAAAATGTCTAAAACATGTCTAAAATGGACCTTGACTAGTCCAATCCCTTGGCTTTTTTTTTTTTAACAAATCAATTTATTTATTTATTCATTTTTGGCTGCATTGGGTCTTCACTGCTGTACACGGGCTTTCTCTAGTTGCAGCAAGCAGGGGCTACTCTTTGTTGTGGTGCACAGGTTTCTCAATCCAGTGGCTTCTCTTGTTGCAGAGCACGGGCTCTAGGCACGTGGGCTTCAGTAGTTGTGGCATGTGGGCTCAGTAGCTGTGGCTCGCGGGCTCTAGAGCACAGACTCAGTAGCTGTGGCGCACAGGCTTAGTTGCTCCGCGGCATGTGGGATCTTCCCGGACCAGGGCTCGAACCCGTGTTGCCTGTGTTGGCAGGCAGATTCTTAACCACTGAGCCACCAGGGAAGTCCCAATCCCTTGGCTTTAAGAAACGGGGAACTGGGCTTCCCTGGTGGCGCAGTGGTTAGGAATCCGCCTGCCAATGCAGGGGACGCGGGTTCAAGCCCTGGTCTGGGAGGATCCCACATGCCGCGGAGCAACTAGGCCCGTGAGCCACAATTACTGAGCCTGCGCGTCTGGAGCCTGTGCTCCGCAACGGGAGAGGCCGCGACAGTGAGAGGCCCGCGCACTGCGATGAAGAGTGGCCCCTGCTCGCTGCAACTGGAGAAAGCCCTTGCACAGAAACGAAGACCCAACACAGCCAAAAATAAAAAGTAAAGATTGATGAGATAAAATTAAAGAAGTAAAGTTAGAATTAAAAAAAACAAAAAAGAAACGGGGAACTGAGGTCTGGAGAGGCTAATGCAACTTGATCAAATTCACTTAATGGTAGAAACAGAAAGACTGAAATGGTGAGAAGTTGTGTGGAGGTTTTAAAGGGACTTCTTACATTTACCCAGTCTTTATTTGACCTCATTTTCCTTCAAAAATACAATTCATTTTACTAAAATCTGCAGTGCTACTCTTAAGTTTGCCAACCATAATTTGGGTAATTTGTGAGGCCCAGATACAAAATGGAAGAGGAGAAGGAGGGTTAAGAACATGCCATTGGTTTCAAGATTAAGTTCGGGACTTCCTGGATGGCACAGTGGATAGGAATCTGCCTGCCAATGCAGGGGACATGGGTCTAATTCCTGGTCCAGGAAGACCCCACATGCCAAGCGAAGCAACTAAGCCCATGCACCACAACTACTGAGCCCAAGTGCCACAACTACTGAAGTCCATGCGCCTAGAGCCCGCGCTCCTCAACAAGAGAAGCCACTGCAAGGAGAAGCCTGCGCACTGCAATGAAGAGTAGCTCCCGCTCACCGCAACTAGAGAAAGCCTGCATGCAGAAGAGAAGGCCCAATGCAGCCAAAAATAAATAAAATCTTAAAAAAAAAAAAAAAGATTAAGTTCAATAAATAAATATTTATTGAGTACCTTCTACATACCAAACAAAACTTTCTTTTGGTGGTGGGGGCCCTCGGCAGTGAAAGCACAGAATCCTAACCACTGGACCGCCAGGGAAATCCCTAATACAGGTTTTTTATATCAAAATGGCTAAATGAAAATTTTTACCTTTTGTTATCAAGTGACGTTTGCCAAAGATACACTCATCCTTTCCTCCATCCCTGAGACTTGCTTCAGCCCTCACTTCCAACCCTCTCCCAACCTCCCTGAGTTTCACACCATTCCTGATTCCCCTGGAACCTTGAGCTTTAATGCATCCATAAGCCTCTGGAAGCCCAGAAACTGTGCAATTACTATTTGTTAAATGGCTTTTTAAGCCCTATCAAAATATGTCTGAATTGGAACAGCTCTCCCTGCTCTACAGTTACAGGTCCAGCATGGTTGGCAAAGCCCCTATCAAATCCCAGAGGTATATGAAAGGTACTAGTGATAAGGACGAGGAAGAGGCCAAAGGTACAGAAGAATTAACGCCCACGGGGAAGAACTACTGCCGCCGCCCTTTCCTCTTTTCACCCAGGTCTGTAGTGAGCTGTTCTAACTGGTGGGCCTTTAACACAAAGGGTTGTTAACCTTTGTGTCCCGATGAAGACATAATATATTCGGCTTTATAGTTACTCTTTGCAAATACTCACTGGTGTTAAATTTTTATTATTCATGGGGGGCGGTGAGTCATTTAAGCCAATAATGGCTCCTATTTCTTATTCCAGTTGTGAAGTCAGTGGTATAATTAGTCCACTAACAAAAATCATTAATCATGGTTAGTCAGGGGGAGGTAGTATGCATAGAAAACAGCTTTTCTGGCTTCCTTTCTCAAAATGATGGAAAGTGAGTAGAACAGTTTTCTCCTTGTCGTTTTTTCCCATGAAAATCTGTTAATGGTGCTCATAGTGGATCCCAACCACCACTAATAAGCAACTTACCAAGTAGACCGATGATCTTATTTGCAAAGCAGAAATAGAGACACAGACGTAGAGATCAAACGTATGGATACCAACGGGGAAGGCGGGGGGATGAATTGGGAGACTGGGATTGACATATATACACTATTGATACTATGTATAAAATAGATAACTAATGAGAACCTACTGTATAGCACAGGGAACTCTACTCAATGCTCTGTGGTGACCTAAATGGGAAGGAAATCCAAAAAAGAGGGGATATGTATGTATACGTATAGCCAATTCACTTTGCTGTACAGTAGAAACTAACACAACATTGTAAAGCAACTATACTCCAATAAAAATTAATTTATAAAAAAGCAACTTACCAAGTAGACAGGAAATAAAACATTAAAACATAATGATGATAAAACAGGGTAGGGGAAAAAGCCCCAAACAGGAAATCCCACACAAACTGAACTTCTAGCTACTAAGCTACTTCCTTTCTTTCAATCTTTTCACATGCTTCACTACAGAGCAAATATTAGATTTCCTGTAGATATAACCCTTTCCCACTGTGCTTCCTCCCCTGCAGAATAACGTTCCACTCCGGGCAGCCAGAAGTTGGCAGCCAAGGCATCGGGGTTTTCTTTCCTGGAAGGAGTAGAGCCATGGAATAGAGTTCCACAGAAAGTTGTGTTGAAAACCGGCAGAAATGTAATGGTCCCTGGGAGGTGGAGTAAGAGCCCTCTGTAGCAGCAGGTAACTAAAGCTCCACGACTTCAGATCAGTTCCTCAAGGGAGGATAAAAACCTATCACTCACACGATCTCAATGCCCAGCCATCAGCAAATACATCTGTATGTCATAAAGTCTAGAGATTCAAATACTCCTCGTAGATACTGCATTTTGAACTGAAAAATAAGAAATGCTTTCTAAATGCTGCAAAGTTCATGCTCATTCATCTACTCACAATCATCTATTGGACACGTGCTTTTTGTCAGGTTCTGTGCTGCACGCTGGGTGTACAAAGATGACTAGGACCAGTCCTCATACACAAGGAACTCCCAGGCTGGTAGATGCTCCACTGAGGTACAGTGGGGCAACATAACCCAATTGTAATATAACAGTCCTGGATATTTAAACCAAAAAGGAACCGCAAATACATATCATGAAGCTTCCTACCTCCACTCATACATTTTCTTCAATCCAAAATCTAAAAGGCCTGCCCGCCCACCCCCAACTCTACCCCCATGCTCTTGTCTATTGAGACTCTGTAGGAATGTGACTGCCCGGGTGGAATCACTCTTTCCACTTCACTCACAACGTTTAAATCTAGCACCTCATTCGAGTGTCTGAGTCACCTTGCCTTCAACTCCAATTGGTGTAACACGTATCTGTCACCCTCACTCAGAGAGGCGAGATCTCAGTCATCTTTCTCCTACGATGTCTAACACAGTGCACTGCTCAGTTTATATCCGAATGTCACTGCACATTCACTTACCTCATTTAATAAAACCTACCTGTGTACTAGGTTTTATTAACCTCATTTTGTGGATGAGAAAATTATGACTTCATCCAATTAGCACAGCTGATAAATGTTTAATGTTAAAAGAAAGAAAAAACAATACAAGAAAAGAAACACTGAAGTGGTTATATAATCAATGTTCCTCTAACAAATACTTGGTTACAGAGATATACTAGAGAAAAGATATACTAGATAAAAGTAGTACGACATAGTACTTAACGTCATTTTTTATACTCTCTGGTGCACAAACTAAATCAAAAGAAAGTAAACTCAGGGTAAGGTACCATATAAGGAAAATTATCCATCCATTAGATATACCTTTCTGATGTTTTTTCATTGTAAAATGAAATCCTTAACATCTTCTGGGGTATCTATATTTGATGCTTTACCACCATCATTCCCAATTTTCATAAGATTGATGGGGTTCTCATGACTATTCCACTTTCTAGAGCAGTACTACTCAATATAAATGTAACAGAAGCTACATAATTTTAAATTTTCTAAAAATCACATTAACAAAAGATATAGGTGAAACTAATTTCCTCATATAATCCCATATATCCAAAATATCATTTCAACATATAATCAATTATTTTTAAAATGAAATTGAGAGTTTACATTTTTATTAAGATTTTTTTTCCCAATCGCCCAATTCATCACACCACCATCCCCACCCACCGCCGCTTTCCCCCCCTTGGTGTCCATACGTTTGTTCTCTACATCTGTGTCTCAATTTCTGTCCTGCAAACCGGTTCATTTGTACCATTTTTCTAGGTTCCACATATATGCGTTAATATACGATATGTGTTTTTCTCTTTCTGACTTACTTCACTCTGTATGACAGTCTCTAGATCCATCCACGTCTCTACAAATGACCCAATTTCGTTCCTTTTTATGGCTGAGTAATATTCCATTGTATATATGTACCACATCTTCTTTATCCATTCATCTGTCGATGGGCATTTAGGTTGCTTCCATGACCTGGCTATTGTAAATAGTGCTGCAATGAACACTGGGGTGCATGTGTCTTTTTGAATTATGGTTTTCTCTGGGTATATGCCCGGTAGAGGGATTGCTGGGTCATACGGTAATTCTATTTTTAGTTTTTTAAGGAAACTCCATACTGTTCTCCTTAGTGGCTGTATCAGTTTACATTCCCACCAACGGTGCAAGAGGGTTCCCTTTTCTCCACACCCTCTCCAGCATTTGTTGTTGTTTTTAAGATCTGGTGTATATTTACCCTTGCATTTTATCTCAATTTGGACTAGCGACACTTAAAGTGCTCAATATCTATATTTGGCTAGCAGCTACCATATTAGGCAGCTCTGTTCTAGAATCCCATGTCTTTAACAATTTTATACTTTGTATTTTTCCCATCTCCATATAACTATACATGTCACTCCCTCAGCCAAAAATGCCATAGCTTAGGGCTTCCCTGGTGGCACAGTGGTTGAGAATCTGCCTGCCAATGCAGGGGACACGGGTTCGAGCCCTGGTCTGGGAAGATCCCACATGCCGCGGAGCAACTAGGCCCGTGAGCCACAACTACTGAGCCTGCGCGTCTGGAGCCTGTGCTCCGCAACAAGAGAGGCCGCGATAGTGAGAGGCCCGCGCACCGCAATGAAGAGTGGCCCCCGCTTGCTGCAACTAGAGAAAGCCCTCACACAGAAATGAAGACCCAACACAGCCATAAATAAATAAATAAAGGAGTTCCTTTAAAAAAAAAAAAAGTTTAAAGAAAAAGAAAAGTTTAAAGTTTAAAGAAAACTTTAATTGTGGATGTGACCAGTCTAATGGCAAAACATTAAAAAAAAAAAAATGCCATAGCTTAAACTCAACTTCTAAACCCAGTCATATCTGTCAAAATCTTCCCCATCCAATAAAGTCTAACTAAACTACATTTTCTAATAACACCCTAAGCTAATGTTATTCCTTCACCTTCTATATACCTATTAAATTTCATACATTTGTTGTGGAACTTACCATGTGCTGCTTTGTAAACTTTTAGCAGGTAAGGATTCATCTTATTGTCACATTTGTCTTATTGCGTGCCTGTCACCATGATTTATAGGAGATGTGGCTTAATGAAAGGAGAAAGCTACTGCCCTTTGGGGCCAGATTTGTTATTGTGCTGGACATCAATATCTACAGTACCCATTCCCCTTCCCCCTCAAGTTTCATTCCTCATTTTAAGCCATATGGTAGCTTGGGTAGGAGTGACCCATCCTCAGTTCCATCAGAAATGAATCGTAGTTAGGTTTAAATCAGTTAATGACTAATTCATAATCCAACTTAGGCCAATAACATACAAGAAAGAATTTGTTGGGGTTTCTGGGGAAGGAATCTTCTTTTCCACAGAAGCTCCTAGAAAGGTGTCTCTATCCCTCTGATGTGAAATCTAACTACTGCAGCTGTCACTTCAACATTAGAAGACTGACCCTGGGGACAAAGCTGGCACATGGAGAAGGGCAGAGACTCTAGATCCAGCCTCACCTAAAGACAGTCAGTAATGGACATTGGAAGTTGTCCACCCCTTTCATCTCCTAAGGTAATCTTCCGATATCAGGTAGCTATACTTCGTGTGTGCTTTGGAGGAAAATGATTCACCTCCTGTGTTACAGGCATAAGGCTTAGACTAGTAGAAGTGGTGATTTTAGGAGTAAGCATGTGGCCCGGTCCTGGCCAACAAGATATGGGAGGAAGATGTCCAGGAAGCCTCAGGGAAGTATTTTTTCATTCCTAAGAAACAAACACAGTAAAAGACAATCCCCTCTTCCCCTGGATGTTCCCTTACCTGAATGTGACCTAGAAACTTCCACCACCACCTTACTATCAATGCAGGAAGAGATCAATGCCAAGAACGCAAAGATTTCAAGTGAACCTAGGTCCTTGACATTGGTGAGTTGCTCTGTTAACCAGCTCTGGAACCCACTATGCCTCTTTTATGTAAAATAGAAAGTTATTTGTCTTAGGCAGTTGAACTAGCTCTGTGCTGCTTGCAGCTGAAAACATCCTATCTGATACACAGCCCTATCCCAGAATGTTTAGTTACACAAGCCAATAATTTCACCAACCCATTGTGGGCTGGATTTTCTGTTGCTTTCAACCAACAGATTTCTAACTGATAGAATCATTATCATTTGTATCTTCATAGTTCACAGGGGGGTTTTGTTTTGATTTTGGCCACACCCCACAGCTTGAGGGACCTCAGTTCCCAGACCAGGGACTAAACCCAGGCCACGGCAGGGAAAGCGCCAAATCCTAACCACTAGACCACCAGGGAACTCCCCATAATTCACAGTTGAAAAGTTCTTTCTACCTACTGTCTCATTTTATCCTTAAAAAAAAAAGAAAAAGACAACTCTGAGGTCTATGGTGAATTGTGTTTCCTTTAATGCACTGAAGTGATATGCATTCTTATCCTAATTTCATACCTATCAAAAATCTCAAGAATAAAGTAAAGCTCCCCTAACTTCCAGTATCAGCAAAATGGATATCTAGAGAGGAGCTATGGTATACTTGTAATGGTTGTGAAAAAGAAAGAAAAATAGAAGTAAAGGAAAGAAGGAAACAATGGGTTAAGAGGTAAGAGACCTGGATCTAGTCCCAACTCTGTACTCTCAGTGAGCTCAGCCATTTGACCTCCTTGGTCTTCATGTACATCCCGGCATTAGTAAAGCTTGGTCTACATCACACAGCTGTTACTAAAACTCAATAAGAGACTATACATAAAAGTGCTTTTTAAACTAAAAAGCTCTAAAGGTTATTATTAGTATTATTCCTGGAATACAGGTGCTTCTTGAATAATATTTACACCTATGCTTGACAGCTTAAATTGCATTACTTTTCCTGAAAATTAGATTTGCTCCTTTTTGATGTCATAACCAGGATGGATTTCATGTTCCCCCATAAATTACATTATCCTTCAACTTTTTTTGTTGAGTATAACTCATGACCATATTCTTACCATGCATTTATATTTCAATAGCTATTTTTCAGTTCTTATCACATGGTTATGATTATTCACCCTAGAAACTCAATATGGCTAGGATGATAAGAGTCTGAACTACTGTATAGAGCCATTAATATAGATTAATATTACCTTTTCTCTGATGGCACCATTATATATACCACGAGTGTGCTAGGTGAATAGGGTTAAATAAATCATTTGTCATTAGTGCTTCAAAAGATATTCTAGCCCACAAACAGGTTGCAAATCTCTCCAAAAACACATCAAATTCACTTTTAAAACTCCAGGAAGTCCATTTCCAACCTTTTGTTTAATGCTTTCCTTAAACAGGAACTGAGTTGGCCCAACATTCCACATGTCCCAAAGATCTCTGGAAGAAATTATGGGCTTGTGTGGCTCGCATTACAGTATTTGGAATGTGATTTTAAATATAAGCAACTAGGGACTTCGCTGGTGGCGCAGTGGTTAAGAATCCACCTACCAATGCAGGTGACACGGGTTCAAGCCCTGGTCCAGGAAGATCCCACATGCCTCGGAGCAACTAAGCCCATGTGCCACAACTACTGAGCCTGCGCTCTAGAGCCCATGAGCCACAACCACTGAGCTCGCGTGCCACAACTACTGAAGCCCGTGTGCCAAAAGCCCGTGCTCCACAACAAGAGAAGCCACCACAATGAGAAGCCCATGCACCACATCAAAGAGTAGCCCCAGCTCGCCGCAACTAGAGAAAGCCCACACGCAGCAACAAAGACCCAACGCAGCCAAAAATTAATTAATTAATTAATCTTAAAAAATAAATATAAGCAACTAGAACAGTTATCTCCTGTGGTTATCTAAAATAACAGTGTTACTAAATATTTTAATACAACTACTTTCCTACATCTCAATCTACCAAGAACCTTGCTAACTCTTTATATTTTTCTAAAATAAGCATTATAGAAATATCAGTCAATGTCATTATAGAAAATAAAGAAGAGAAAGTGGATAATAATAAACATAGTAATTAACTAAACCATACTTTCATCAGGAGTTAATACCACCATCTTTATACACGAGAATACCACTTGGATTATGTTTTCTTTGTTAATGACCAAGGCCCTATCTGGGTTATTCTTATTATCTAAGCCTCACAGACTGTTTCTCAAAAAGAGAAAAAAGATTTTACTTCCGTCTAGTTAATTGCCCTTAAAATAGCAGGAATTAAGAACAACCTGAAACTAAGGATAATTATTGAGGAGAAAAGATCACCCACTTACCCTGAGTGCTTGAACAGAAGGAAGTAATTCTAGGCAAGCCAGAGTGACAGGATTACGTTACTCAAAACTCTTCCCAAAAGCTGAGAGTCTTATCCTACATGATTCCGCAAAATATATGGTAGATGTGCTGTATAAAGGAAATTCTAGAACTCAAACAATTCTTCAATGACATTCATGGAATGAGACACCTGCTCATCCCTCTCAGCTCTACACAGTTTGGAGACTGGGTCCCACTTCTAGTAGAGCACTGTAAAAGTGAAGGAACTGGGGAGATAAAGGTCTGGAAGAACAAAAATAAAATAAAAATTGAGGTCTCATAAACATTAATTGATCACTTATGTGCACCAGGCATTTTCACATACTACCTCATTTAATCCTACAACAATTCTATGTGACAGTTATTACTATACCCATATACTATACAGATTAGAACATAAAGATTTAAAGAGATAAAATAGTTTGTGATTAAGTAGTATTTGGTGCTAATATAACTCCAACCCTGGTTGTCCAGTTCCAAGCTCTTTCCCCTACAATGTTGCCTCTCTGACACCTCATATCTACATAGAGACATCCAAGTTGCTGATCACCTCCTAAAGCATTAGCTCAGCTAATCCATGTGCGTCAGGTCATGAGGACAAGCATCACTTCATGCTGTGTAGAAGAGAAAACCAGCTCAAACCCCCTTACACGATTTGTCTAAGGTCACAGAGCTAGTGAATGACAGAGTCAAAACTGGAATTCAGACTTCTGTACTTTCTCTAACCCCATGATACCATAGCTGTGATGTAAATATAAACTTGGCTTTAAACTTAAAACTCCTAGAAGGCAGAGACTACAAAGTTTTTGCTCTATGCGGAGCCAAATACACTGTTTATTTATTAAACCACCCACTTCTTAAAAGGAGTGAAGACAGCTTACAAAAAGGAGCTATTTGTAATTGGACTTGAAAAGTCAGATGTAAGACTTCTCTGGTGGTGCAGTGGTTGCAGTGGTTAAGAATCCACCTGCCAATGCAGGGGACATGGGTTCGAGCCCTGGTCCAGGAAGATCCCACATGCCACAGAGCAACTAAGCCCATGCACCACAACTACTGAGCCTGAGCTCTAGAGCCCGCGAGCCACAACTCCTGAGCCCGTGCACCACAACTACTGAAGCCCGCACACCTAGAGAAGTCACCGCAATGAGAAGCCTGCACAACGAAGAGTAGACCCCGCTCGCCGCAACTAGAGAAAGCCCGCGCACAGCAACAAAGACCCAATGCAGCCAAAAATTAAATAAAAAAATAAATTTAAAATAAAAAATTTTTTAAAGTCAAGTGTATTAGGTGATTAGTAAATATCAAAATATTAATACATTGTTTAATTTGATTTACTGTAAATAAGTAATTTTAAATGATTTCTTCCAGTTAATTTTAAAACTGACCATAACCCAAAGAAATGAATGTAACTAAACACAGACATTTAAGATCTCATGCCTATTATTTTCCCACTATAACACATGTAACAAATTTCTAAGATTTGTTTTTTTAAATACACATTATTTTATAAATCCAGTGCCTTTGCCTTCACCTTGTCAATGGCTACAGTCATCTAGAAAAAAAGTTTCAGGTTGGAAAAGATATAAAATTGGCAACAAGACAGATACTTAGAAACCTGATACTGTATGCTCTATTTAGACCTTCATGAGGATATTGTACAAAGCCCTGCCTCGGAACTATGTAGAACTTTCTATAAATGATTCACTTCTAAATTAGCTGTCCTGGGTCAGCAGTGGCAAGTCTTAAATAAAAGGTGAATCATCCTTTGTACTGTTCCTTCTCTGGTACAACCACATTTTTTCCCAGTGTTTTTAATGGGCAAAATAATGTGACAAAAATAATTTTATCTCCTCCCCCAAAAAGAAAATCAAATCACATTTTTTAATCTGCCAAATGACTTCCCAGAGTAACAGAAAGAACATTTTCCTTTGTTAATGAAATCTAATCAAAGCAACTATGTATCAAAGAAAGGCAATCACAAAGCAATTCTTGAAACACAAAAAGGTTAAAAGAATAGAGATAGGTTTTAGTCTTGCTTTTGCGGACATTACACCGACACTAACCAAGGAGTAAGATAAATCAAATGTGTATAGCTATATATATCCATCCTCTTCCAAACTATACTTCAGGTCAGAGGAGATATCTGAGCTTTAGCCTGGTCTAATAATGCTGCAAGGTTACATGCCAATTTGAAAGACATCATAAATCACTGCTGTTCCCCTTGTCAGGTGCTGTCGCAAATTTTCCAGGTTTCTAAACCACTTATCTTCTTTTTTCTTTTTTTTTAAACCACTTATCTTCTTAAATGCCTCCTCCTGTTTGACACTTAAGTTGGAAGAGAACCTCAAAAGGGAAGGAGAAACTCTTGATATAACAGGAGACGTTTTACATCCGAGAATGCAGTAGAGTGGTTTGTGAGACATAACATTATAAATTATAATTATTAATAAAGAGACCTGTGATTAAACTTTCCAGTTTACCAAATATACAAATTATAAAAAAAAAAAAAGCCGTTAGATCCCCAAAGGGTCCTTAAACAAAATTTAAAAATTTGTTTGGCAGAATGCTCATGTAGCAAGCACCCTGTTCATATTAACGAGGAAGCAGACTTATTATAACTCTTACAATGAAATGTCTACAAGGTATGTGATATTTAAAATCCACCCAAATGGCACAACATTGTAAATGAATTATATTTCAATAACTAACTAACTAAAAGCTACCCAAATAAATCACGAAAAATTGGAAAGCAAGCATGGGGAGCCACTCAGGGGTCAAGACGGGAGTGATGCAGGAGGGTGGTCTATTCCTTACTATTCCCCAGAACAGAAATTCTGACAGAAAGAGATGAGCACTTTATGAAGAAAATGGGTCATGCAAGAAACTATCAACAACTTGAGGGAGTGAAAGATTGCAATTGATTTTTATTCTAAACTAGGACACCTGAAAGACGTTAGAAAAACATACTGCAGAGTGACAGGGCAAGAGGGGACAAAGGAAAATGTACTACAGCGTTCCCTAGATGAGAGGTGACAAAGGGTTGGGGTGAGGGACTGGAGGCAAACTCAGTGACCACCTTAGACCCTTACTGATTAGAAAGTCTGAGAAGCATAGAAAAGTTCACCCATGGGTGGGGCTGGCGTGACACAAGGGAGGTTAGCCGTGAGTCTGGAGACTGTGAAGATTCTTCTAGGTTCAGGTTGCTCAATTTCAAGCCACCTCCCACCCCAGGGATAGACAGCTCCAAGAACAGAGCCCAGGAAGACACGGAGAGGAGCTGCCAGGAATAGAATCCTGTCACAGACTCGGAGACACTTGGTCACAGCCCTGGCTGAGAGCCTCTCACCTTTGCTCCCAGGTGTTCATGACCAGCTCCCGCCCCCCACTCTCACAAAGCAGCTTCTTCCCACCCTCTGCTTGCCAACATTCCTGCCCTTCCTGCCTGTAGGACTCCTGTGACTGGAGCAGACAGAGCAGTTAGAGAAGAGGGGAGGAGGACCCAGCAGTGTCAGGAAGCTTCCCGAAGAAGCTGGCAGGGCTCCATCCTCAACTCCCAAGAATGTGTCACCAAGCCAGAGCCAGGACGAGGAGTACCAGCATCTCCTGGCTCCAAGCTTAGAGCTGACAATGTGCCTTCACTACCTGCTTCTATTTTTATGCCCACAGCCGCCTCCTCTCCCCACCCCCTCCCTAAATGCCTACCATTCACAACCTTCCTTACTGCCTAGGAAACTGACTTGTGTGTGGTGGGTGCTTAATTAGCAAATGTATGATAAACTTTCTCACATCGCATTTTTTTTTTCTCCTTTTCTATAATTAGAGGGACTCTGGGTCCTAGTTTACCGCTGCTGTCCCAGAGTAATTATTACAACCTTCCTTTTCACTCTGTGAAGTGTCTGGGTAGGAAAATATAAGTTACATGGCCATCTATTTATAATGCTTCTTCTATGAAGCAGATCAAATAAGCATGTTCCCTTTTCAGGATGATAAGACTAGACAACATGGGATAAAAGGAAAAACATGATTTGCATGTTGAGGAAAGGCAGTGGTAGAGTTCTTCCTCTATCCCTTAGCATGTAAGTAATCTTCTCCAGAAGCTTCTTGGAAGTCAGTGTCCGTGACTTGAGCACGATTAAGAATCTAGGAGGGACTTCCCTGGTGGCGCAGTGGTTGGGAATCCGCCTGCCAGTGCAGGGGACACGGGTTCGAGACCTGGTCCGGGAGGATTCCACATGCCGCGGAGCAACTAAGCCTGTGCACCACAACTACTGAGCCTGTGCTCTGGAGCCCGTAAGCCACAACTACTGAAGCCTGCGTGCCTGGAGCCTGTGCTCCACCACAAGAGAGGCCACCTCAATGAGAAGCCCGTGCACTGCAATGAGGAGTAGCCCCCGCTCACCGCAACTAGAGAGAGTCAGGGTGAAGCAATGAAGACCCAACGCAGCCAAAAATAAATAAATAAATAAATTTTTTTTAAAAAGAAAATATTTCATTATATAAAAAAAAAGAATCTAGGAGACTCATGTACACACTGTTATATTTAAAATAAATAACCAACAAGGACTTACTGTAAAAATAATAATAAATACATTTTAAAAATAAAAAATGTAAAAATAAAAATTTTTTTTAATTTCCAACTAACTTTAAAAAAAAGATTCTAGGAGATTTAACAAGTGTGGGGAGAGTTGAAAATGAGCTCTAAATGTTCAGTGGAAGAATGGAGTAGAATAATAGAATTCCATGCTGAGAAAAATTCTGTCACAGGTATGTCTAGAGATATGACACAAAGAAACATGGGTATTCCTAAAGAGTTATTTTTGAAATTACTCTTTTGAATAAGAGTTCAAGGGAAATAAGCATTGATAAATGCAATGTAAAATAATTCTGAATAAATTGGTATATTTAATATTTCAAGTTTGAGATCTTTGACTGTGTTGACTGAAATAGTTTATTAGGTTTATACTAAACTTTATTGAAGAAGCCCTTGTCAGAAGAGTCCACATTAGTTACTGTAACATAGAATTCCACACTGAGATAGCTTAGTTTGAGGATCATGTATAGAGATAAACTTTTAAATTTGCTTTCCTTATTTTCTGGGATTAGGCAAAAAGTAGGAGACTGAAATTGTACAGGTCTAGAATAGAAAAACTAAAAGGAAAAAATTACCAAAAAATTACTCAGAAATTGCCTAAAAAGCATCTTTTTTGAGGAAAAGAGGGAACGAGAACTAACATTTATTGAACCGTTGTTCTAGATACCTAATATGCTATTTCATTCAGTTCTCGCTACACTCCTATAAGGCAGGTATTATTTGTACATTTTCCAGGTTCAATTCCATTGTTCAATTTTCCAGGTGAGAAAACTGAAGCCACTCGGTGGCATCTCCAAGCATCAAACTCAGGGCACACCACGCTACCCTGAAACTCACCTCCCCATCAGACTGACCTAAAGCATTGCTGTCATGCCACCCTGACTCTCCATCTATCATAGGACCCTATAAGCCTGTGAAATAGCCACAGCAACATGTGTAGCTTTGAGATATTGCAAAAGCTTGGAATCTCACAAATGTAACCAGCCATGTTTCACTTTGTATAATTACAATCCTATAATACTGATCCTAAAACTGTAAGTATGAAACAGGAGGTCCTTCTACTGCTTTTCCCTTCTTGTTGCTTTCCCATTTTGCCCCCCTTTACCTCCTAACTTCACAGCTTAGAGCAAGTGCTTAACCTCAAGCAAACTGGCATAAAGCAATGTTGCCAGCAGGTAGGGTGATACTGGAAAACTGTTTGAAATCTTGTGGGGACCTTTTTGGTTGTTACAATGATTATGTACACCACTGGCGCTGGGAGAGATAGGGGATGAGGTAGGGATACGGTCTGAACTCTAGTGCTCAGAGAGGCTCAGCTTGGTGCGCCTAATTCTGATGATTTTCAAATGTCCTACTAGAGATTCATGTTGGGAAGGGAATATATATATTCTCTTGTTTGTGTAGAACCTTATCAAGAGTTGTTCATCATTTCAGAAAATTAAGTCACTGACAGCACTATTGTCCATGTTATTTGAATTTAACATGAAACATTTATATCACTTGCTCCTATTATCATTACATTATATAGTTCTATGAATACCTACAAATATTTAGATAACAAAAGGTAACAGAAAGGAGTCAACAACACTCAGGTGACTATTGTCTTATTCTCTTTTTTTGTTGTTTGTTTGTTTTCTTATTCTTTTTAAATCCAAACTTATTCACTGTAAGTAAGTAAATACAAGCAACTGACTGCTTCATTATGTCTTCTGAGATAGTTTTCCCAAGTATTTGCATTGAAATCCATGTTTGTTTCTAATAGTTTTTAAAATTATGTGTATAGGTAGGTATTATTGTTTAAATTTTTATTTCAGGATAAGTAAAAGTGGTGCCACAAAATATTTGTTATTACAGGGGAACTTTGGGTCCAATAAGGTTAAGAACCACTCGTGTAAAGGAAAGAACATGGGCTTTGGAGTCAGACAAACCTAAGATAGAAGACATCTCTTTGGACTGCATGATTTGCGTAGTTTACTTTTTTTTTTAAAAAAAAAAGTCTTTATGGAATTTGTTACAATATTGCTTCTATTTTATGTTTTGGTTTTTTGGCCCCAAGGCAGGTGGGATCTTAGTTCCCCGACCAGGGATCGAACCCACACCCCCTGCATTGGAAGGTGAAGCCTTAAGCACTGGACCGCCAGGGAAGTCCCTTGAGTAGTTTACTTTTTTTTTTTTTAATTAATTTATTTTATTTTATTTACTTTTGGCTGCATTGGGTCTTCGTTGCTATGCGTGGGCTTTCTCTAGTTGTGGCGAGCGGGGGCTACTCTTCATTGTGGTGCACAGGCTTCTCATTGCGGTGGCTTCTCTTGTTGCAGAGCACGGGCTCTAGGCATGCGGGCTTCAGTAGTTGTGGTGCCCGGGCTCAGCAGTTGTGGCTCACGGGCTCAGTAGTTGTGGCACACTGGCTTAGTTGCTCCGCAGCATGTGGGATCTTCCCGGACCAGGGCTCGAACCCGTCTCCCCTGCATTGGCAGGCGGATTCTTAACCACTGTGCCACCAGGAAAGCCAGAGTAGTTTATTTTTGTTCTGAGCTCCAACTGCCTCATCTATCGATCACAGCCATTTCTGGGGGTTCTGTTAAGAATTGCTATTTCAAACAAGGTAGCACAGGTTAAGCGGTAATGATAGGTATTCAACAATAATTCCCTTCTCAATGCTCAAGCTATGCTTCCCTCCCCCACTTACCTTTACAGAAGGCAGGAAAATTAAGATAGGAAGGGGTAAGTATGAAGAATACAGAAGGAGGGACTTCCCTAGTGGTTCAGTGGGTAAGACTCCACGCTCCCAATGCAGGGGGCCCGGGTTTGATCCCTGGTCAGGGAACGAGATCCCACATGCATGCCGCAACTAAGAGTTCTCATGCCGCAACTGAAGATCCCATATGCCGCAACGAAGACCCGGCACAGCCAAAAGTAAATGAATTTTAAAAAAAGAATACAGAAGGAGGAAGGGAGTAACAAATCATCATCAGTACCTAATACCTAACTACACCCAGAACACACTGTTAGTATCAAATGTGAAAAGGTTCAGGAGGTTCAAGTTACATTCTGGCCCTGGATCATGAAGAACATGTTGTTAATGCCAATCACACATACACTACTACAAACACTACTACTTAATGCAATATATGGATATGTAAATTGTTCCAGGAATGGATACAGAATTATCATTTCCTCAACCTTGTTACTGTGTATCCCTTTAAGACCACTTAAAGTTAACACTGTAACTTAAAAACCTGTAGATCCTGGATTTTAGCCTTTCTTTTTTTAAGTTGGAACTCTTCCTCTACACGTGGTTTGATTATCTCCAGGGAGATTTTTATACAATAGCAAATACACTTTCTGAATGCTGGATCTTGGGCCTGTTAGCCACTACTAACTGGGGGTCAGATATGTTCCTAAAAGGCAAATATTCTATCACTGACAAGGTCTAAGGTCCCTTCTTCCCTTTCACTTATCTGTAGAAGCCATAGGACCTCCCTGGTATTAGTCATGTCAAAGCTTCAACTTCCCACTCCACATTTTAATCACCAAAACTTCAAAATACTCAGCATACCCCAAACAGAAAGGCTAGAGTTTCTAAGACAGTGAGAAAAAAGCAGTTTTTAGATCCCAATCCAGAGAAACAGTGACAGTCATCCACTCTTTGTTGGCTTCCTCTTTTCTTTATCTCAGCAAGTATCCAGCCCAAAGGTATTAGTTAGTTACTTTATCTGAACACATAGTTTCAAGAAACAGCTTTAGATGCACCCCAATGTTCACAGCAACATAATTTATAACTGCCAAGAAATGGAAACAACCTAAGTGTCCATTAACTGGTGAATGGATAAGGAAGATGTGGTATAGTCACACAATGGAATACTACTCAGCCATAAAAAATGAAATTTTGCCACTTATAGCAACCTGGATGGACCTGGAGGGTATTAAGCTAAGTGAAATAAATCAGACAGAAAAAGACAAATACTGTATGATATCACTTATATGTGGACTCTAAAAAAAGTACAACAAACTAGTTAATATAACAAAAATGAACAGACTCACAGATATAGAGAAAAAACTAGTGGTTACCAGTAGAGAGAGGGAAAGAGGGAGGGGAAGAGTGGGACAGGGAACTAAGAGGTACAAACTACCAGATATAAAATAAATAATCTACAAGGATACATTGTACAACATCAGGAATATAGCCAATATTTTACAATAACTATAAGTGGAATATAACTTAAAAATTGTGCATCACTATGTTATACACCTGAAACATAATCCTGTACATTAACTATACATCAATAAAAAAATGAACACCTTTGGTTACCTTAGGTGATGGGAATTTATTATAAGGAAACACAGGGAAACAAAAAAAGCACAGGAAACCTTCTCAGAAGACAGACTTCTTAGAAATTACTAAAAATTGGCTCGTTGCCATTAAAGACACAGTATCAGCTCTCCTAGCATGAAGGACATTCTGATGGCCCTCTGTGATCCTGAAAGGACCCCAGTGACTCTGTCATCCCCAGGCTTCAGTGTTTTTTTCTTAGGTCCACTTCTTTGCTTCTGCTACTACCAACTGTAAAGAACAGATACCGCAACTAAGACCCAGTACAGCCAAATAAATAAATAAATATTAATATTAAAAAAAATATATATATGGGACTTCCCTGGTGGCACAATGGTTAGGACTCTGCGCTCCCAATGCAGGGGGCCAGGGTTCGATTCCTGGTCAGGGAACTAGATCCCACATGCGTGCCACAACTAAGGAGCCCTCGAGCCACAACTAAGGAGCCTGCCTGCCGCAACTGAGACCCAGCACAACCAAATAAATAAATAAATATTTATAAATAAATAAATATTTTTTTTTTTAAAAAACAGTCTTTGATTTGAAGTCATTCTCTTTATTCTGGTTTGTTACCACACTTTCCTGTATAATTAGTTTTTGCATTTGTGGAATCAAAATTACATGCTAGGTATGTACACTGAGCAGTAAAGGTACACATGGCTCAATACTTTTGGGGCTCTGCCACAATCTTCTCAATCAAATTCCATCTCACTCTTCTTTGATCTCTGCCTACCATATCCCTACCTGCATATTTGGTATCTCTGGCAGCATCCTTCATATTCCACCTTTTATTATCAGCATATACATACTTGTTTACTCATATGTCTTAGTTTACTCTTACCACCACTCCTATACATTGTAAGCTCCAAGAGATAGGCAGTTAGTAACATTTGTATGTATTTCAATACTTTTTACATAAAAATGACACTCCAATATTTTTAATTGAGTGCACAAGCTCTCAAGACCGTTCATACTGGAAAAGACCTTGGAACTTCTCATTTAATCCAGTGGTTCCCAAAAACATATCTGCCAACAGATGACAGACCAGCTGCCTAGGGACACCAGGGAAAAGTTAAATTACCACATTTTTCAGGCCCTAGCCCAAATCTGTAGAAGTGGGGCCCAGAAACCTGCATTCTTGGGAGTACTGACTCACAAGTCCTGAGCATGAGTAGGAGTTGTTAATTTTAAAAGGAGGCCATTAGACTGAGAGGGTTCTAATGAACTTGGCAGCCTAGGTAAGCAAACCAAAACCTAGGCCAGCAAATGTCTCAAAGTTAAGAAACCTAAAGGACAACCAATCACAAACAGCCAAGTAGGTTTTCCCAAATAAGGCAACCACTTAAGCTGGAGCCAATCAAATAACTTCCTTGCTTTGCCTCCACATCTCGTCTATAAAAACCTTGCCTCTAACTCCTGTCTGCTGAGCACTCCTAACCCCTTCTGGTTTGCCACTGCCCAAATCGATTTTTGCTCAAATATACTCAATTTAAATATGCCTCAGTTTATCCTTTAAAAGAATTAACAAGGAAAGAACAGGGGAAAGATTTCCAGGTAAAGAGAAGAACAATAGATAAATGTCAGAGAACCAAGAATAGTTTCATGCTCTGTACAGGCCGTGGAAGATGTCTGCCACATCCCTAATTCAAGAAGTCTCAGACTATCTGTCCTGCCCACTGTCCTCTCCAACAGGACTCCTTATCCACTGTTCATCTGCCTTAGTACCATCTACACACTGGACCAGAGACGAGCCCTGACCCACAGGCCAAAGGGGCCTGCCCCACCTGTCCTGTACCCTGACTCACCAACAGAGACTCACTCTCAGGGAGTTCAAGTTTGAGACAGAGTGGGCGCACAGAAAGTACAGAAGCAAAGAACTAAAAGACAGAGAGGAGGCAATAGGGGCCTTAAAGGAGCAAAGTCAAAGGATAAAAGGAAGGAATCAGTCAAGAACACAGTAAGAAGTAGGGAGACAGGTAGCGAGGGAAGGTGAAGGGCAACTGGACTTGCTCTTGGTTCTCCAGAGTCTGAAGTTACTGCTTTCACCCAGACAGCATGAGTGATGTTCCAGCTGCCCACGGAACCTGACTGCCCAGCTACAGAGGCGATCCTGGGCTTCCTCACCTCCCCGTACATCCTAACAAATACATACATACACGTTGTCCAAGGTAACCTGAGTGTCTCCATCTCTTACAACCTGCAAGAGCCTCCCATGTCCACTCAGGATGGCTGGAGGGGTGGGAGTAGGTGAGGGACGGCAAAGGGGCCACCATCTGTCTATGAGGTAGCAGAGGCTTGGGGAGGGGTTCAGACTTGATTCTAGAGTTGTTCACACACCTACTTTGGGGGATCTCCAGCACACAAATCAACATTCTTACCCATTTCTTATCTTCCTGAGAGCAATGAGGTCTATAAGGCAGCTGGTGAGACTATCCTCCCACTTCTCAAAATGAGTCACGGTTCTAGGGGGGATGTTTTGCTGTTTTGTTTTGTTTTTTACTTGAGCTTTTCATAGAAAACAGAGGCTGATGCTCATGAGGGATAGTAAGCACACATAATGATCGTAGTATATTTAGAACTTCTCAGATGGTACCGCGCAATTCCAGAAAATACCATCCTATTTAACTTAAACTAAACTTTATAAAGGAAGCATAGCAAATGAATGGTCGATTGTGTTTCAACTTTATAAAACACCAGTCAGGGGTCATTCCTCTGCTGAAAAATACTTGGGTTACTCTTACTGCCTACAGAATAGAACCCATATAGCTTCAAGGACATTTGTATTCTCACTACTGCGTACATCTTCAGCTTCATCTCCTACCGGATCCACCATCTACTTTTATTTATTAAAATTTTATGGTGCAACTAAGCCATCTAGCAAGCCTGGAAATGAGATTTTTAAGGGAAAAAACCCTCCCAGCCCTCAGCAAGAGATAAGTAACTAAATTCAATTCAGTGTGCTAATGTTATGTTAAGATCATGCAGTACTGGGTATTAAACATATCTAGATTGGCAGATTCACAAGGAAGGCTTCTTGGAGGAGGTGACAGTTGAGACTGGAGAGGTGGGTAGGAGCTATCAGAACAAAGAAGTGAGAACATCATGAGAAAAGGCATAGAGGAATGAAACAGTTAAACATTCTGGAATAAAAAGGGGATTGTTAGGAGATGAGACTGGAGTAGTAGGCACGGGGCAGGACTAAAGAGGCAGGCAGGACTAGGAGACGTTGTCTGGCTGGTGGGGGTTATTTGTAAGTGCTATGGTCTGAATGTTTATGTCCCCTCCCCCAAAATTCAAATGTTGAAATGCTAGTGTTAATGGGTGGGGCCTTTGGGAATTGCTCAAATTATGAGGGTGGAGACCTCATAAACGGGATTAGTGCCTTATCATAGAGGCTCCAGAAAGACCATTAGTCCCTTCCACCAGGTGAGGACAGAGAAAGAAGTGCCAGCTATGGACTAGGAAATGAGCCTTCACCAGAGGTAACCATGCTGACACATTGATCTTGGACTTCCCAGCCTCCAGAACTGTGAGTAATAAGTTTTTCTTGTTTATAAGCTACCAAGTTGGTGGTATTTTTTTAATAGCCCAAAAGGAATATGACAGTAAGTAACAGGGAGCCTTGTAGGTTTTTGAGATTGGTATGATCAGGGAATCAATATTAAAATAGAGGATGCGGGACTTCCCTGGTGGCGCAGTGGTTAAGAATCCGCCTGCCGATGCAGGGGACACAGGTTTGATCCCTGGTCCGGGAAGATCCCACATGCCGCAGAACAACTAAGCCCGTGAGCCACAACTACTGAGACTACGCCCTAGAGCCTGCGAGCCACAACTACTGAGCCTGCGTGCCACAATTACTGAAGCCTGCATGCCTACAGCCCATGCTCCACAACAAAAGAAGCCACTGCAATGAAAAGGCCATGCACCACAATGAAGAGTAGCCCTTGCTCGCGGCAACTAGAGAAAGCCTGTGCACAGCAATGAAGACCCAACAGAGCCAAAAATAAATAAATTAATTAATTATTTTTAAAAATAGAGGATGGGTGGAATCAGGGAAACCATATTCAGGGTACCATTTAGAATCTGCATTGTAAAAATCCAGCAGTGACAACTGTCAATGCCTTCCAGCCAAAAACCACCAGGAATTCTCATTTCTAGTTAACTGCTCCTTGCAACAAGGGAGGCAGCACACCATGGAGAACCGTGGGGGAGGGTCTGAGTAATAGGGCATTAGAAAAGATTTGGGCTTGCGTTAGGTGATGTTAGGACAGCACAGGTTTGCTATCAGGACGTGGGGACAAGTCTATGACTCAGTATCTTAATAAAACTATCTACAAGGTGGGGAAAACTGTCAAAGCTAAAACTGTGGTTGGTAAAAGGAGCAGCAGTCATTTATATCAAGACAGGGAGATAAGAACTTCCCTGGTAGCACAGTGGTTAAGAATCCGCCTGCCAATACAGGGGACACGGGTTCGAGCCCTGGGCCGGGAAGATCCCACACGCCGCAAAGCAACTGAGCCCATGCACCACAGCTACTGAGCCTGCGCTCTAGAGCCCACAAGCCACAACTACTGAGCCCGCGTGCCACAACTACTGAAGCCCACGTGCCTAGAGCCCATGCTCAGCAACAAGAGAAGCCACCACAATAAGAAGCCCACGCACCGCAACAAAGAGTAGCCCTGGCTCACTGTAACTAGAGAAAAGCCCCAAGCAGCAACGAAGACCCAACACAGCCAAAAATAAATAAATAAATCAATTTATTTTTTATAAAAAGGGAATAGGGAGTGCTATAATTTGGGGGGTTTTGTTTTTTCTTTTCGTTGTTTGTTTGTTTGTTTGTTTTGTTTTTAGGGGGTGCTGTAATTTTAAATGGGATGATCAGTACCAGCCTCGCTGAGAAGGTGACATTAGACCAAACTTCAGGAAGAGCATTCTGGGAATTCCCTGGCGGTCCAGTGGTTAGGACTCGCGCTTTCACTGCTGAGGGCACAGGCTCAATACCTGGTCGTGGAACTAGGATCCTGAAAGCCACAAGGCGTAACCAAAAAAAAAAAAAAAGAGCGTTTTGCCAAGGAGAGGTTCTGGTAGAGGCGACAGCCAGTGCAAAAGCCCTAAGGCTCCAGAGTTCAAGGAACAGCCTGGAGGCCAAATTAGCTGAAGCATGTTAGAGAGGCCACAGGGCCTATAAGCATCATTGGACTTTGGCTTTTACTCTAAGTGAGGTGAGGAGCTATCAGTCTTGAGCAGAGAGATGAGATGCAGAATATATCTCATTGGAGACAGAAACTTTTGAGTTTTGCTATAAAGGAGAAATGGGGTAATAGCATAAGAGATGGGGGCAGGTGACAAGAGACGGTTTGTTGTTTTGTTTTGTTTTTAAGAAAAATAGCATAATTGCATGTTGAACATATGGATTGAAATTAAAATCACAATTATTGACTCTTCTGCTTCCCCAGTACACTGCTTTATTTGACTGCTCTATGTATTGAGAAGGGGCTGTATTTGCTTGATCCATTCATTCAATGAATACTTAGTATTACATCATATACAAACTAATGTAACCAAATCAAAGTTAATAATTTCTGAAATCTATAAAGAGTTTTCAGCTTCTGGACAAGTATCTAACTACAAAAGTGATTTCTTAATAAACTCTTTCAAATTCACTCTTTCCCCACTATCTTTCCACATAATAGAGAATTAAGAAAATATGTCACGACACAAACTACTTGTCAAACAATTACAGTAGTCAAATATTCAAAAGGCCCCTTCAACAAATTTTATGACTACAGCTCAAGAGTTTAGTAATCAACTCATACATGAATCCTGAAATTTTTCTTTTCGCTGCGCACGGCATGCGGGAGTTTAGTTCCCTGACCAGGGATCCAACCCATGCCCCCTGCAGTGGAAGGGCGGAGTGCTAACCACTTGACCGCCAGGGAAGTCCCTGAATCCTGAATATTTTAAAAGATGGTATCAAATGTTTTGTAAAAGTGTCCCAGCATTTATGACTTAACTGTTCTTTTAGATGAGATTTACTTTTTTTCTTTTTGCTGAATTGCTCATTTAGCTGTTTAGAAAAATGATATCAGCTGTAAGGGATTTTTGCATAATTGGCCATCTGTTTCAAGGTAATGATTACAGACTGCACCCTGCAAGTGATTCATAGGTTTCATTAACTTCCTCCTTCAGGAACCAGGAAATAGGTGAAATCCATAATTATCAGTTTCACTACAGCATCTTTTTGAGGTAGTAAGTATTTTGGTGGTTGAGTCTGAGGCTTTACTTGAAAAGATCATTTGTTTAAAAAAGAAGTTTTGCCGGGTTTGTATTTGGAATCTGAATACAGTTACCAAGAATCCCACAGCTGCTACGTAATGAACTTGGAACCAGGAAACCTTGATTCGAATCCCAACTCCGCCCCACACGAGTCCAGCGACTCTGGGCAAGCTACTTGACTTCTCAGAGCCTCATGTAGCTCAACTGCAAAATGAGAGACTCTTTGCCTCAGTGCTATGGTGAGGATGGAATGACCACCCTGTAGCCTTAAACGCCTCGCACAGCCAGGGGCACATTACAGACTCCCGGCCATCGGGTCAGGCCAACTCCTTCCCTCTTTTCCTTAGCAGAGAGAGTACAGCTCTTCATACAGTGCCATTTGTATCCTCATAGCCACCTCTCTAGAGAAAAGGCAGGACTTCTGATATAGTCATATAAAGGGGGGAAACTTTCTGTTTTTTCTCCACTGACATCTCAAAAGTTTATACCACTGTTCCTCTTGCTGGGGGAATGAGATGAGAAATGGGATCTCACTAGTGTGCATTTTATTTTAATAAATTACTCGTTTCAAAAGTAACTATGGAGGACTTCCCTGGTGGCACAGTGGTTAAGAATCCACCTGCCAATGCAGGGGACACAGGTTCAATCCCTGGTCCAGGAAGATCCCACATGCAGCGGAGCAACTGAGCCCGTGCGCCACAAATACTGAGCCCGCGCTATAGAGCCCGCGAGCCACAACCACTGAGCCCACGTGCCACAACTACTGAAGCCCGTGCGCCTAGAGCTCATGCTCTGCAACAAGAGAAGCCACTGCAATGAGAAGCCCGCGCCCTGCAACGAAGAGTAGCCCCCGCTCGCCACAACTAGAGAAAGCCCACGTGCAGCAACGAAGACCAAACACAGCCAAAAAATAAATTCATTCATTAAAAAAGTTAACTATTGAGATACTTTGACATATACTATGATGATCAATACTTTATCCTGAATATACTTAACTCTTTTTAGTCTAGATGGAAAACCTGCATTAATGTTGATTATATGCATAAACATACTAATATATATATCTAGGGTTATAAAAATTTATGAACTTTGATAAAGCACATCAAAATACCTAATGTTTATCTTGAAATTTTAATGCAAGTCAGCGCATTGCAAACTTAAAGTGCTGAACATGGTTGCCAAGTTATTGCTGAGACACCCTGTAAAACTTGGGAAGCAATATAACTTCATGGAATTTGGAGCCAGAAAGAAAAAACCTGGGTTTAAACCCAGGCTCTGGGACTTCCCTAGTAGTCCAGTGGTTAAGACTCTGCACTTCCAATGCAGGGGGCATGGGTTTGATCCCTGGTCGGGGAACTAAGATATCACATGCCGCACAGCGTGGCCAAATAAATTAATTAATTAAATAAACACAGACTCTGCCACTTACTATATGTAATTTTGAAAATTTTCTGAACCTCAAAGCATTAGTTTCCTATCTGTGAAGTAGGAATAATAATACTTCTCAGGGATTAAGTGGATTGAGTAAAGTCATGCATCTAGAACTCAAAATAGTATCACATTATGATGAGGAAGACTTAATGCAAAGTAAATAAATCTGGAGTCCCTGGTTACAGGACAGATATTTAAAGTTGTCAGTTAAGAATGCTAACAAGCTCACTTAGCTTAGAAACAAGAAGATCCAAGTTTAAAATAATGGCCCAGCTTTTTTGTTGCTAGCTATGTGACCTTGGCCAAAGGCCAGACACATTGTACCTCAGCCCACTCATTTAACTGTTAGGTATTAATGATATTAGGTATTAATGATATTAGTTACAATTTGTAAAGCACTGACCATACACCAGTGCAATCTGATAAGTTTACACATGCACTCCAGTCTTTAGGATAACCCTTCAAGGTAGATGTCCTTATCTCTATTTTACAAATGGCTGAAACTGAGAGAAGTTAAACTTGTTCAAGGCCACCCAGCTAGTAAGTGGTAGAGCCTGGATCCACAGTGAGGTTTATCAGTCTCCAAATCCTGTCCTAAACTACCCAATGAACTGTCTGCCACCTACCTCTCTTAGAGAAGATCAAATAACATTTTTCCTGCAAGAGCGCTTTTTGAATTGAAACGTCCTATACAAACATGAAGTACTATCGTTAATACTCTATATCAATCTAAATAATTCATAGAATGGGTCTGTGATTTGCCCCCTCAGTGCCTGGAAACCCTGAAAGAACAAAAGGTTAGCTTCAAGATCTCTTTCATCTCCTCTTGGAATTTTGTCTTGACCTCAATTTCGCTTGAACTGACCTGATAAACAACATGAAAGAATAGATAGCCAAATGCTGCTCTGTGCCACTCAAAGGCAGCTCTCTGCACTCCCAGGAGTCCAGGGCAACAAGATCTTGTGCTTTTCCTTGAAATATGGACAAAATACTTTCTTGGACTGTTTTCTCACACCTGCATTTGCAGTTAGCTTGGGTAAGTATAAATAAAAGTGGTCACATAAATGTCCGCCTAAACTAGGGCTTTGGAAATCACCCCATAACAAACTCCAGTTCCTGGCACACATGCTATCGATCTAATAAAAGCAAATTTCAGTCCCTTTTCAAGGATATGGGGTAAAATTTAGAGGGGCTTTCCCCTCTGAAATTTTTGTCAACTAGTCCTGCGTAGTTTAGTATAACTGTCTTAGTTATC
The DNA here is from genome assembly GCF_949987535.1 of Balaenoptera acutorostrata. Lineage (NCBI taxonomy): Eukaryota > Metazoa > Chordata > Mammalia > Artiodactyla > Balaenopteridae > Balaenoptera > Balaenoptera acutorostrata. The sequence goes on along the minus strand of NC_080064.1, from coordinate 68,658,297 downwards.
CGCCCTTGGAATAATAAGCTTCCCGGAAATACCAAAGTGTTGATGACATGTGACATGACATATGCGGGTCAAAATGGGGCTTGGTTTGGTATCACCCGGAAGGCACCCCCTAGCCCGCCAATCCCGGAGATGCTCAGCGTGGCCCTCTCACCCCTGCAGAGGAAGCAGGAGGGCAAAGTCCAGACAAAGTGAAGGGTGTTAATTTGCCGAGCCAGATCTCGACGCTGGGAAGGCGCAGAAGCTGCTGGATCTCGGGTTACTAGAGCATGCTCATTTGCAAGAGGAAGAAAGGTCGTCCCGGGTTTCCCAGAGGCCAGATCGAGCCTGGAGAATGTGACTTTCTCCAGTCCTGGGACTAACCTTTTCCCAGTCCTGGGACTTACCTCTTCCCTTCCCTGTAAGGCCCTCTCGCTCCCCCTGGGGCGCTCGCAGCCGCGGACCCCACCCCGCTTCGAACGTCGGGATCCGGGAAGCGCAGCTCAACCAGCCGGAGCCAATTTAAGCCTGCGCGGGGCGGTGGGAGAAGCGGCGAGAGGCAGCGAGAGGCTGAGCCCCAGCACCCGGCGCTTACCTCCGACGGCGAAATCTCAAACACGCCCGCGATCTTGGCGTAGAGCTCCTGGATGCTGGAGAAGTTCTCCACTCTGCCCGTGGCGCTGCCGTGGGCCAGCTGCGTGTGGAAAACCAGCTTGCAGGTGGGCGCCGGGAGGCTGGGGAGGCTGGCGCCTGCCGCATTCGTCTGCTCGCCCTCCACCAGCCGGGAGGTCTCCTTGGTAGTGAATTTCTTTTTTCTCCGCAGCCCCAGGGGCATCTTGCCTGGCCGAGGGCGGGGACCCACCTGCGCTGCCACGGACTGCTGCCTCCTTGGCCTGGGCCCCCGGACTTTGTGCTAAGGGCCTGCCGGCTCCGGGCAGGTGCAGCCTGGGCTGGACCAATGGCAGAGGCGCTCCCGCCTGGCCCCGCCTGCTCAGGGCCCTCCTCCACCGAGAGGAGTCGCACCTGCAACCGGCCGAGCAGCCACCTGCCCTCCGGATGGATCAGGGAGAAGAAAAGTTGGACCCTGAGGAAGGGGAATGTTGCCTGCCATTCCAGTTCTACAAGGATCAAGCCATCAACCATCGCAGCTGCCCCGGATGGTGTGCCCTGAGGGGAATTCAGGATGGAGAAAACAAGAAAGCATTCTGTGATTTGGATACTGGCCCTAGATAGTTAAGATGCATATCTAAGGAATCATTTCAGTGAACTCAGACTCTTGCATCTTCCCCTACATAGAAAAGCACTACAATCATTAACTTGAGATGTCTGTCCTTTGTGATTAGCAGTCATCTTTTCATGTTCCATAACACGTTTTTATCCGACAAAAACACTCATATATCCTGGCTTCTCCCTTACCTCTTCTGAGCAGTTCCTCGGAGCTATCTGAGAGGCTCTCCTCCGCTACAGTCCTCAGTAAGGTCCCCGAATGAAACTTAACTCAAAACTTTTAGGTTGTGCATGTTCTTCCGTCGATAACCCACTCCCTCCTCTCATCTCCTGGCTTCTTTCCCCTCCTTTAAAAATGGCTCAGTTTCTAAGGATTTCCCTGGCGGCGCGGTGGTTAGGAATCCGCCTGCCAATGCAGGGGACACGGGTTCGAGCCCTGGTCTGGGAGGATCCCACATGCTGTGGAGCAACTAAGCCCTTGCGCCACAACTACTGAGACTGCGCTCTAGAGCTCGCAGGCCACAACTACTGAACCCACGTGCCACGACTACTGAAGCCCGCACCCCTGGAGCCTGTGCTCTGCAACTATAGAAGCCACCACAATGAGAGGCCTTTGCACTGCAATGAAGCATGGCCCCCGCTAGAGAAAGCCTGCGCGCAGCAACGAAGACCCAACACAGCCAAAAATAAATACTAAATAAATAAATTTTGTTTTTAAATGACTCAATTTCTATAAAAGCCTTAGGATTCTGATTCTACAGAACAACACATCTTAGAATACAAACATGCTGGCCCTTCTGGTGATGGTCATAAACGTTTGGTAGGTACTCACAGACGACTGGGCCACATGCCTTCGTAACTGTATGTCTGGGCCATTGGGAATAGGAATTTAAGTGGAAGTCAATCTCCGTCTTTCTTCTCTGTACCTTACACCCTGCAAGGCAGAATTGGAAGGAGAAGTTTTGAGATTAGTGCCACATTGAATTCATAGTTAAACACCCTCAGCCAAGCCCTCAGCAACTCTCAGTAATCCTTTTTACTTTTTCCTGGGCATCTTTCTCTCCCAAACGTTCAGCACTCCCCCAAGGTGATTTGCTCCACCTCTGCCCTCCTTGGTCTCTGTAGAAAACCCTGTCTCTTACTCTACAGAGGAAATTGAGGCCACTCAGTGTGACTCCTGAACTCCCTCAATTCCCCACCCCTTGTCTGTAATTCCAACCCACCTCCCTTCTCCAAACTCTGAAGAAATCTCTTCTTTTATTTGACACTTGAGCTGATCTCTTCATTCCTTGAGGATCTCTATGTTTAAGCTACCTGTTGACTCTTGTCTTTCAACTCGCCACCTGGTACCATCCACTGATGGTCAAAAGCCCAAATCTTCAACATTGGTTTCAAGTCCTCCACCCCTCGGCCCCTGCAGTCACCCCTGCATTTTCACAACAAAGCAAAACAGTCTTGAATTCACTACATTTCCTCAATTCCCCCTTTGCTCTTAGACTCACTGTGATCAGACTTTGCCCTCACACTTCACTGAAGTTGCTCTTACTATGGTCAGCAGTTAATCATCAGATATGATTAACATTTTTCAGTCTTACTTCACCTTTTGGAATATCTGACTTCATTGACCATCTTATTCTTAAATCACACCTCTGTTTTGGCTTCTACTGAAATAAAAGCGTACAACGTGAGAGTTCTGAGTTTCAGTTTTATTTGGAGATTTATTGAGGACTATAGCCCAAGAGACAACATCTCAGATAGCTCTGAGGAACTGCTCAGAAGAGGTAAGAGGAAGGTCAGTATCTACATGGTTTTGGCAAAGGGGGTACATGCACCCAAGCACACATCTCAGTAGAAGGTTGCTGCTAGTCATGAGGAACAGATATTTTCATAAATGGTTTTGGTGCTTTTCTAAGTATGGGAAGGCACAAGAATCCAGGTTTATAAAAAATTTCTTCTGAAAATATTTAACTATTTGAAGCTTTGTTCTACCAGTTTTCCCAGAGTCTTATTCCTAATCTCTGTCCTGAACTCCTTTCAGGGTGTGTTCAATGTCAGCAGCTGCAGTGGCTAATAACTCAATTCCACCTGTGATATCAACAAATTTGAATGAATTCCTCTCTTCTTGAAGCTTCCAAGATACCTTAAGATTCCTGCACTTGTCAGGAGGTGGCCTTCATTATTCACCTGATAAGTCTGCTGGGAACCTAAGAGTTTCCAATTTCTGGAGGGATGAGGTAGAGAGAAAAGATAAAAGTTTCAATTCTGCTTACAAGGATATAATTTACCAAATTGCTGTAAGCCATAATTAGCTTAAGGGGAAATGTTTCCTTATATCTGGAAAACACAGAGTAAAAGGCAGTAACATTTCAGACAAAAAATGTTTAAAAACATAAAAATTATAACCATATTCAGCAGTTCACTCAGTCCTATGTAACTAATCCTTGATCTCTTGTTAACAGTTTCATGAAGCCATCAGGGTTTCCATTAAAATTCTTTAATTCCTTACCCAGTTCAGCTGTATGATCTGAAATTTATCAGAAACCTGTACTTGTCAAACAGTCCTTTCTATGAATCTTGAAGATGAAGCTTTATTTTTTTGGAAAAACATCAATACAACAATAACTGTCTATAAATGACAAAAGATTTTAAAAGGCATAGTTAAAGATCTTATTTCAATGCAATTGACAAAGAAGCTTGGTTACTGCTGTGACATACAACATTTTAAGATAACTAGAATTATGACTGATAACATTTTGCCAGGACACACCAGATTTTTAGGAATTCCATATAATTTCTAGAACACCTATATTAATAATATTTACCCCTACAATATAACATAGGAAGGTTTATCACTCATTTAACAATGCTTCCCATGTAATTTAACATACCAAATAAACCTAATTAATTTAATACCTCTTTTTGGACTTCCATGGAGGTCCAGTGGTTAAGACTCTGCAGTGTCAATGCAGGGGGCACGGGTTCAATCCCTGATCGGGGAACTAAGATACCACATGCTGTGTGGTGAGGCCAAAAGATAAATTAATTAATTAATTAAATAAAATTATTTTTTTAAAAAAAAAAGGCAGGCTTTCCCTGGCAGTCCAGTAAGCCTCTACACTTCCACTGCAGGGGGCATGGGCTCAATCCCTAAGATTGCCATGCCATGCAGCGCAGCCAAAAAAATTAATTAGTAAATTGAAATTAAAGAAAGAAAGAAAGATTTCAAAGGCAAATTCAGAAAGTTATAATACATTACTTAAAAGGTAAAGAGGGACTTCCCTGGAAGCACAGTGGTTAAGAATCTGCCTGCCAGTGGTTGAGAATCTGCCTGCTAATGCAGGGGACGCGGGTTCGAGCCCTGGTCTGGGAGGATCCCACATGCCACGGAGCGGCTGGGCCCGTGAGCCACAACTGCTGAGCCTGCGCGTCTGGAGCCTGTGCCCCGCGACGGGAGGGGCCGCGATGGTGAGAGGCCCGCGCACCGCGATGAAGAGCGGTCCCCGCACCGCGATGAAGAGTGGCCCCCACTTGCCGTAACCGGAGAAAGCCCTCGCACGAACCGAAGACCCAACACAGCCATAAATAAATAAATAAATAAATAAATAAAGTAGCTATAAAAAAAAAAAATTAAAAAAAAAAAAAGAATCTGCCTGCCAATGCCGGGGACATGGGTTCGAGCCCTGGTCCAGGAAGATCCCACATGCTGCAGAGCAGCTAAGCCCGTGTGCCACAACTACTGAGCCCATGCGCTGCACCTACTGAGCCCATGTGCTGCAACTACTGAAGCCTGTACGCCTAGAGCCTGTGCTCCGCGACAAGAGAAGCCACCACAATGAGAAGCCCATGCACCGCAACGAAGAGTACCCTCCACTGGCTGCAACTAGAGAAAGCTCATGCACAGCAACGAAGGCCCAATGCAGCCAAAAATAAATAAATAAATAAAAAGAGAAAGAAACTTTACAATCTGTTATCGAAAGCAGATCAACATTCTAAGAGAACTTTGTTTTCTTCACAGAGAGAGAAAACCAAATTCAAGTTTTGCACCACTTTACCTTTAATCTTAAAATGTATCTACTCAATTAAATTCATTCTAATCTAAGTCAGTCCTGACCACACATAGGATTCCTTTCTAAGGATTCTGTTTTTATTTCTTCCCCAGGAACCTTCCACAACTTGGCTATATCCATATTAATTTGTCCCTTATTTTCTTTCTTATTCAGAAATAACCAGCTTTAAGACAAAATTACTTTATTTTCCCTTAACAAAATGCATTTCCATTCCTCATATCTTCTTTTACTGAAAACACAGCTCTTACTTTCCTTGCAGAGTGAAATGTTTCCCTTATTATTTCTATTAGCTTTAAGTACATAATTTAATTAGAATTCTCAACTCTTAAAAATCTTAATTTCTAGTGAAAACAAAGTAAGCACTTAGGAAATTTTACATTACCATTCTGTAAATTGGCAAACTTATAAACACTATTTATAATGTCTAAAAACATGCTTTCTTATAGAAAATGTCTCAGTGTGGCACCAAACATATTTATTAATAGTCCTTAAATATCTTTAGTTTCTCTGTAAAAGAAAGCCAGTGTTCAGTAATTAATGTTTCAGTATCTTATTTTATTTGGAAATGACCTAGATAGTCAATAAACTTCCATCATTTAACTTAATTTAGCAAAACTGTAAAGTTTCAAGTTAGCAAAATCTGGAGAGACTATTTTTAGGTAGACATTCCTAAAACATAATTATTCCTAAAGAGTTTACCTAAAGGTTCTTATCTCATTTACATTTAATTTACTTATAAAAAACTTCACCATACCAAGTTATTTTTCTTGGTAAATAAATAAAAAAGCTGACAAACTTTGGTAAAGCTGACAAACTTTTCACCAGATATAGTAAGATCTTATTTGACTTCTAGTAAACCTAGGTACAATCATACTATTACACTTAATGTTGATGACTCTAAAGACATGTCTGTATTCATTAAACTAAATTTAATACCAAATATTAATTTAATACTGAATATTTCCCAGTTCACATGAACCTGAAATTCATTTGGGTTAGTTTCTTTTATATTTCTGAAAATTTATATAAGCACTTAAGTTCCTTTAAGTCAATTAAATAGAACTCATTTGCAAATTAATTTTGGTAATACCATCTGGAGGTAGAGACATATCATATCTCTAACATACACACAGCCATACATATATCCGTATAGACACAGAGAGATCTCACAGTTTGATTTTAAAACTTAGTCATGAATCACGTGTTACAATATAAAACTCACTAGTTCAAAAGTAACAACTGGAATAAGTTAAGTTTACTCGTTTGAGTTTAAAAAGGCCTTTCCCTCTCCCCCTTTTTTTTCTCAGTCTCAGGAATTGAAGATGGTCTAGATAAGACATGAATTTCTAAGCCCCCTATTAGAACATTTACATCTCAAGACACAGAGAGAGAAATGCAAGCTTCTCCTAGAAGGACTTTCCCTTAGGATCAGAATTCTGAAAGGATATTTTATCAAGTTGGCTTTCTTGAACTTAACTGCATATGCAATGAAAGAGCCCCATCTTGGCCATTTTGGAGGCAAGATTTCCTTTAATTCCCAATTAAGTTGGTGCTTGTAAGTATAAGTTTTGTATGTACATAACCTGGCTTGGGTGTTATTTGGAGGCTGGCTTTCTTTTTTTTTTTTTTTAATTTTATTTTATTTATTTATTTTATACAGCAGGTTCTTCTTAGTTATCTATTTTATACATATTAGTATATATATGTCAATCCCAATCTCCCAGTTCATCCCACCACCACCACCCCTGCCCCTGCTTTCCCCTCTTGGTGTCCATATGTTTGTTCTCTACATCTGTGTCTCTATTTCTGCCTTGCAAACCTGTTCATCGGTATCATTTTTCTAGATTCCACATATATGCATTAATATATGATATTTGTTTTTCTCTTTCTGACTTACTTCACTCTGTATGACAGTCTCTAGGTCCATCCACGTCTCTACAAATGACCCAATTATGTTCCTTTTTAAGGCTGAGTAATATTCCATTGTATATATGTACTACATCTTCTTTATCCATTCGTTTGTAGATGGGCATTTAGGTTGCTTCCATGACCTGGCTATTGTAAATAGTGCTGCAATGAATATTGGAGTGCATGTGTCTTTTTGAATTATGGTTTTCTCAGGGTATATGCCCAGTAGTGGGATTGCTGGGTCTTATGATAATTCTATTTTTAGTTTTTTTAAGGAACCTCCATACTGTTCTCCATAGTGGCTGTATCAATTTACATTCCCACCAACAGTGCAAGAGGGTTCCCTTTTCTCCACACCCTCTCTAGCATTTGTTGTTTGTAAATTTTCTGATGATGCCCATTCAAACCAGTGTGAGGTGATACCTCATTGTAGTTTTGATTTGCATTTCTCTATTAATTAGTGACATTGAGAAGCTTTTCATTTGCCTCTTGGTCATCTGTATGTCTTCTTCAAAGAGATGTCTATTTAGGTCTTCTGCCCATTTTTGGATTGGGTTGTCTGCTTTTTTAATATTGAGCTGCATGAGCTGTTTATATATTTTGGAGATTAATCCTTTGTCCGTTGATTCGTTTGCAAATATTTTCCCCCATTCTGAGGGTTGTCTTTTTGTTTTGTTTATTGTTTTCTTTGCTGTGCAAAAGCTTTTAAGTTTCATTAGGTCCCATTTGTTTATTTTTGTTTTTATTTCCATTTCTCTAGGAGGTGGGTCAAAAAAGATCTTGCTGTGATTTATGTCAAAGAGTGTTCTTCCTATGTTTTCCTCTAAGAGTTTTATAGTGTCTGGTCTTACATTTAGGTCTGTAATCCATTTTGAGTTTATTTTTGTGTATGGTGTTAGGGAGTGTTCTAATTTCATTCTTTTACATGCAGCTGTCCAGTTTTCCCAGCACCACTTATTGAAGAGACTGTCTTTTCTCCATATCCTTGCCTCCTTTGTCATAGATTAGTTGACCATAGGTGTGTGGGTTTATCTCTGGGCTTTCTATCCTGTTCCATTGGTCTATATTTCTGTTTTTTGTGCCAGTACCATATTGTCTTGATTACTGTAGCTTTGTAGCATAGTCTGAAGTCAGGGAGTCTGATTCCTCCAGCTCCGTTTTTTTCCCTCAAGATTGCTTTGGCTGGAGGCTGGCTTTCTAATGTCCCTCTTTTAGGAACGGTGTTAGGCCAGCCTCCCACCTAATCACCCAGTCCAGACCACTCAGTGTCTTTCAACTGAGCAAATCCCTGTATCTTTCAACTGGAGAGCCAGGTACCTGTTATATACCACTAAACAAAACTTAGGCTCATCAGCCAACAATTGGGAGAGCCGAGAACCAGAAGAGGCTTACTCAAATTCGTCTGGGCTCACCAAGGAGGCAGACAAGCACAAGGGGCCTTTCTGGTACCAAGGATCCAGATCCACATAAAGTTCAGGCAAAGGAGAGAAGTCTGCTCTGAGTCCCTTAGTGGTCACCAAAACTGTCAACTGAAATAAAAACACACAAAATGAGAGCTCTGAGTTTCAGTTTTACTGGGGGACTTACTGAGGACTACAGCCCAGGAGACAGCCTCTTGGAAAGCTCTGAGTAACTGCTCAGAAAAGGTAATGGGGAAGGTCAGTATCTATGTGATTTTGGCAAAGGGGGTACATGCAATTAAGCACACATCTCAGTAGAAGGTTGCTGCTAGTCATGAGGAACAGATATCTTCATTAACGGTTTTGGTGCTTTTCCAACTATGGGAAGATGCAAGAATCCAGGTTCATAGAAAATTCTCCTGAAAATATCTAACTATCTGAAAGCCTATTCTGCCAGTTTTCCCAGAGCACAGAGTACCTCACTCCTGATCTCTCCCCTGGCCTCCTTTCAGGATGCTAAAGTCCAGCAGCTGCAGTGGCTAATAACTCAATCCTTGTAGAGCCGAATGGCAATCAACCTTCATTAGTTGACACTTCCTTAACTCTCCCCATCTTTGCTAACTGCTACTCTGCAGGAACTTTGTTCTGCAAGGAAGGCATTTTTCCTTGGCCATCTTGTCTTCTTACCCTACATGCTCTCCCTGAATGACCACATCTATTCTTCTGGTTTCAGCAGATGTTGTTGACCTCCAAATTTGTATCTACAGCTCCATCTACCAGAAAGGGAATGTACTGTAGGAAGCTAAAATTGAGATTGTACAAGTTCATCCTTTCTCCTGAAAAATATCTTTTTTTTTTCTCCTGATTTCAGTAAACAGGATCACATACTCAGTGGCCCAGACCAGACATATTTGAGTCATCATACCAAGCTTTTTTATTTTCCCTCACCTCTCATATCAATTCGGTCCTGAAGATCCATGTTTTTCTAATTAAGGTTAGCAGAATTACAGGGGGAGACGAAGAGAGTCTATTAATTCCTTAGGATAACTTAACATTTTTTGTGTTTATATTTCTATAACTTAAGAAATTAATATAAACATATTATGATTCCTAGTCTGGTTCACACTCCCTCAAAATGGAATAGCTACAGGATCTCAAGGCTTGAACTTACCTTTGTACTTATGGTTGTTATAGCACCAAATAGCATTATCTTGTCTTGAGCTAATGAGAAAAGATTAGAGAAAACCTAGTAAGTACTATAAATAATGTATTCCCGTCAAGTGAAATAATGTCACAATATACTGCATGAGTAAAAAGCTTACTGAAATTTGATTAAAGAAAAGTAAGAAGAGAAGTGAGTCATCTTAGGGTATATGGCAGATACATTATCAATATCTACATGTGATGTATGAGGGATTAGTACAAGGGAACACAATAGGGTGTGAAATTAAGAAAAACTTCAAAGATAAGAATCCCTTTAAGCTGTATCAAATAAACAGGGCAAAATATTGGCATAGGGCGGGAAGTTTGAATTCTATAGCCCTTCTTTCTTTTTTTTTTAATTTCTTTTTTTTATTATCATTTAGTTTGGCTGTGTTGGGTCTTCGTTGCTGCACTTGGGCTTTCTCTAGTTGTGGCAAGCGGGGGCCACTCTTTGTTGCGGTGCGCAGGCTTCTCATTGCGGTGGCTTCTCTTGCTGCGGAGCACGGGCACTACGCACGCGGCTTCAGTACTTGTGGCGCACGGGCTTAGTTGCTCCACAGCATGTGGGATCTTCCTGGACCAGGGCTCAAACCCATGTCCCCTGCATTGGCAGGCAGATTCTTAACCACTGTGCCACCAGGGAAGCCCTCTGTAGCCTTTCAATTCCCTTTAATTTCTAAATCCTATTTTTCTTTGCCTAGAGAGTGGAAGTTTCCCTTAAGGCCTACATCAAGTTCACCTTTACTGTAAAATCTCACTTAAGGGTGCTATATGTCGTTTATATCTCAATAAAACTGGAAGAAAAGAAAATCTCACTTGAGGGACCAGCTGTATCAGCCATAGTAACAGAAGGAAATAGATGGTACACTCAAATTAAGAATATACGGTGATGGTTTAATAAAAGGAAGGACAGGTAGCGGTCAGGGTATACTCATGACATAGAGTATAGTACCCCAAGGCCCTTGCTATTCCCAAGTCCAAAGAAATGAGGAATTAGGAAATTCTGTAGAGAGAATCACCTTAAGAGGAGCTGTGACATTTGCTTGAAAGAAACATGTAGCCAAAGGCAATCTAGAAGGAAAGCTAGGGAAATGAATAGCCTGACCTAATACTACCCTTAGACCTGAGCAAAGGGAGCACCTACTCCAGTCCTCCTTCAGCTGCACAAAATCCTACAAGATATGGAGTCCACAGGGTCAAGGGGCATGGTCACCCAGAACTCATGCCCTCCCTTCTAGACCATGCTCTGGATACACAGGATCCTGAGTTTCCCTGCTCAAGTGGCCCCAAGTCTGGTTCCAAAAATTGCATAGGCTTTCCCAGGGTCAAGGCAGGTCAGCACCTGATGTGCACAACCGTATGCCTGGCAGGTGGCCCAGGAGCAGCTCTTTGCCACAATAAGAAGGGGGGGAAGGGGGGGAGCACAGAGCAGAGCTGGGTGGGAAAAGAATGAGGTAGGCTTCAGGCAGAGACCTGTTTCTCCCCATGTCCCTACATTCCTCTGTGTAACTCTGATGATCTGGAGACCTCAAATTTTGAACCTGGCCTTTCAGATCATTATTAAAATATATTGGTCAAAATAGGAGGCTAGAACATATATTATTTGACAGTTTGTTTTTAAGCAATTAGTTTTCAGTAGTTAAGATATGATAACTGGGCCTCCATGTGTACTCTTGCCCCACATCTCACACATGTGCCTACCCTGACTTCATTCTCCTCCCCAGGTCACCTGCCCAAATGCAACCTTGAACCAAACCAGATGCCAGAGGGAAGAGAGTGTCTGTTGATATTGTCCAGGCTGCAGATGTCTCCAGGAAAAATTGGGAAAGATGAAAATTGGGTCTAGAGAGGCTGGCATACCAGCCCACCTAATCCCATCTATTGTACCAGAAATATTTCTCTGCAACAGAGTTCTGAATTTGCATATATGCTGACTTTTTTCACATATGGTAAATTGTCTGCCCAACCACTTCAAGTTCCTTGAAGTTAGAGAACATGTTTCATATTCCTCTTTGGTACCCTCTCCAGATTCTCAAGTAGTGTTATATATGTAATATATATCAGTAAGTATCATTGGATAAAATAAACTGATCTTTGTTCCTACCTAAGACAAATGAATTAACTACAATTAATCAAAAATATTGTCTGGGGCTTCCCTGGTGGCACAGTGGTTCAGAATCCGCCTGCCAATGCAGGGGACACGGGTTCGAGCCCTGGTCCGGGAAGATCCCACATGCCATGGAGCAACTAAGCCCGTGCGCCACAACTACTGAACCTGTGCTCTAGAGCCTGCGAGCCACAACTACTGAAGCCCGCGCACCTAGAGCCTGTGCTCCGCAACAAGAGAAGCCACCGCAATGAGAAGCCCACGCACTGCAACAAAGAGTAGCCCCTGCTCGCCACAACCAGAGAAAGCCTGCACACAGCAATGAAGACCCAAGGCAGCCAAAAATAAATAAATAAATAAATCATTTTAAAAATATATATATTGTCTTTGCTTTACATCTAGGCGTAGAGTTCAACCCAGTTATCAATCTGCAGTACTTCCACTCCGTAGCATTTTGTGTTTCTACAGCCTAAAAGTATCAACTATAAAATCAAGTATGAGTGAGTCATAAAAAAAAAATTCTAGGATTAAATTAATATAACTTTATATGCCTGTCAAAAGCAATAATATTACCTTGTTTGTAAGAAAACATGTAGTCATCAAATGAATCATAAGACAAATTTACTAACTTGTTTTTCCCAGCAAATATAGCCTCTAATTACATGTAACATTAGTAGTTCTGAAGAAACACACACCGCCCACCCCACTCAGCACCCTTTCCCTCCCCCACACCAGTTATGTATGTATCCAGTAAGCAAATACTTGGGAGAAAATAAACACAGGATTTGTTAAACCATATGCAGTTTTCCCTGGAACTAAAGATAGCATGTTTTATAGTTGCATGGCAACAATGAACAACTGAAGATGACAAATAGGCAAGGAAATAACCCTTATTTAGCTGAAATTCAGATAAATCCTTTTAGGAATAATTGGAAATAAAGAACTGGAAAATGGGAAGAGGAAAAGGAGGTGAAGTGATATAGTAGAAACAATAAAGATAATAATATGTAGTTGTTCGCTGAGCACGTACTGTGTGTCTGGCATAGTGTTCACTATGTTACATGCATTGTCTCATCCATCATTACTTGGAGGAAACCCTCTGGCTTGGAATCCAACTTACTCTGCATCTCTAAGGTTATGGTAAATAAAACAGTAAAGAAACAATAATAGATGTGAACAGTAAACTAATTTAACATAAGTCCTTCTATAATAATACAAATATTAAAAAGCTACATGGGATTTAGAAAGCAGTCTCATTCAAAAGTCACATATTTTAATCATTTGAGAACTGTATTCAGAACTGAAAATAGTAATTAGTTGGCATATAAGCCCTTGATGACTCTTCAGAGTTGGGCAAATAATTGCCTTTGTATAGAATCCAAAATAGTATTTAGAGTAAAACAAATATTCTCGATGAAATTGATAACTAAGTAAACTTTGAAGATAACCATTATAGTGATTTGAAGGTCAGGATATAGCAAAGACAAAAAACATGTAATTTCTCTAAGGAAAAATATCTCACATAAGAGTAGAAATACTGGAGCAACTATATTACATATCAAAAGTATGAAATCTGGGGTTGCTTCCATTTGCTGGGAGAAAAGGTGACAGATTGTCAGCACCTGATAGTCGTTAGTGGTGATGAGATAATTGTCTCCAACTGTTCCATTTTTAATTTCAAATACATGCAAATAATAGGTTCTGAAACAGGGCCAAATATTTTTCATTTTGTTCCTCGGTTTTATTGGAAAAATTACACTAGTAAATGTTATCCAGAAATATTTTGCCATATTTGATAATTAAAATTAGAATACTGAACTTACCCAGAAAGTTTTAAAACTAAGAATTTGATCTGAAAACTAATCAGTATAACATAACCTCCGTCATTTAAAGTAACATAATTCAGGTTTTGCTGTAATTTTAGCAGAGACAGGGCTGAAGTTTTTATCTGCCAAGCAGAATGCTGAGAATGTTGATTTACATGACATACATATAAATTCAAAATCCAAATGGAATTTTTAAGTGGGCATCCTGCTTTCCACTTTCAAGAGTCAAGTAAACAAATAGAAATGATGAGTTTATATATTTTAAAAAAGGAAAAAAATCAGCCATAAGGGAATGTTACACAGCGATGGTATTATTTTCCATACTTTCCACAACTTATAAATCAGGGAGACTGTTCAGGATACTGATTAAGTGCATGAGTATTGGATTAAGTGACCTGATTCAAGTCATCAAGACATTATTTAATAGTAATTGACTATGATTTGGAACAAATCTTTTAATCTCTTGGCTAATTTTTCATACTTGAAGATATTTACTTTTTTTTTTTTTTTGGCCTCACAGCATACAGGATCTTAGTTCTGCCACACCCGCTCCCTCTGCATTGGAAGCACGGAGTCTTAACCACTGGACTGCCAGGGAAGTCTCTGAAGATATTTACTTCTTATGGATACTGTGAAGGTTACATGAAATAACATGTAGATCAGGTGGCATAACACCTAGCACATAGTAAGTGATTAAGGAATATTAGTTATTATTGCATAATAGATAATCATAACGAAAGTGAATGACATGCTGTAATGTCCTATAGTATTTTCTGAATCAAGTATGTGTTCTATGTTTGATAAGCTTTCATATGGAGTATCTCATTGTACTCAAACTTTGAAAATAGGCTATCTGAACATGGTATATATTTAATTATTCAAAACAATGAATCAGACTATTTTATTCCAAACATTTTGGATGAATAAAAGTTGGTTTAAATAGTGAATATAAATTATAAGAGAAATCTTAAGAGAAAACACTTGCAATCCAATCATTTTAAAATATAATAGGAAATTTCAACAGTTTAATTATGCTTATTATTACATGTTTATCTGCTCATTAAATCAAATCCTGAAGTACATTTATTTGGCAAATGAGTATTGCGAGTTATAAAATAAACTGGAAAATTATCAAACAATCTGTTTTCATGATTCATTGTATTTAATATTTCTTTAATTCAGAAGAGTCTATTTCTAAATTATTTCAATTTATTGTGTTTCAAAGACATGTTGCATTATCTGCCTCCTTGGACATTTTTCTTAAATAAAAATATTAACAAATAAATTCCACAAGATATCTATTTAAATTATTCAGCATAAATTCAGTCCAACATGTATTGAGAAATTGTTTTGTATAAGGCCTGACCTAAATGTTGGGATAGAAAAGTCTATTTTCAGGAAGACCCAATCTAGTGAGGGAGAGTTACATAATTGTGAATTATACAAGGCAGATTATAATGAGCTCTACAAGGAAATAAGCAGAATGAGGGAAAGATTGATTCTGATCAAAGAGGTCAGGAATATCTCACATTTTAGGTAGATCTCGATTTTGACAGAAGATGGGATTAGAATGGTATAAGAACCACATGAGGAGAAAACCTGAGGGGATTTCTTTCTGCACAGGCCAAACATTAGATGTGAATGGCTTATGCTATATATGTGCCTAAGTTTGGAATAAATATATAAAACTGAAAAAGCAGGTCAATACTAGATGATAAATGATCGTGAATACTAGGAAGAAGTTTGAATTTTATTTTGTAAGCAATTGATGATAACCAATGATGTGATTAATGCAGAACACCAGACCAGCAATAAGGACACCTGGTCCAAGCTCTACTGCCACTTAGCTCGTGTGCACGTCATTCATCAGCTCTGGACATCAGTTACCTCACTTGCATGTTAAAAAACAAAACTGAGAGTTGAACTGAATCATCTAAGATTCCTTTAAATACAAAAGTAATGTAATTCTGGCGAGTTCCCTGGTGGTCTAGTGGTTAGGATTTGGCGCTTTCACTGATGGGGCCTGAAACTGGGCCACTGGTTGGGGAACTGAAATCCCGTTAGCAGTGAGGCACAGCCAAAAAAAAAAAAGTAATATAATTCTATGATTCAATATAAAACTATGGGACTACTTTAACTTTTTATCATTCTGTATAATTTACAAGCTGAAGATGGATTATTCCTATTTAAATAGAAAATAGAAAAATTTAAATCATATCATCTTCATGGTTGTTAAAAGATGATTCAATTTTGCTGAAATCTGGTTCTAAATCTATAACAAATAAACATTTTCTTTCTGGAAATTAAATAAAATATATTCTAGCACAGGGAACTATACTCAATATTTTGTAATAACCTACAAGGGAAGAGAAGCTTAAAATATATATATATATATATATATGTATAACTGAATCACTCTGCTATACACTTGAAACTAACACAACATTGTAAATCAACTATACCTCAATTAAATAAATGAAGGCATAAATACATAAATAAAATAAATTCCCCCAAAGAAAGTTTATCTCATCTTCTGCCATTATAGCACTTTCTTCTCTTCCAGGATCTCAAATGCTTTGAAAAAATACAGACTGCCATAAAAATTCAAGGCAAAATATTTAGGCACGGTATCTGTCATTTAATAAATATCTGTGAAATTATTTTCTCTTTCCTTCCTATTTCTATTGTTAACTTTAACTCAAGACCTCAAAATTTCTTAACACAATCATTTTGATCATCTTGCAATTGGTCTCATTTGCCTTGTGCTGTATCTTTCCTACATTTGCCATACTTCTGTGAGTGATCTTTGTAAACTTAAATCTAATTGTGTTGCTTCCCTGTTTAAAATTGCTTACAGCAGTAGTTCTCAAAGTGTGGTCCCCAGACCAGCACCATAAGCATCACTCACAAACTTTTTATAAGTGCAGGTTCTCAGGTCCCACCCCAAACCTATGGTCCATGTTTTAACAAGCTCTCCAGGTGACTCTGATGTACCCTAAATTTGGGAATAACTGGCTTGTAGGATAAAATAAAAGTACCTTAGTCTAGGATACATCCAGCACCAGTTCCTCAGGTATTCCCCGGCCTCTCTCCCAAATCACACCCTATATTTTAGCCTTGCCATTATTTTATCTGGCCATTCCTTAAATACTATTATACTTCCTTTTGCTCACTGTACTCCTGGAAAGCATTTTCCCAACATGGCAGCCTGATAGCCCCCTGCTCACTTTTCAAAATTCTGCTGAAGGGTATCTGAAGTATTGTAGCAGATATAGATGTTATATGGAACTTCTGATAAGTCCCAATAAGAGAATTAGAATGTAAAGCCCTAGGATTTTGCAGTAAGGGCATACTTTCTAATGCTCCCTTTGAAAAGCAGCTCCTGATTTGCTGACGGGTGCTGGTAGAGACTCATCACCTGATGGAGGGACACCAAGTGATTATACGAGCTGAGCTGCTCCTCATGAATTGAATGTTACTTGGTCAACCAAATCATACAGTTGAAACATGCACTCCATTATTAATGGAAATAATAGAATAATGCATTCCCTTAAATAGAAATGATATGGCAACACTGGGGCCAAGTAAAGACCACTTAGAAAGGAGGAAAAAACACAGGCCTGGATCTGCACAGTATTGCTGGCACCAGCCAGGAATGGAAAGCTATTGCATGACATCCCACTTGGGGTGGCCCTGAAACACATGGTGAAGGGAAATCCCCCCAATATGCAGAACTTTGGGCTGTTCACTTGATGGTCCACTTTGCACGGAAAGAAAAATGCCCCGGTATCTATTTACTTTGGCCACATTCCCCCAGGTACTCTAGCTGATGTGTAAATTAACAAAGGGAATGGGTGAGTTTAAAGTCATGTGAGGAGCCCAAGGGCACAGAACTCCAGGCACTGCCTAAGCACTATTGATCATTCTGGTTTGCTGCTTATCCATTAAGCAACTTCTTTGTCAGAGTATTACCTTTAAGTCCTTAGTGAGAAGCACACTGGGAGAAGTAATTCAACAGTCCAAGGATTTTAAAGGAAAGGTGGAGGAGGAATAGGCCTACCAGTCAGTCTACATTTATTTTCATCACCACCTCAACAACGAGGCTTTGCATTGCCCTGGTAATACTCTACATCTGCAACCTGGACTGTTGCATCCATTTTCAGAAGTGAAGCTGGGACTTCCCTGGTGGCGCAGTGGTTAAGAATCCACCTGCCAATGCAGGGGACACGGGTTTGAGCCGGGTCTGGGAAGATCCCACATGCCGCGGAGCAACTAAGCCCATGAGCCACAACTACTGAGCCCCAGCGCCGCAGCTACTGAAGCCCATGCGCCTAGAGCCTGTGCTCGCAACAAGAGAAGGCACTGCAATGAGAAGCCCGCACACCGCTACGAAGAGTAGCCCCCGCTCGCCGCAACTAGAGAAAGCCCAGGCACAGCAACGAAGACCCAACGCAGCCCAAAAAATAAATAAATAAATAATTAAATGTATTAAAAGATTTTTAAAAAAGTGAAGCTGCAAGTAATATCTATTACAAGGTAATGCAGGAGAAAGATAAGTGCAGACTTAAGCTTTCCTCCAACTAGTCCTTTCACTGCTGCCTCACCAGCCTGCCACCCGTCAATCCTGACAGCCTAGTTCAAGACAGTTCAAACTCTGTAGGGTTCCTCTTATTTCCACCTAGTTCTATAGTTTCTTTAGGGTTGATTATCAGAGAGGGAGCTTGCAGCTCCTGCTGTTATCCTATCTTAGCCAGGAACTAGAAACTCTCAAATTCTCATGAATGCAATACCTAGCATATAGTTTGCTCTTAAATGTTTAATTACTACTGAATGAATAAATCCTGGCACTAAGGCCTGAAACTAGAATTCTAAGTTCATTTCCAGTTGAAAAGATGCTATGATTAATAATAGTTAATATTTATTATTGAACCAAACATGATTATAGGTGCTTATTTCTTTAATGAAGTAATGCATGTAATAGATGAAATAACTATGATTTCCTTTTGTGTTCTGAGAGGGAACTAAGAAAAAGAAGCATACAGTAAGCCTTCTGCACCCACAGGTTCCACACCCACGAATGGAAAATATTCAAAAAAAAAATTCCAGAAAGTTCCAAAGATCAAAACTTGAATTTGCTAAGCTCTGGCAACTATTTACATAGCATTTACATTGTATTTACAACTATTTGCATAGCATTTACATTGTATTAGGTATTAAAAGTAATCTAGAGATGATTTAAAGCATAGCGGAGGATATGCTTAGGTTATATGCAAACACTACACCATTTTATATAAGGGACTTGAGCATCCCCGGATTTTGGTATCCATGGGGATCCTGGAACCAATCCCCCATGGGCTATACTTTTTTTACAATAATAACGTATAACTTAAATGTTCACTATGTGTGATGGTTAACTTTGCGTCCACTTGACTGGGCTAAGGGATGCCAAGATAGCTGATAAAACATTATTCCTGGGTGTGTCTGTAAGGGAATTTCTGGAAGAGATTAACATTTGATTCAATAGACTGAGTAAAGAGATCTGCCCTCACCAATGTGGGCAAGCATTATCCGTATCCAATCTTAACCAATCATTGAGGGCAGCAAGGGAACTAAAAGGGGAAGGAAGGGCAAATCGCACTCTCTCTTCTGGGACTGGCACATCCATCTTTTCCTACCCTGGGACGTTGGAGCTCCTCATTCGAGGGCCTTCATACTCCGGACTACTCCAGGGGCCCCTGAGTCTCAGGCTTTTGGACTTGGACTGAATTATACCACTGGCTTTCCTAATTCTCCAGCTTGCGTATGGCAGATTGTGGGACTTCTCAGTCTCCATAACTGCATGAGCCAATTCCTACAATAAATCTCCTCTTATATATATATATCTCTATACCAATACAGATATATATCCTATTGGTTCTGTTTCTCTGGAGAATCCTAACTCATACACTAGGCATTATGATTTACCTAATAGAGCTAATATCTTCCAACTAGTACTTTGATTTTTTTTCCTAGGAAAAAGAAGAAGCTTTAGTTTTTCCGAAAATGTATTTTCATGAATTTGGTGTGTGGTATTTTTTGTCTTTTTGTTTGTTTGTTTTATTATATATTTATTTATTATTTATTTATTTTGGCTGCACCTGGTCTTAGTTGCAGTACGCAGGCTCTTCGTTGCGGCATGCAGACTTCTTAGTTGCAGCCTGCGGACTTCTTAGTTGAGGCATGTGGTTTCGTAGTTGTGGCATGGATACAGGATCTAGTTCCCTGATCAGGGATCAAACCCAGGCCACCTGCATTAGGAGCATGGAGTCTTACCCACTGGACCACGAAGGAAGTCCCTAAATTTGTAAATTATGCATATACACACAGCACCTAATGCAAATTAATTTTCTAATAATTTCCAATTTTGTATAAGAACACTTATTACAGATGATTTCTTGGCTGCTGCCTTAGAGATATATGTATGTGGCCCATTTATTGTTATCCCAGAAGCACACCTTATACTGAAATAGTGGTAATAAAGAGGACACTTATGTGAAGGTCTATGAATTCCAACAGGCTACACAGAAATTTTATGTACAGTCTCTTAAAACATCAAGATTACACTTAATCCTTACAAATGAAAACCACTGAATATAACAACTTGGGAAACATACTTTTTCCTACATTATTTTTGTGGTCACCAATGACAACCATAAAATTTTAAAATAATGTGACAATAGAATTTAATCACTTTTAATGGTATTTTGTTTTCTCATATGTAATCCTGAGAGAAATTATTGTGATGCTGACAAACAGAATGAAATTTTTTAAGTAAAGTTTAAATATTTACTTTAAAATTTAAAGTAAGTTTTTAAAATTTAAGTAAAAATGTGCTTTTTTGAAAAATTATCTTCCTGGGATTTCCCTGGTGGTGCAGTGGTTAAGAATCCAGCTGCCAGTGCAGGGGCCATGGGTTCGATCCCTGTCCGGGAAGATCCCACATGCTGCGGAACAACTAAGCCCGTGCGCCACAACTACCGAGCCTGCGCTCTAGAGCCCGGAAGCCACAACTACTGAAGCCTGCGTGCCTAGAGCCCATGCTCTGCAACAAGAGAAGCCACTGTAATGAGAAGCCCACGCACCGCAATGAAGAATAGTCCCTGCTCGCCACAACTAGGGAAAGTCCATGTGCAGCAACGAAGACCCAACGCAGCCAAAAATAAATAAATAAATAAATAATTTAAAAAAAATCATCTTCCCTCAATTGGGGTAAAACAACACAGCAGAATTAAGCTCACTCAAGTCCATTCCAAATATTCCAAACACAATAAATCTAATGAGAAATTTAAGACATTTTTGTTTCTTACTAAAACACCAGCTCTTTTTTTTTTTTTTTTTTTTTTAAAGATTTATTTTTTTTTATTGATTAATTGATTGATTGATTGCTATGTTGGGTCTTCGTTTCTGTGCTAGGGCTTTCTCCAGTTGTGGCAAGCGGGGGCCACTCTTCATCACGGTGCGCGGGCCTCTCACTGTCACGGCCTCTCTTGTTGCGGAGCACAGGCTCCAGACGCGCAGGCTCAGTAATTGTGGCTCACGGGCCCAGCCGCTCTGCGGCATGTGGGATCTTCCCAGACCAGGGCTCGAACCCGTGTCCCCTGCATTAGCAGGCAGATTCTCAACCACTGCGCCACCAGGGAAGCCCCTAAAACACCAGCTCTTTACTAGGATCTTCATAAAGTTTTTGGTGCGTAAATTTAACTTTTAAAAATGTCACTAATTGGTTTGCTAAAATAATGTATAAACAGAATTTGAAGGAAATCTTAATGTTATTGTCACAGTTATGAGCCCTTATGTGGGTATATTTAATGCAAATTTACGTTCTTATCTATAATTACCTTAAGTTCTGGGGGAGGGAGAGGAATGAACACCGTCTATAAATTAACTGTAAATATGGTCTTTTATTAGAATTTGTCTCATGACCAAGAAAAAGCTATATCTATTGCTGTTCCAACAATTAAAAAATGAGTTAAAATCTTCCAATCAATAACTTAAAAGTGAATTTAAACAACAGTTAAGTTTTAATTTTTGTCAATTACTACTTTTATATCATTACAAGAATACCTAGGGACTTCCCTGGTGGTCCATTGGTTAAGACTCCTAGCTTCCACTGCTGGGGGCATGGGTCGATCCCTGGTTGGGGAATATCCTGCATGCCCCACTGCGTGGCCAAAAAAAAAAAAAAAAAAGAATACCTAGGAGTGTTTTTCAAATTGTAGAGCTATTCCACAAATGTAAATCATAAAAGAAATGTAGTGGGATATCATCAGAAAAGGAGTAATTAGAGTAAAATAGAAAATCTCTGGGTCTTTAATATTATATGAAACTTCATTTCATATAAATATACGTATATAAGATTATTTTCATAGGTCAAAAAATCAGGTAATTTCTTTCTTTTTTTTTAAATTAATTAATTATTTATTTATTTATTTTTGGCTGCGTTGGGTCTTCATTTCTGTGCGAGGGCTTTCTCTAGTTGCGGCAAGCAGGGGCCACTCTTCATTGTGGTGTGCGGGCCTCTCACTATCGTGGCCTCTCTTGTGGCGGAGCACAGGCTGCAGACGCGCAGGCTCAGTAGTTGTGGCTCACGGGCCTAGTTGCTCCACGGCATGTGGGATCTTCCCAGACCAGGGCTTGAACCCGTGTCCCCTGCATTGGCAGGCAGATTCTCAACCACCGCACCACCAGGGAAGCCCCCAGGTAATTTCTTATTGCTATTTTTATAGGTCAAAAAAGTTGAGGGCTTCCCTGGTGGCGCAGTGGTTAAGAATCCGCCTGCCGATGCAGGGGACACAGGTTTGAGGCCTGGTCCGGGAAGATCCCACACGCCGTGGAGCAATTAAGCCCATGTGGCACAACTGATGAGCCTGTGCTCTAGAGTCCGTGAGCCACAACTACTGAAGCCCGTGGGCCTAGAGCCCGTGCTCCGCAACAAAGAGTAGCCCCTGCTCACTGCAACTAGAGAAAGCCTGCACACAGCAACAAAGACCCAATGCAGCCAAAAATAAATAAATAAATTTATTTTTTTAAAAGAGTATTTCTTTAAAAAAAAAAGTTGAATATCTGTAATTTCTTAGGGTTCAAACTCAAACATTCACACACAAATGTAAGCAATTGCAAAATGTATACTTGCAAAGAGTAAAAAACATAACAAAACAAAACACTGCTATGCATTACATAGCTTTAGAAAATAGACTAATATTTAAGAATTTTTATTTCTATTAAATTACAGTGCAGTTCTACTCATAATTATTAAATTTTTGTTGTTTATTAACTTTTTATTCTACTATGAAGTAGGTTGATATTTGACAATGAACTTTAACAAGCTTCATATATATATATAGATATTGTAAAATTTCTAAGCTTCTCTAATTTTCATTATCTCTAGTAACACCTTTGAGGAAAAAATTGGGGATTAAGTGAAGAATAATCAAGAAAGGTAGACAAACGGATTTTCTAACATTGTTCCCGTACCAATATTCCAAAACCATATTATTTCTATTAAATAGTTTAAATTTCAAAGTGCTATTAAACAGTAACATTACCTAATTTAAATTCCAGGCATCATTTAGTATGATTTATTATAATTGTGAAGAGCATACATTATTTTTTTATATCCTAACGGTATTTGTTCTTTTTTTTTTTTTTTAAGAAACTTGCAGGACCTTCCAAAGTTGTTAACTGTACAAATGAGCTTTTGGCCCATGATTTCTAAAAAAAATACATACTAGTGAATTAAGTTTATAGTACAAACACTAACGGCAGTTTCATCTATGGGAGGATAGACCTCATCTAACGTCATTGTCATCTAAAAGCAGTCCCCAAAATTACAATCAAAGACAAAGGCTAATGACTCCTAATCTGAGGTCTCTAGGGTCCAAGGAAATCACACTGGAAGTAATAGGAGTAAGTCAACTTACGTTTGATATCCCAGGTCGTTTAATGGGACTCACACATCCTCAAACAGGTAACTGAGGACAATTTTTAAAAATCAAGTTTTTGCTTCTATTTGTTTACTTCCTATTTATCCATAGGTGACCAGCAGCTGTATTATGTTTGATACAAAAAAAATTATTAATAAATACAATCTGTTCAGCAGAACAAAAATATTTGAAAAGATTTAACGGGGGAAATAATATAATAAAAGGCCAATTTGGTACAGAAAGGTTGAAACCAAGACTATGAAATAAATTGTTTTTACCATAATATACTGAGGTTCTTTAAAACTTTTTTTCTTTGACATCTTTATTGGAGTATAATTGCTTTACAATGGTGTGTTAGTTTCTGCTTTATAACAAAGTGAATCAGCTATACATATACATATATCCCCATATCTTCTCCCTCTTGAGTCTCCCTCCCACCCTCCCTATCCCACCCCTCTAGGTGGTCACAAAGCACCGAGCTGATCTCCCTGTGCTAGGCGGCTGCTTCCCACTAGCTATCTATTTTACATTTGGTAGTGTATATATGTCCATGCCACTCTCTCACTTTGTCCCAACTTACCCGTCCCCCTCCCCGTGTCCTCAAGTCCATTCTCTACATCTGCATCTTTATTCCTGTCCTGCCCCTAGGTTCTTCAGACCACTTTTTTTCTTTTTTAGATTCCATATATATGTGTTAGCATACAGTGTTTGTTTCTATCTTTCTGACTTCCTTCACTCTGTATGACAGACTCTAGGTCCATCCACCTCACTACAATAACTCAATTTCGTTTCTTTTTATGGCTGAGTAATATTCCATTGTATATATGTGCCACATCTTCTTTATCCATTCATCTGTCGATGGACACTTAGGTTGCTTCCATGTCCTGGCTATTGTAAATACAGCTGCAATGAACATTGTGGTACATGACTCTTTATGAATTATGGTTTTCTCTGGGTATATGCCCAGTAGTGGGATTGCTGGGTCGTATGGTAGTTCTATTTTTAGTTTTTTAAGGAAGCTCCATAGTGTTCTCCATAGTGGCTGTATCAATTTACATTCACACCAACAGTGCAAGAGGGTTCTCTTTTCTCCACACCCTCTCTAGCATTTATTGTTTGTAGATTTTTTGATGATGGCCATTCTGACTGGTGTGAGGTGATACCTCATTGTAGTTTTTTTTTTTTTTTTAATTTTTTTTTTAAAGTACTTTATTTATTTATTTATTTATGGCTGTGTTGGGTCTTCATTTCTGCGCGAGGGCTTTCTCTAGTTGTGGCAAGTGGGGGCCACTCTTCATCACGGTGCGCGGGCCTCTCATTATCGCGGCCTCTCTTGTTGCGGAGCACAGGCTCCAGACGCGCAGGCTCAGCAATTGTGGCTCACGGGCCTAGTTGCTCCACAGCATGTGGGATCCCCCCAGACCAGGGCTCGAACCCGTGTCCCCTGCATTGGCAGGCAGATTCTCAACCACTGCGCCACCAGGGAAGCCCCCTCATTGTAGTTTTGATTTGCATTTCTCTAATGATTAGTGATGTTGAACATCCTTGCATGTGTTTGTTGGCTATCTGTATATCTTCTTTGGAGAAATCTCTATTTAGGTCTTCTGCCCAATTTTGGATTGGGTTGATTTTTTGATATTGAACTGCATGAGCTGCTTGTATACTTTGGAGATTAATCCTTTGTCAGTTGCTTCGTTTGCAAATATTTTCTCCCATTCTGAGAGTTGTCTATTCATCTTGTTTATGGTTTCCTTTGTTGTGCAAAACCTTCTAAGTTTCATTAGGTCCCATTTGTTTATTTTTGTTTTTATTTCCATTTCTCTAGGAGGTGGGTCAAAAAGGATCTTGCTGTGATTTATGTCATAGAATGTTCTGCCTATGCTTTCCTCTAAGAGTTTTAAAGCGTCTGGCCTTACATTTAGATCTTTAATCCATTTTGAGTTTATTTTTGTGTATGGTGTTAGGGAGTGTTCTAATTTCATTCTTTTACATGTAGCTGTCCAGTTTTCCCAGCATGACTTATTGAAGAAGTTGTCTTTTCTCCATTGTATATTCTTGCATCCTTTATCAAAAATAAGGTGACCATACGTGTGTGGGTTTATCTCTGGGCATTCTATCCTGTTCCATTGATCTATATTTCTGTTTTTTGTGCCAGTACCATACTGTCTTGATTACTGTAGCTTTGTAGTATAGTGTGAAGTCGGGGAGCCTCATTCCTCCAGCTCCGTTTGTCTTTCTCAAGATTGCTTTGTCTATTCAGGGTCTTTTGTGTTTCCATACAAACTGTGAAATTTTTTGTTCTAGTTCTGTGACAAATGCCATTGGTAGTTTGATAGGGATCGCATTGAATCCGGAGATTGCTTTGGGTAGTATAGATATTTTTCACAGTGTTGATTCTTCCAGTCCAAGAACATGGTATATCTCTCCATCTGTTTGTATCATCTTTGATTTCTTTCATCAGTGTCTTATAATTTTCTGCATGCAGGTCTTTTGTCTCCTTAGGTAGGTTTATTCCTAGGTATTTTATTCTTTTTGTTGCAGTGGTAAATGGGAGTGTTTTCTTAATTTCACTTTCAGATTTTCCATCATTAGTGTATAGGAATGCAAGAGATTTCTGTGCATTAATTTTGTATCCTGCTACTTTACCAAATTCATTGATTAGCTCTAGTAGTTTTCTGGTAGCATCTTTACAATTCTCTATGTAGAGTATCATGCCATCTGCAAAGAGTGACAGCTTTATTTCTTCTTTTCTGATTTGGATTCCTTTTATTTCTTTTTCTTCTCTGATTGCTGTGGGTAAAACTTCCAAAACTATGTTGAATAATAGTGGTGAGAGTGGATAACCTTGTCTTGTTCCTGAGCTTAGAGGAAATGGTTTCAGGTTTTCACCATTAAGAATGATGTTGGCTGTGGGTTTGTCATATATGGCCTGTATTATGTTAAGGTAAGTTCCCGCTATGCCTACTTTCTGGATTGTTTTTATCATAAATGGGTGTTGAATTTTGTCAAAAACTTTTTCTGCATCTATTGAGATGATCATATGGTTTTTATTCTTCGATTTGTTAGTATGGTGTATCACATTGATTGATTTGCGTATATTGAAGAATCCTTGCATTCCTGGGATAAACCCCACTTGATCATGGTGTATGATCCTTTTAATGTGCTGTTGGATTCTGTTTGCTAGCATTTTGTTGAGGAGTTTTGCATCTATGTTCATCAGTGATATTGTCCTGTAGTTTTCTTTTTCTGTGACATCTTTGTCTGGTTTTGGGATCAGGGTGATAGTGGCCTCGTAGAATGAGTTTGGGAGTGTTCCTCCCTCTGCTATATTTTGGAAGAGTTTGAGAAGGATAGGTGTTAGCTCTTTTCTAAATGTTTGATAGAATTCGCCTGTGAAGCCATCTGGTCCTGGGCTTTTGTTTGTTGGAAGAGTTTTAATCACAGTCTCAATTTCAGTGCTTGTGATTTGTCTGTTTATATTTTCTATTTCTTCCTGGTTCAGGTTTGGAAGGTTGTGCTTTTCTAAGAATTTGTCCATTTCTTCCAGGTTGTCCATTTTAATGGCACATAGTTGCTTGTAGTTATCTCTCACGATCCTTTGTATTTCTGCAGTGTCAGTTGTTACTTCTCCTTTTTCATTTCTAATTCTATTGATTTGAGTCTTCTCCCTTTTTTTCTTGATGAGTCTGGCTAATGGTTTAACAATTTTGTTTATCTTCTCAAAGAACCAGCTTTTAGTTTTATTGATCTTTGCTGTCATTTCCTTCATTTCTTTTTCATTTATTTCTGATCTGATCTTTATGATATCTTTTCTTCTGCTAACTTTGGGGTTTTTTCTCTTCTTTCTCTACTTGCTTTAGGTGTAAGGTTAGGTTATTTATTTGAGAAGTTTCTTGTTTCATAGGGTAGGATTGTATTGCTATAAACTTCCCTCTTAGAACTACTTTTGCTGCATCCCATAGGTTTTGGGTTGTTGTGCTTTCAATGTCATTTGTTTCTAGGTATTTTTTGATTTCCTCTTTGATTTCTTCAGTTATCTCTTGGTTATTAAGTAGCATATTGTTTAGCCTCCATGTGTCTGTATTTTTTATATATTTTTTCCTGTAACTGATATCTAGTCTCATAGTGTTGTGGTCGGAATAGATACTTGATACGATTTCGATTTTCTTAAATTTATCAAGGCTTGATTTGGGACCCAAGATATGATCTATCCTGGAGAATGTTCCATGAGCACTTGAGAAGAAAGTGTATTCTGTTGTTTTTAGATAGAATGTCCTATACGTATCAATTAAGTACATCTTGTTTAATGTATCATTTAAAGTTTGTGTTTCCTTATTTTTTTTCCTTTTGGATGATCTGTCTTTTGGTGAAAGTGGGGTGTTAAAGTCCCCTACTATGATTGTGTTACTGTTGATTTCCCTTTTTATGGCTGTTGGCATTTGCCTTATGTATTGAGGTGCTCCTATGTTGGGTGCATAAATATTTACAATTGTTATATCTTCTTCTTGGATTGGTCCCTTGATCATTATGTAGTGTCCTTCTTTGTCTCTTGTAATAGTCTTTATTTTAAAGCCTATTTTGCCTGATATGAGAATTGCTACTCCAGCTTTCTTTTGATTTCCATTTGCATGGAATATCTTTTTCCATCCCCTCATTTTCAGTCTGTGTGTGTCCCTGGCTTTGAAGTGGGTCTCTTGTAGACAGCATATATACGAGTCTTGTTTTTGTATGCATTCAGCCAGTCTATGTCTTTTGGTTGTAGCATTTAATCCATTTGCATTTAAGGTAGTTATTGATATGTATGTTCCTATTACCATTTTCTTAACTGTTTGTTATTGTAGGTCTTTTCCTTCTCTTGTGTTTCCTGCCTAGAGAAGTTCCTTTAGCATTTGTTGTAAAGCTGTTATGATGGTGCTGATTTCTGTTAGCTTTTGCTTGTCTGTAAAGGTTTTATTTCTCCATTGAATCTGAATGAGATCCTTGCTGGGTTGAGTAATCTTGGTTGTAGGTTTTTCCCTTTCATCACTTTAAATACGTCCTGCCTCTCCCTTCTAGCTTGCAGAGTTTCTGCTGAAAGATCAGCTGTTAACCTGATGGGGATTCCCTTGTGTATTATTTGTTGTTTTTCCCTTACTGCTTTTAATATTTTTTCTTTGTATTTAATTTTTGGTACTTTGATTAATATGTGTCTTGGCGTGTTTCTCCTTGGATTTATCTTGTATGGGACTCTCTGTGCTTCATGGATTTGATTGACTATTTCCTTTTCCATGTTAGGGAAGTTTTCAACTATAATCTCTTCAAATATTTTCTCAGTCCCTTTCTTTTTCTCTTCTTCTGGGACCCCTATAATTCGAATGTTGGCGCATTTAATGTTGTCCCAGAGGTCTCTAAGACTGTCCTCAATTCTTTTCATTCTTTTTTCTTTAATCTGCTCTGTGGTAGTTATTTCCACTATTTTATCTTCTAGCTCACTTATCTGTTCTTCTGCCTCAGTTATTCTGCTCTTGATTCCTTCTAGAGAATTTTTAATTTCATTTATTGTGTTGTTCATCATGGTTTGTTTGTGCTTTAGTTCTTCTAGCTGCTTGTTAAACGTTTCTTGTATTTTCTCCATTCTATTTCCAAGATTTTGGATTATCCTTACTATCATTACTCTGAATTCTTTTTCCGGTAGACTGCCTATTTCCTCTTCATTTGTTTGTTCTGGTGGGGTTTCACCTTGCTCCTTCATCTGTTGTGTTTCTCTGTCTCCTTATTTTGCTTAACTTACTGTTATTGGGGTCTCCTTTTCGCAGGCTGCAGGTTTGTAGTTCCCATTGTTTTTGGTGTCTGCCCCCAGTGGGTAAGATTGGTTCAGTGGGTTGTGTAGGCTTCCTGGTGGAGGGTACTTGTGCCTGTGTTCTGGTGGATGAGGCTGGATCTTGTCTTTCTGGTGTGCAGGACCATGTCCAGTGGTGTGTTTTGGGGTGTCTGTGACCTTATTATGATTTTAGGCAGCCTCTCTGCTAATGGGTGGGGTTGTGTTCCTGTCTTGCTAGTTGTTTGGCATAGGGTGTCCAGCACTGTAGCTTGCTGGTCATTGAATGGAGCTGGGTCTTAGCGTTGAGATGGAGATCTCTGGCAGACCTTTCGCCGTTTGATATTACATTGAGCCAGGAGGTCTCTGGTGGACCAATGTCCTGAACTTGGTTCTCCCACCTCAGAGGCACAGGCCTGACACCCAGCTGGAGCACCAAGACCCTGTCAGCCACATGGCTCAGAAGAAAAGGGAGAAAAAAAGGAAGATAGAATGGAAAAATAAAATAAAATAGTGTTATTAAAATAAAAAATAAAAAATTTATTAAAAAGAAAGAAAGAAGAGAGCAACCAAACCAAAAAACAAATCCACCAATGATAACAAGCACTAAAAACTATACTAAAACAAAAACGGACAGCCAGAACCCTAGGACTGGCTAAAAGCAAAGCTAAGGAGACAAAATCACAAAAAGAAGCATACACATACACACTCACAAAAAGAGAAAAACAAAAAATATACCTGTATCTATATATTTAAAAAAGAGGAAGAGAGCAACCAAACCAATAAACAAATCTACCAATGATAATAAACTCTAAATACTAAACTAAGATAAGCATAAAACCAGAAACAAATTAGATGCAGAAAGCAAACCCCACGTCTACGGTTGCTCCCAACGTCCACTGCCTCAATTTTGGGATGATTCGTTGTTTATTCAGGTATTCCAGAGATGCAGGGTACTTCACATTGATTGTGGAGATTTAATCTGCTGCTCCTGAGGCTGCTGGGAGAGATTTCCCTTTCTCTTCTTTGTTCGCACAGCTCCTGGGGTTCAGCTTTGGATTTGGCCCCGCCTCTGCATGTAGGTCGCCTGAGGGCATCTGTTCCTGCCCAGACAGGATGGGGTTAAAGTAGCAGCTGATTAGGGGGCTCTGGCTCACTCAGGCTGGGGGGTATGGAATGCAGGGTAGCCTGCAGCGGCAGAGGCCAGCATGATGTTGCAACAGCCTGAGGCGTGCCGTGTGTTCTCCCAGGGAAGTTGTCCCTGGATCACGAGACCCTGGCAGTGGCGGGCTGCACAGGCTCCCAGGAGGGGAGGTGTGGATAGTGCTCTGTGCTTGCACTCAGGCTCCTTGGTGGCTGCAGTAGCAGCCTTATTGTTTCATGCCCGTCTCTGGGGTCCTCACTGATAGCCCAGCTCGTGCCCATCTCTGGAGCTTGTTTAGGCAGTGTTCTGAATCCCCTCTCCTCGCGCACCCTGAAACAATGGTCTCTGGCCTCTTAGGCAGTTCCAGACTTTTTCCCAGACTCCCTCCCAGCTAGCTGTGGCGCAATAGCCCCCTTCCGGCTGTGTTCACATAGCCAACCCCAGTCCTCTCCCTGGCATCTGACCTCCGAAGCCCAAGCCTCAGCTCCCAGCCCCACCCGTGCTGGTAGGTGCACAGACAAGCTTCTCGGGCTGGTGAGTGCTGGTCGGCACCGGTCCTCTGTGCGGGAATCTCTCTGCTCTGCCCTCCGCACCCCTGTGGCTGCACTCTCCTCCGTGGCTATGAAGCTTCCCTGCCACCACCCCCCATCTCCACCAGTGAAGGGGCTTCCTAGTTTGTGGAAACATTTCCTCCTTCACAGCTCCCTCCCACTGGTGCAGGTCCCATCCCTATTCTTTTGTCTCTGGTTTTTCTTTTTTCTTTTGCCCTACCCAGGTACGTGGGGAGTTTCTTGTTTTTGGGGTGGTCTGAGGTCTTCTGCAAGCATTCAGTAGGTGTTCTATAGGAGTAGTTCCACGCGTAGATGTATTTCTGATGTATTTATGGGGAGGAAGGTGATCTCCACGTCTTACTCCTCCACCATCTTGAAGGTCTCTCCTCTTTAAAACTTTTGATTGTAAATCTTTTCTTTACTTTTATTTTTATTTTTAAGAGGTAAGAATTTCAATTTACAAGAATATGCAGGAATGTTTTCTACTATATATAAATCAGCAGCCTGAGAGCTATAGAACCATATGTCCTTTAAAATCTTCATTTGAGAAACTTCAGCCAAAGATAAATTTTTAGTTTAACATAACTTTAAATGTCTAAGTAAACTTTTCTTTTAATATCATCCTGTCCATACCTAGTATTCTTTATACAGTATCATATTCTATTAGGAAGCAATAAGTATTCTCCATTTACAAACAGGTAAAACAAGCCTGAAAAGAAATTTGATTGAGGCTCTACAGCTCTGAAAGCCAGGATCAGAGGTCAACATTTGACACCTTCTAGTTCCATTTTCTTTCTTTGACATTATCTTCTGCGTTTTTGGTGTGAAATAGGAAACATAATATTAACACTACTTGAAAATTAGGAAGTAAATCTTAATTAAATGTATTTTTCTTCTTTTCAATAAAGGTTCCCATCTCAGGACTTTTGTAATTGCTATTCTTTTTCCTTAAATGCTCTCCTACCAGGTCATGGACAGTTGCCCCCTTTGCATCATTGAGGTCTAAGTGCAAATGTCACTCTTCCCAAAGAGACATTCTTTGACTGCTCTACCTAAAAAGTAGCACTCTTCTTTCCCTACCCATTATCACTTTTTTTCTTAATGCTTATCATCATCCAAAAAAATACATTATTCTTTAACTTTTTAAAAATGTTCTGTGATTAGAACATAAGGTTTTTAGTGGTAAGACTGTATCCCAACACCTACAACAGTGATATACATTCAGTATGCTCAGTAAATACTTGTTTAATAACTAAATGAAGGTTTTTTAAATAAAATTATAAATTTTATTTTGATACCTTGACATTTTTTAAATAAAAACAATGTGTGAAAATTAAATATTTTGTTAGAACCCATGAGGTCAAATTTTTTATTTTTTAAAAAGGTAGTCATAGGCTCCAGCTCAGGCTGGGCTGGGGCTCCAGACACAAATGCTCACTGGATGCCCCCACCCTACACCCTCTTTCCTGCTGCTCCCTCTGCCCCACCCCTCTTTCCCTCCCTCCCTCCAGCTCTTCAGGTTCCCTGTTGCCTGAACCCAGAGCTGAAATCTGATGGAACCACCCCAATGTTCATTCCTAGACTCCTGGTTTTCCAGAAGATGAAATACCCAAGGTGGCATTGCTGATCAACTGAGGCAAGGATGGTCTGTTGAATAACTGATACTGAGACAATTTGTTACCCAGATGGAAATAATGAAACTGGAGGCCTGCCTCACACCATACAGAAAAAGCATATCTAGGTGGATTAAAATTTTTAAAATGAGATTTTTTAAAACCTTGAAAACTCTTAGAAAATATAAAAGATTATCTTTCGGACTTCAGGGTAGCTAAAGATTTCTGAAGACACAAAAAGTCCAAATCATAAAAGAAAAGATTGAGAAACCAGATTACATAAAAATTAAGAGCTTCTATTCACCAAAAAATGCCATGAAGAAAACAGAGGACAAGCCATAAACTTGAAGGATATATCTGCAACACATTTAGCCAACAAGTAATTAATATCCAGAATATAAAGAACTACAATAAGAAATAACCCAATAGAAAATGTAAAAGACAGGGATAGTGATTTCACTAAAGAGAGAATACAAATGAGCAATAAGCATGTGAAAAGCTGCTCACTTGCTGGTAATCAAGGAAATGCAAAACAAGAGCACAATGAGATGCCGGTTTTATATTCAGTATATAAGAGATCTGACAATACAATTTTAACTACTTTGGAGAACAGAAATTATCATGTGAGCTTGGACACATCCCAAGACATGTGGGTCTTTACCGTAGAGAAATTTGTGCACATATGTGCCAAGGGCAATGGACAAAAAATTTCTCAGCAGCATTATTCATGGTAAGCCAGACCCGAAGACAACCCAAATATCCATCTTTAGTAGGTGGTGTGTGGTCATACAATGGAATAGTATCCTGCAATAAAAACGAACTCCAGTTCCAGGCAACAATATGGATAAATCTCATAGACATATTAAGCAATAGGCAAAACACAAAAGAAAGTATGAATCACACCATGTAACAGTGAAAAACTGACAAACCAACTATATTGTTAGAATGAAGAAGAAAGTATACAAAAAGCCAGAAAAAGATTATTGTAAAATCAGGTCACTGGTTACCTGTAAGGGAGGGAAGGAAGAGGTTAAAATTGGAAACGGCACACATGGTGTTTTGGGGTCCTAGCAATGTTAGAATTCTAGACTTGGTAGGAAAAACGAGCCAGGTTCTATGTGCCCTAGAAGGTAGCACACTGCTCACATTCCCTGGAGGAGACTTACTCACATGGCCACGCCTAATTGCAAGGGAGGCTGGGAAGTGTAGTCCAGCTGTCTGTGTCCACTGCTGCCTTTCCCAGGCCCAGAACAGCATCTGGCATCTGAGTAGGTACCAGTCAATGTGTTGAATGAATACTGGCTGTGAGACTTTGGACAAGCAAATCAACCTCTGAAGACATTTGTCCCCTCTCTTGTTTAATACAATGTGACTTTAAACAGGGGTCATTATAAAACAACTTTATGTCTATAAATGTAGCATGTGCTCCTTGAAGAAAAAAAATTTTTTAATTGAAAAATTAAAATGAAAGCAACAGTTATCCTTAATCCCACGGTCTCAAGATCATCACTGTTAAACATTTTGCTTTCTTTTCTCCAGTCTTTTTTCTATAGATACACTATAGATAGCATTGTACCCTAATTTTAAAAATTTGACCTGCTGCAAAATAAATAAATAAATAAATAATTTGAAAATAAAATAAAATTTGGAAATCATCACTCCATAATTCTCCTTGTTAGAAATACAATATTTTCAAGTGTCCTAGGACTTAGAGATCATCTTACTAAACTTTTTATTTTATCAGTGAAGAACACCTAGGGCTTCCCTAGTGGCGCAGTGGTTGGGAATCTGCCTGCCGATGCAGGGGACACGGGTTCGAGCCCTGGTCCGGGAAGATCCCACATGCCACGGAGCAACTAAGCCCCTGCGCCACAACTACTGAGCCTGCACTCTAGGGCCTGCGAGCCACAACTACTGAAGCCCACGTGCCTACAGGCCATGCTCCACAACAAGAGAAGCCACCGCGATGAGAAGCCCATTCGCAGTAACGAAGACCCAACACAGCCAAAAATAAAAATAAATAAATTAATTAATTAAATAAAACTGCTCTGTGAAAGGCACTATTACGGGAATGAAAAGACAAACCACAGACTGGGTTATTTATTAAAAAAACAAAACAAAAAAAACACCTAAACAGAGAGGTTAAATTACCTGCCCAATGTTACAAACATTAGTTATTGATAAAACCTGATGTCTAATAGTATCCTTCCCACCAACATTTTGCTTTCCTTCATTAGTGGATCATATTTTAAACAGACCACCCTCTAGTACTATATTATTATGTACTTTATTTCAGCTTTCAGAAGTAAGCAAAAAAAATTACTCATAAAAAAATAAAGGCGGGCTTCCCTGGTGGCGCAGTGGTTGAGAATCTGCCTGCCAATGCAGGGGACACGGGTTCGAGCCCCGGTCTGGGAAGATCCCACATGCCACGGAGCAACTGGGCCCGTGAGCCACAATTACTGAGCCTGCGCGTCTGGAGGCTGTGCTCCGCAACAAGAGAGGCCGCGACAGTGAGAGGCCCGCGCACCGCGATGAAGAGTGGTCCCCACTCGCCGCAACTGGAGAAAGTCCTCGCACAGAAACGAAGACTCAACACAGTCATAAATAAATAAATAAAAGAACGTGAATTTCTAAAAAAAAAAAAAAATAAAGGCGTATCCATTTTCTTTCTCCAAAGACATTTGTTAAAATACATCATTACTAGCTTAGGCATTTTAATAACTGCACTAATATGAACAACTAATGCATATTACAGGCATTCTCTGGTGGCACAGTGGTTAAGAATCTGCCTGCCAATACAGGGGACACAGGTTCGAGCCCTGGTCCAGGAAGATTCCACATGCCGCAGAGCAACTAAGCCCGTCCGCCACAACTACTGAGCCTGCGCTCTAGAGCCTGTGAGCCACAACTACTAACCCATGTGCCTAGACCCCATGCTCCGCAACAAGAGAAGCCACTGCAATGAGAAGCCTGCACACCACAACAAAGAGTAGCCCCTGCTCGCCGCAACTAGAGAAAGCCCTTGCGCAGCAACGAAGACACAACACAGCCAAAAATCAATCAATCAATCAATTAATAATAAAAAACATATTACAAGCAACTTACCTATCACCCTTTCAAGAAGCTTTTTTTAATCTGTTAGGATTTAAACGTTATGAGGCTCCAGTATGAGACAGTAATGTGCTGCTCCGCAGACCTACTCCCCAGTGAAACTGGTGAAAATTACTTTTTAAAACAACTATTTCAAGTCTCTAGAGGGAGGGACTTCCCTGGTGGTCCAGTGGGTAAGACTCCAAGCTCGCAATGCAGGGGACCTGGGTTCAATCCCTGGTTCAGGAACTAGATCCTGCATGCATGCAACTAAGAGTCCAGATGCTGCAACTAAGTCCTGGCGCAGCAAAAATAAATAAATAAATTAATTAAATATTTTAAAAATAAATAAAATCTCTAGAGGGAATTCCCCTACAGTCCAGTGGTTAGGACTCCGCGCTTTCAATGCCAAGGGCCCAGGTTCGATCCCTGGTCAGGGAACTAGATCCCACATGCTGCAACTAAAGATCCTGCGTGCTGCAGCTAAGACCTGGCTCAGCCAAATAAATAAATATTTTTTAAAAAAGAAAGAAAGAAGGAAAGAAAAGCTACTAAAATTTTGTAAGAATAGTGAGAACCTGTGGTATTTGAACAAAGATCCACACTATTCCTCCCCCTTCCAACTCAGTGAGATGAACTCCACTCCAGACGGGCACAGCCAGGAGTATCCTGTTCCTCCAGTGGGAGGAATTATAACCCAGTCAGAGGGTTATCTTCCTGGGAAGGCAGGACATCAGTATTTCTCATCCTGTCCCATTACCCGTGGCTGAGGCTAAGTTCTGGGTGAGTGTGCGGGAGAGTTGGGGGATCCCTCCTTCTACTCCCACATTAGGATGGAGGATCTACCTTGGGAGCAGCACAGCTGAGGATACTGTAGCCCTCAGGGCCCTTATACTGGTTCATGGGGCAGAGTTTCCATGCTTGGAGAGACAAGCTGAGGAAACTGGTGTCACTCTCAAATTGCCCCCCACCCAGCAGCACTAAGCTCCTAAAGCAGGGGTGTCACTCAGAAAGATCGGCAACATTGTTCCTACCTGCCAGCACTAGTTTGCCTGAGAGAGGAAAGAGAAAAGTGGGAGGAGCCCTCCTAGGGTCAGAACAAATCTCAAACAAAATTTCAGAACTATCCTTTCAAAGGAATCTAATTTGATCAGTTTGTGGAGCAATTTATGGCCCAAGGGCTGTTGTTGAAAACAACAGAGTATCAATCAGCAATTAGTGTAGCTTAACAGCAGGGTGTGGTCAGGGAAAGAGACAAAGAAAGCCTTATTAAAACCACTGTCATCCCAGGGTGACTGAGCATACTCAAGGCTGCATCCTCTGAAGAGCAACATCAGAGGCTTCCCATCACAGGGGGAAAATAGACTTTACTAACTTATTCAGCCAGTCACTAAAAATGTAAATAACAAGTCCTAAAAGAAGGTGGGGACCAGTACCTAGAGTTGCTCTAATATATTATTGAAAATGCTTAATATAAAAAAATAAATAGGGGCTTTCCTGGTGGCGCAGTGGTTGAGAATCTGCCTGCTAATGCAGGGGACACGGGTTCGAGCCCTGGTCTGGGAAGATCCCACATGCCGCGGAGCAACTAGGCCCGTGAGCCACAACTACTGAGCCTGCGCGTCTGGAGCCTGTGCTCCGCAACAAGAGAGGCCGCGACAGTGAGAGGCCCGTGCACCGCGATGAAGAGTGGCCCCCGCTTGCCTCAACTAGAGAAAGCCCTCGCACAGAAGACCCAACACAGCCAAAAATAAATAAATTAATTAATTAATTTTAAAAAAATTTTAAATAAATAAATAAATAAATAATAAGACATACAAAGAAACAAAATATGACCCCTACACCAGAAAGTAAGAAGGCACAAGAACTGCATGTGAAGCAACCAGATGTTGGATTTAAAAACTTCAAAGTAGACAATATAAATATGTTCAAAGAACAAAAGGAATCCATGATTAATTACAGAAGATATGATGACCATGTCTCATCAAATAGAGAATGTCAGGGCTTCCCTGGTGGCGCAGTGGTTGAGAATCTGCCTGCCAATGCAGGGGACACGGGTTCGAGCCCTGGTCTGGGAGGATCCCACATGCCGCAGAGCGGCTAGGCCCGTGAGCCACAACTGCTGAACCTGTGCGTCTGGAGCCTGTGCTCCGCAACAAGAGAGGCCGTGATAGTGAGAGGCCCGCGCATCGCGATGAAGAGTGACCCCCACTTGCCGCAACTGGAGAAAGCCCTCGCACAGAAACGAAGACCCAGCACAGCCATAAATAAATAAATAAATAAATAAAAATAAATAATTAAAAAAAAAAAAGAGAAAGTCAATACAGAGAAATTATGAAAAAGAACCAAGTGGAAATTCTAGAGCTGGAACAACAATAACTGAAATAATCAACTCACTAGAGGGGCGCAACAGTAGATGTCAACTGGCAGTAGAAGAAAATTAGCAAACTTGAAGACAGACTGACGAAGTTTATGCAATTCAATAGAATAGAGAGAATGAAGAATGAATAGAGAGAAAAAAGAATGAAGGAAAATGAACAGAGCCTTGGAGAAATGTGGAACCCCATGAAATGCATCAATATATGCAAAACTGGAGTACCAAAAGGAGAGGAGAGAAAGAAAGGAGAAGAAAACATATTCAAAGAAATAATGGCTGGGGACTTCCCTGGCGGTCCAATGGTTAAGACTTTGCCTTCCAATGCAGGGAGTGTGGGTTTGATCCCTGGTTGGGGAGCTAAGATCCTACATGCCTCATGGCCAAAAAACCAAAACATAAAACAGAAGCAATATTGTTAACAAATTCAATAAAGACTTTAAAAATGGTCCACATCAAAAAAAAAAAATCTTAAAAAAAGAAAGAATGAAAGAAAGAAAGAATGAAAGGAAGGAAGGAAGGAAGGCTGGAAACTTCCCAAATTTATTGAAAAACATTAGTCTATATATCCACGAAGGTCAACAAACTCCACAGAGGATAAGCATGGAGATCCATAGACATCATAGTGAAAATGCTGATGGCCAATGACAAGGAGAAACTCTTGAATGCAGCAAGAGATAAACTACTCATCACTTACAAAAGAACCCCAATAAAATCAGCTTACTTATAACTGGAAATAAGGGAGACCAGAGACAGTGGGATAAGATGTTAAAAGTGCTCCAAGAAAAAAAATCTGTCAACCAAGAATCCTGTATCCAGCAAAGCTATCTTTCAAAAAATGAAGGCAAAATAAAGACATTCTCAGATAAACAAAAACTGAGAGAATTTGTTGATAGCAGACCCACATTACAAGAAATACAAACAGAAGATATTCAGGCTGAAAGCAAGTGGCCCCAGACAGTAACTCAAATCCACATGAACAAACAAAGAGCCCTGGTAGAGGTAATTATGTAGTTATAAAACACAATGCAAATCCTATTTCCTCTCCTTTCTTTCTCTTAACTGATTTAGAAAGTAATTGTATACAACAACATACATATAATGTATCGACCGTAATATATAGAAATGTAGTATATTTGCCAACAACAACACAAAGAAGATGAGTGAGAACAATGCTGTATTGGAGAAATTACAAACACTAAACCAGTCTTGCACTCCTAGAAAAAATCCCACTTGGGCATCATGTATACCTTCTACAAACTTAATGAGAATAAACCTATATAAGACAGCAACTAATTTTTAAATAATACTAAGGCCCCATTTTCAGTTAAGGGTTCCAGTTTTAACTTCTGAAAAATTTCCTTCAAGATTTATGAGTCAAATATTTTGGAAAAAAATGCATAAAATGTTTAACTAGTCCTATTGTATAATTACTACTCTGAAGTGGGCTGTGCCAATTTTCCAGGTTGCTTTAATAAGTAAGGGAGTGTCATTTATAAAAGCCAGAGTAAAATATAATTTCCCCAGTTGAGAGGGGTATGTTTCTGAAAGCATTCGGTAGGAACACAATTAGCTGAGGAATTTCAGTTGTTATAGGAAAAAAAAAAATGTTTTAGGCAGAACCCTAAGAAGTCAGATTTTTCTTTTTCTTTTTTGGATTTGAGACTTTAAAATCCAAACTTGAAAATATCGGGGTTCCTTTCTTTTCTAGTTTATGCTTCCTCCCCCAGCTCTGCCCCACCCTCGCCAAAGGCAAAGCAGAGGTTATCACAGAAAAGTCAGAACATCCAAGTAAGGCAAGCAGGAATCACACACACACACACACACACACACACACACACACACACGCACGCACACACACTCACACACACACACACACACACACACACACACACACACACACACACACTCCCAATACAGAGGCAGCGGCAGAGGCTGATCCGGGCTGTGTGGGTCACACCTGGGCACCTGCTGGCCACCCTGCGGTTTCTAACTGACCTTCTGTCCTTAACAACCCCTCAAACAGGAAATCTCTGGATGGTTTCAAACTCCACTCCCCCGCCCCGCCCCTCCATAAACACCGCAGAACGGGAACAACTTGCTGGAAGTTAGAAGCTGGTTCAGAAGCAATCCAACTCAAAGAAAGTTTCTGAAGAAACGGACAAAAATAATCAAAGCCCCCCCCCCCCAACTGAAGCTAGCCCACGGAAAAATAGACTCTCAGAAGCCCCTGCCTGGGGCATACGCGTTTCCAACCCAGTTGTCATCTTAGTCAAGCGGTTTTTGGATGAACGGTTTTCCGGGACTCTGACCTGGGGACGCCGGGGTTGGTAGCCCAGCCGCAGCGGCCAGGCCCTGTGAGAAGGCCCAGCGCCCCGCCCTCTCTTCCGGCCGGTGAGTCGGCGCGGCCGGCCTGAGCCAGGCTGAGGCGCTGGGGAGCGCGGGCCTGGGCGCTGCCCCGGGAGAGCCCGTGAGTGCGCGGGATGGGGTGGGTGAGGAAGTGGGGATCCCACGCACCGAAGGGCACGAAGAGCCCGGGGATTCGAGAGGAGAGGCCCGGGCGGTGGGGTCGCTGGAGGTTGTGGCGGGGGGAGGTGGTCGGCGCGTGTGTTCCTGGGCTTGGGGTGGGGAACTCAACCGGAGGGACGGGGCGGGGGGCGCGGGAGGTGGGTGGGCCCGGAGCTGGCACCCAGTCCTACAGGAGGCTGGGGAGGAGGGCCGCGCAGAGCGGGGGAGAGCGGGGGCCCCCCCTGCCGGGGCTGGGGGCTGCACAGCCCTCCGGTGGGCTGCGGCAGGCCGGGGAGTGGGGGTGGCGAGGGGGAGAGTGGGCTGCGCCCGGAAGTCAGCGTTTATGCTCACTAAAATGAAGGCTGCACGAAGTAAAAAGAGTGATAGTCTTTAACTGGGAATAAATATGGCTTGCCAGTCCCTGCTTACTAGAAACTTTTCAGGATCGCTCATTCTCACAGCTTCAGTAAGATGCTTGCAAATTTATTTTTCCTTTGTTAGACATAACAGGTATATGAAGAAAGGCAATTAAGCAAAAAAGAAGCCTAGCCTCATTCCAAATGTTTCGTATTTTTCAGGTTTTAGAATTCTCAGTTAATCCCATCTCTTGAACCCCTTCATTCCCAGTCTCAGAGATGCAAAATATATACTTCTGATTAAAAATATTGTGCAACCTTTAACCTATTAAACGTAACTAAATATTTCCCAAGCTCTTCTCTGATACAGATCTCCTGTTATAATTTAGTGTCACAGTAGTACTCCTGGTGCAGATTTTTTGTCTCATCTCGGTGTCAGCCCTCTAACAGAAACAGGAGTGGAGTTCTTTGCCTCTGGTTTTATTTCTCATGCTTAAGGTTGCGTCCAAAACTTCTCATTTTCCTCTGTCATTCACTTTACTCTCCTTTTCTTTTCCCAAATCTCCAGTTTCCTCTTTATAAGAATGGCTTAACTACATTCACATAAACCAAAATTCTAACAGCTACAGAGATGATGTACCAATCAAATTTTAGTTGTAGGAAAGGTAGGTAAAC
Organism: Balaenoptera acutorostrata; assembly: GCF_949987535.1. Classification (NCBI taxonomy): domain Eukaryota; kingdom Metazoa; phylum Chordata; class Mammalia; order Artiodactyla; family Balaenopteridae; genus Balaenoptera; species Balaenoptera acutorostrata. The sequence continues at coordinate 68,616,510 of NC_080064.1, read as the reverse complement.
ATGTTTATCAATTAGCTTACTGAGATCCACAGTACTTCAGAACTATTCCAGGTATCCAAGAACCTGGTTGAATTTAGAGAACATTTTAAAATCAAAAGTACCTTCATAACTTAAGTAAATAAGAAAACTTTAAAACTCTTACATTAAGTCAAATTCAATAAATAAAAATTGGGCACTTACTACAAACTAAGGCATTATTTGATACTGATATACTGAAAGACATGAAAAATATTGATATACTGTTTTTATATAGCAATGCAAATTAATTTTACTACTAGAAGAATAATTCTGTACTTTAAAAAAATACTTTTTAATCCAAAGATTATCCATCTATCTAATCTACAAATCATTTATTTAACTTGGGAGAAAATGCTTAATCAAGAAAATTACAATAAATGACAGTGGGTTTAAAATAGAAACCACACCTACCACTCTGACTGATGCTTTTCAGCTCTTATCTCTTTAGACCTGTGAGAAAATTTCCATGATGTTTGTACTTCCCTAAGGAGTTTTAAATGTCAGAGAAAATTTATAAAGGAATCATTTATGAATTAGATGGAATAATATGCATGGTTAGCTGAATTCTCTGGTATTTTCAAGCATTTTCCACTTGCAACTAAAGTATATGGTTATTCCCAACAATTTTACTCTTAGGTATATACCCAAGAGAATTGAAAAATTATGTACACAAAAACTTGTACAAAAATGTTCATAGTGGCATTATTCATAATAGCCAAAAAGTGGAAATAACCTAAATGCCCATCAAGTAATGAATGGATAAACAGAAGGTGGTATATCCATACAATGGAATATTATTCCACCATAAAGAAAGGAACAAAGTACTGATACATGATGCAACATGGATGTACCTTGAAAACATTAAGCTAAGTGAAAGAAGACAAAAAAAAAAAAAAAAAGGCCAAACATTGTTTGATCCCATTTATAGGAAATATCCAGAATAGATAAATCCATAGGGACAGAAAGTAGATTAGTGTTTGCCAGGGGCTGGAGGAATGGGAAGTGAGTGCTAATGGTTATTCAGTTACTTTCTGGGGTGATAAAAATGTTCTGGAATTAGAAAGTGGTTGCACAACTCTGTGAATATACTAAAACCACTGGATTGTACACTTTAAAAGGGTAAATTTTTTTTTCTATGTCTAAGTGAGAGAAGATGTTTAAATGCCCCATCTTTTATTTATTTATTTATTTTATTATTTTATTATTTTTTTGGCTGTGTTGGGTCTTCGTTTCTGTGCGAGGGCTTCCTCTAGTTGCGGCAAGCGGGGGCCACTCTTCATTGCGGTGCACGGGCCTCTCACTATCGTGGCCTCTCTTGTTGCGGAGCACAGGCTCCAGACGCGCAGGCTCAGTAGTTGTGGCTCACGGGCCTAGTTGCTCCGCGGCATGTGGAATCTTCCTAGACCAGGGCTCGAACCCGTGTCCCCTGCATTAGCAGGCAGATTCTCAACCACTGTGCCACCAGGGAAGCCCCAAGGGTAAACTTTTTAGCAGGTGAATTATATCTCAATAAAGTGGTAAAGTACGTGGTGATTAAAACCTATGTATTGAATTTCTAAAAGAAGACAATATTCTGCGAAAGGTGATAGTGTCCAATATACCTTGTATACCAATCATCCTGAAAATCACTTTTGAACCAAAAACATTGGTTCAAAATATCATTCTTACTATAGCTATAAAACAGAAAACAGAGTAACTTTTTAAACGTAAATATATTTTAAAAATTAAAACACCTAAGAATGCAATCTATACATATGAAAAAGTAAAATATTTATATGCATAACAAGTAGTAGCAACATCATTCATAAGCAGCAGTTAGTGTTTATTTTCCCCATATTTTGGTTTAACACCATAGTGGTAGTTTATTCTTTTTAGGGAAATTGCATATGGGACATATAGCATATTATGAGTAAGTTATAGAAGGCTGTGTAATTGGAAAATTAATTCCAAGTAACAATATTTCCTCTAAAAACACATTTATTATCAAACAAATTATTTTTAACTAGTGGACAATAAAATGTACCTATAATTTATTAAGTCCAAGATATATACTCAACTTGCATAAAATTATATATGGCATTTTAAAAACAACCTATTTCTAAAATATCAGTAATTCAGGCCAATTGGGATTTCCACAGGAGATAAATTGCCATTAATATCCTTTTTATGAAGAAAAGGTCTGCCTTAAGAACATTACAACTATGTTATTAAGAAATGCTACAACATACTTTAAAAATCAAAATGGTGAAACATATGTATTAGGATATTCTTTTATGGGTACCAGCCCTATAGCAGCATTTCATATGGTGACTTTAATCTAGTTAACCAGATTTCCAAGTGACTTGGGTTTTTATTTTCTAGAAATACCTATTACATATATAGTTTCGTTAAGAATTTAAATTTCCATTATAAATGAGAACCTATCATACTGATAATGTAAAGATATAAGAAATAAAGTACTTGGATATCCTAGTACTTTATTAGAAATATATCTACTAACTCCACAGAAACAAGTTTTACATGTAAGCAAAATACTAAAATTTTCTGATTCGGGAGAAATGAAATAAAATACAGTGAATGGTTTTCTCTTCTTCTCTAACTGTAAAAATCCCTTTTGCCTTTTTATTTGACCCGTCTCTATTCATGCAATTTAATGAACCCTCGAAATAATTTACATGTCTTTATACAGAATTCACATCTACATCAGTAAATGGCCAGTCCTTTTATATTTTCAGTGCCTTATCAAAATATGGGTAACAAAGTTTTTCATTCTATGAGGCAGGAAGATGTTTCCTAAGTACTTCTTTGGATGATGAGGATATAGTATCTGGGAAGGACACCTCAAATTCTATTAGAAGGTCACCACGTTGCTCAGGATTTTTTGGAAACGGTAGCCCATATCCGATAATTCTTCGCCTCATTCCAGGTTTCACAATATCATTTACTGTCATAGGTATGGTTCTTCCATCCATTGTTGGCACATTAAATGAGCAGCCACACAATGCCTAAAATGGACCAAATAAAATTAACAAACTTCAAAATGTAAAAGTCTAATCAAAAATATTACCAGCTGTAAAGGACGATACCTCTAAGGCAAATTTTTAACCTCCAAAAGAATATCAATAATTATAAGACTTTTTCCACATTAGAAAGTCCCTTCAGGACACACATAATCAGACATTTTACAAAAGAAGGAAAGGAGAAGGGGAAGGAAAAGAAAAGGAAAAACAGAGGAAAGAATGTCTTTCACATTTCCCTGGAATTAAATGGATTGTTTGAGGCTGCTATTACAACATTCAAGATGCAGGGATGGAATGGGAGAAGAGAAGAGGGAGAAATTCAGGACTAGAAAGAATAAGATAGGAGCAACTACAAACTTCTCTGGAGGGAAAATGTTAGGACAAGAAATATACTTTTTGTTTTAGTCAATAAATATTTACTGAGTACCTACTATATGCCATATATTCCTGTTAGAGGCTGAGCATATAGGGACCATGAACACAGACCCCACCTCAAGGAACGCACAGAGAATTCAGAAGCAAACTAGTAATTATAATACAGTATAAAGTTGGCACAGAAGTATGTGCAGAAGTCTTTTGTGAGAGAAAGGGCACCCAACCTACCCCCTTAGCTTCAGGGGGTAAGTTTGGGGTAAGCATTGGACCAGTAGCAGGTGTTGAGGTAGAGTGAGGAACAGCAGTGTTCCATCGAGTACAGCTCAGACAATGACACAGAGGTATACAAGATAATAATACATCAAACTTAGGAAAATGCATATACATCGAGGGTTAGAAATCAGATTAAAAACAACCTTTTATTTTAAGATAAAGAGTTTAGACATTATGGTAGATGCTATGTGGAGTCATTTAAGAATTTTAAGCAGGGAACTGATATGGCCTTATTTGCAGGATTACAATCCAATTTGAGAAATCGTGCCTAAAAATAGAACAAATATGAACTAATGTATTAAAGCAGTACCCTCATAAATTATTTTGTCTTTTAATACTTTTTTTGTTATATAATTATTAACCCAAGTTAACAATTTTGGAAGAATCCTATACATGGACTAAGGTGATGAGATTACAGTGCAGATCTCATAAACCATACTTGTAAAAAACAGAGTAGAGTGAATCCAGACTAGGCCTCATAGTATATAATTCACTTAAAATTGTCATTTAAATTGTTAGTATAAATAACTAAACTTAGAAAGTATAATCTTATCCATAAATGAGGTATAATAGTGGTACTACCTCAGAAGGTTCTTATGAAAATTTTAAAAATAATGTGTAGTAAACATAAAATTAATGTTAGTTATTATTTAGATAAATGCCCTAAGATCACATGCATAATTCTGTTTGGTTTCAGAATCCTATGTCCTACCAACTTACCTCTCGTAAACTAATTCTAGCAGTATAAATTATATTTGATCCATCCCTTTTGAATTTTGGGTGATCTTTATCTTTAATGACAAAAACAATGTCTGCTGGAATACTAGTTGGTGTTTCATCTCCTTCCCTTGGAAAAGTAATTTTGGTACCTTCTTTCCACCCTTTTTTTATCTCGATGGTGAGAATTTTGTCCTCAGTTCTATAACTCCTTCCATCAGGGTTTAACCTTTTTCGAGAAATCTTCATCCGTTTGGTACAACCACTATATATTTCTTCAAGTGATACTCTAAGTTCATGAATAACTGGAGGATCTTGTTTGAGGCGGGATGGCCCCACAGAATTCCTGTCTCTTGGATATCCATTCATGCTGAATCCAAAGGCGCTAAAAGGATCTCCATCTACTTCCATTTCATCAGAATCTCTACCACCACCCATCCGTCTTCCAAAGAAAATTTCAAAGGGGTTGGAACCTCCGAAAAATGCTGCAAATGTGGCATGAGGATCGCCATGAAAGGTGTACCGGAAGGTACCTCCTTGTCCATCAGTACCTCCTGCTCCTCCTTTCAACCCTAAATGAAGAGATAAGCATGATTAGAAAAATGCTTACAACTCTTGAAAGTTAAACTTTCAACAACTGTATTACTAATAAACTTTGGCTAACTTAGGTTGCTATTTATTAATATTGGCCAGAAATGCCATTATAACTGAATACAGAACAGCTATATAACTTCCAATCATTCTACCCTAAGTTAAATTTTTATCTTTCAAATTCTTCCAAACCCCATCTTTAATGATAATTTATTCCTGAGTCTTTGTTCCACAGGTAAAAAGAAAATAAATAGAAATCGGGAACCTCTTATCTCGTAAGCTACTGGTTTGATAACCTAAAGTATATAAATTTAAGTTTTTAAAAGATGTCATTCAAGGGGAGGGGGAGGGAAGAATTGGGAATTCGGGATTAGCAGATGCAAACTAGTATATATAGGATGGATAAACAACAAGGTCCTACTGTATAGCACAGGGAACTGTATTCAGTATCCTGTGATAAGCCATAATGGAAAAGAATATAAAAAAGAATATATATATAACTGAATTACTTTGCTGTATAGCAGAAACTAACACAACATTGTAAATCAACTATACTTCAATAAAATAGAAAAATAATCCTGACTGAGTTACCATTTTTGGCAGAGGAAGGAAGGGCTTTTAGGGAAAAGCCAAACCCATGATGTAATAACTTAAATTGTTATTCTTTCTTTTCATGAATCCATTATAAGTCCAAAACATTTAGATTTTGTCTTGTAGAGAGTTAGATTGGACAGACTAATTCACTCACTTCATTAACTCTGTTAAATTATTATACTCTATTTGTGGGATGAAAGATGAAGTGATTGAAATAATTTAGCATTGGTTTAATTACATTGGTAATGACCTTGAGTTATATGATATATATATATATCATTTAAAAAAATCTGCCACTAGCTTTTTTTAACATTTGGAGTTATAACTATACCACTAAAATTTATAAAAAGAAGTTTTGGATGAGCTGTGTGTTAAAAGTTCTTGTCTTGCTTGTACTTGTCATTCTGATTCTATAAGGCATATCCCTGAGTGTTATTTGGATATATCATTCAATACATATATTGACAGTTTTCAAATTGTTAGATTTTGTGTCTCCAGATTTCTATTCACGGATGAAGGTAAAAATTTAAACATCAGCTGACACTGTTGGATGAAGTAGAGTACACGTATACCTTTTACTGGAAGTTGCCAAATAGAATAAGACACGTAAAACTCTGTGAAATCATGCTGAGTGACTTCAGTAGAATTTTTTATTATTAAATTTCTCATATATGTGTATGTGTAATTATACTTTATATTGTTTTTGCTTCTGCCTTTTCTCAAATATCTTGACACTCAAAAGACATTTTAGAGTTTATTTTTGGAGAATTTAAGAATTAGTTCATTCCCTTTATTCAATAAACATGAGTGCCTGTCATTTTCAGACCTGTATGAATGAGCAATGCAAAAATGAATAAAATGTATTTCTTGCCCTCAAATTGGTCACTGCTTGAATATCCTGAGAAGAGTCCCTGAGAAGATTCACACACTGTCTGAAGTGACGTTTATCAAAGCTAACAGCCAACAATGCAGCTTTGACACTAAACAGTCAACTACGTATCCACTATGACTGAGAAAAATCCTACCAAAATTCACACCAATACAACATGAATTATTATGCAAGTATCACTTGCATTGCCTGGCACTTGAATTGTAACAAGCCTGTCATCAACTACACAGTCAACTCTTTACTACGTACATTCTGACTGCTCATGGAAAATTTTCATATTCAGCTAGATTCCCTCTGCTATCCAAAATTTTTTCTAGACACCATCATCACTCGTGTGAGCAAGAAATGCACCCCAGAGTCAACATTTACCTATGCTGTACCGACAGCTATTATTTAAAAAACAACCAATCAACCAATTTGCAATCCAGAAACAATTATGTGTCTGGGATACTATCCATAACAATGATATCCATTAGTTAGTTAACTAAAAGTTTATCAAAAGAAGCAGCATTGGAGAAGAATTAGGATTTCAAAGAAAAAAAATTATAGGACTTTAAAAACTTTCTTTAAGGAGATCTAATATGTAAAAACCCAGATTTATAACAATACTTACAGAGTTAACTAGCATAACGAAATTCTTTAGACAGCTTTGATTCATAAAAATACAATTTACTCATTTTTAAAAATATATAGTAAATAAAAAGATTCAGTTGTTTAACTATATAAAGAACAGAAGCTGCAAGCTAGTATAAAGATTAATATACTAAACACAAATTTGATCATATAAATACTACCTTTCAGTATTTAAGTTATTGAGTAAAACATAAACAATAAAAAAAGAAGGCATAAGAAAAAGAAATGTTAGAAAACTAGACTACTATGAAGATGTGTTATTGAAAATCTTTTTTTTTTTTTAAGTCTTTTAATATAAACTTCTGTTGACATCACAGAACAATTCAGAACTAAACCTAAAACTTTAGGGGAGAGACTGGATCAAAATCCAATTTTCAATTTCTGTAGTTCTATGTTTTTTGTTTTCAAATGATTCAACTATGGAGAAACGTCTCCATATGGAAAAATAGTTTTATTTATTACATACAATAAAATTAACCCATTGTAAATATACAGTAGTTTTAGTGAAGTTGTAGAATTGTGCAACCATCACCACAATCCAGTTATAAAACATTTCCATCAACCCAAAGAGTTCTTTCATTTCTATTCGTAGTTAATCCCTGCTCCCACCTCTAGTCCTAGGCAACCACTGATCTGCTATCTTTCTCTATAAATTTGCCTTACCCATGCATTTCATATAAATGGAGTAACAGAATATGTAGTCATTTACATCTGACTTTTTTAGCGTAGTTCATGAGGTTATTCCATTTAGTAACATGTTTTATTAAATCAGTCCTTTTAATTGCTAAGTGGTATTTATGTGTATGTGTGTGTGTATATATACATATATACCACACTTTATCTATTCAATAAAAGATGATACTTTCGGATTTTTTCATTTGGGGCCATCACAAATGGTGCTGCTGTGAACACTCACGTACATGTCTTTCTATGGACCTATATTTTCATTTCTCTTTTACAGATTCCTAGGAGTGGAAATGCTGGGTCATATGATAAATTCAAAACATCTCTATTTTTATCCAACCTTTAAAAAACCCGGAATTTAAAATTGTGGATATTAGAGGGGCTTCCCTGGTGGCTCAGTGGTTAGGAGTCCGCCTGCCAATGCAGGGGACACGGGTTCAATCCCTGGTCCGGGAATACCTCACATGCCGCGGAGCAACTAAGCCCGTGCGCCACAAATACTGAGGCTGCGCTCTGGAGCCCACGAGCCACAACCACTGAGCCCGTGAGCCACAACTACTGAAGCCCGCGCGCCTAGAGCCCGTGCTCCGCAACAAGAGAAGCCACCGCAGTGAGAAGCCTGAGCACCGCAACAAAGCGTAGCCCCTGCTGGCCGCAACTAGAGAAAGCCCGCGAGCAGCAACAAAGACCCAACGCAGCCAAATAAATAAATAAATAAAATTAAAAAAAAAAAAAACACACAACCAAGTTGATATAAAAAAAATTTTTTTTAATAAAATTGTGGATATTAGAGATTTTCAAAACACAAATATACTGGGATCACTGGTTCTGTTAGGTCCTAAATATATAAATTAGCATGTTCAACTCATACAATTCTCAGTTCACGGTTCCTTATTTCCACAGTCTCAGGCCTTGCAAAAGAATGCAATAATTGGGGGAAAAAAGTATATCAGGTAAATTATTAATGGCCCCACAGTCCTAAAATTATTGTTAAGTTACTTCTAGAGAAACACACAGGGCTATGGAACCAGGCCTGCAGGCACAAACAGATCAATGACAGGCAAAGACACAAAAATATTTTCCCACATTTTAACAGTATACGTAACGAGGTATTTTAAATAAAGGATAAGTAAATATAATGCTTTTCTGTAAAGGAAGATAATTTCTAAAACATAATCAAATAACTTTAACTGTATTTTAAAGTAACATAACTAGAGAATGGTATTTCTGAATAATATATTTCAATGCTTTAAAAAACTTATTCTTCCCTTACTATTACCTCTATTGCTTATACCAATTACCTGAGTCAAGAACAAAAAAAGATTTGGGGTACACAGATGATCCTGTTCTAGTTTTTTTTTAATTCACTCACTGATGATGCTCAGTAAAAATCAAACTGGAGAAATATCACCCAAGAAAAACACTATTAAGAGGTAATATTAAGCCAAGAAAAATGTATCATTTGGTGACCTGAAAATTCTGCAAATATTCTTAGTAAACACTGAATCTTATGGTTTAGTTATAGACAGCTTTGAGCTATTTGTGAGATGTGAAATAAATCAGTGGATATTTGCTTTTTCATGGGAATTTATTGTGTTACTCCATGTTTGTAGATTTCTTTACAAAATTACAAAATAACTTATTCAGAAAGAGTAGTATATGGTTAGTAGTATCTCAGAATCCTGCTTAGCTTTTGAGAAGAACCAAATCATAGTATTTTGAGTAGTATGGCCATAAGGAACCCACAGGATTGAACTGCCCACCATTTGCTTTTTCAATATTTACTTTGTAAGAACCTGACACTGCAGGTCCTCATCACACCAAAACTGGCAGCAGAAACTGCAATTGGGGGCAACTCAGATCAAAAACAAAAAAAAAACAACAAAAAACCCTCTACACAATCACCCTGCTTATCTAAATTTAATGTTTTAACTCAAAATAAGCAGTTGCTACCTCACTATACTTTAGGATACATTTCTAATTAGGAAAATTTAACATTAAATGCAATAAAGGAAGCAAAAAAACCCAAAAAAAGTTTTCATAACTACAATGATTTTAAAAAGAACATCTGGGGAGAAAAATTGGTAATAAAACAACTTAGTCCTGATATAAAACATTGAAAATCCCAGAACCTGTAGAAATTAAAGTGTTGTTGTTAAATTAGCAATTTAAAATAGTCTTACTTTATAGCTACATTTATATGGAGATGATGGACAAACACTTTAAAAATCCAGAATGATAAAAGGATAATCTTCAATTACTCCCATTTACTGTATTCAACTAGTTTCTGATCTCACAATCCAAGAAACAAAAGTGTGGCAGGGAGAGGAAAGGGAAGTTATCATGCCTTCCTCTATACCTAGATAGTAAAATTTAATTTAAAAGAAATAATGTTACCTTAAAGTAAATCAATAATTGTTCTAACTAGGTGGCCATTTTAGGTCAAAAATTGTATTTCTGAGATCTCATTTTCTTGGCACACAATTACTGTTTACAATTAAGCTAAAAACTTGTTCTGGTATTTTATGACATCAGGAAAATTCTTTCCTCTCCAGGCAGAATGCCAAAAACAACTACAGCTAAATGCCTGGGCCTTCGGCTTCTCAGGGAGACGATTCTGTCCTGTTTAATTTAAACTAGCTTTGCCATAAGAAAGACAAAAAACTTCTTTTGTTTTCGTGAATAAAATATAAACTACCCAGAATTTGAACTGCCAATCTTAAGATTTTAAATGACTGAAGAATCTTTATTGGTTCTGACAGAAAATTCATTAGAAAACAAAACAGGTTGCATAAGACTTTTGACACAATTTCTTAATGAGTATGGGCATTTAAGGTTTCTTTTCAAATATAATGTTAACATTATAAATCTAATGGTAGAATATACATATTACAAAATGTCAAAATCCAAAAAAAGGCAAATACATTTCATTCATAGCTATGTAACATTCATTCATATGATCAGAGATGAAATCTTGTTTTCATCCATTATTTGTCTTTCTACTTTTGAAATGTCAGAGAATTTAATTTAATAACCAGAAGGCTGAGAGAGAAAAAAGAGAGACAGAGCTGGAGAGACAGAAAGATGTACACTGAATACTTACCTTCCTCCCCAAACTGATCATATATTTCTCTCTTTTTAGGATCACTCAATACTTCATAAGCTTCTGCGACCTCTTTAAATTTTTCCTCTGCCTGAGGAGATTTGTTCTTGTCCGGATGAAATTTGAGGGCTTGTTTTCGGTAAGCCTTTTTAATATCTTCATCTGAAGCTCCTTTTTCAATTCCCAAAATGCAATAATAGTCTTTCCCCATTTCGAATGCCTTGAAATGAACTTAGATTCCCTTTGTGAAAGAAAACAGCGTCCCCAGTCTTAGCAATACAATGATTCTAAGAAAAATAAACCAAGCTGGGTATTTTAAAAGTTAAAGCAAATCAGCAATTCAGCTTCGCTGTCTTAAGGCAGCAAGCAGACAGTGTCTCTGTATTTAATTCCTTCCCCAACAGCTCACTTACAGATAAATATACACTACACAGGAGACAGCCTCCTTCTAGATCCTCCCATTTTCACTACGTGTCTCTGTACTTTCTAGAACAGCAAATGCTACAGGACGTCACTTCCCCAGCTGCCTCTAGTCAAAGTATTGAGCTAGGTTTTCTCCTCCTCCACGATTAACTATTCATTTTCCTTCTGGCTCTACCATTTTTATGTCCTTTTTAAGAGGCCAAGTGGATTAAGAAACCAATATTTCAGCACAGAATGTCATAACTACACATTTATTTACTCCATTCTAGGTAAAAAAGCAACAAAAAAATCATTATAGCCATTAAGTATCTTACCATTAAAATAAGTTAAAGTTATTATACAAATAAAAATACTTATTTTAGGTATTTTAATTTCAACTTCAAGTTATTCAAATGTAAGATATACAATACTAAAATATGGTTTGTTTAAATTAAAACTGTCAAATAATTTGTGTCATTTTCAGAATTCCTAGGGTCTATCTATCAGAAATGCCAGGAATTTGGCATTGTAAAAGGCTACATATCATAAATATCAAAAGCAAGGCTTTAAAGTCAGTAAAGGACTTAAATATGACTTTAGCTGATGATTTTAACTTTTTTTTTGTAGTATACAAGAGTTAATAGTTCAGGCAAACTAATAACTTCTGAAAGCTTCATATCTGATTTTAGTTACTTCAACTAAAACAGAATGAGATCTGCCCTCCCCACTCCTAGGGTCACTATTTAAAGAATTCTTGTGCTGCTTCAGGAAAGACAGGAGAAAGTATCAGGTTACAGACAGTAAAAACTCATGTTTCTTTTAAGACTTTAACTGGATCAGCTTAAAATCTGGATATGCTATTTATGAGGCATAATATGAGAGATATTTTTTCTTTTAAAAACACATTTTCCCTAATTATAAATATAAATACTCATTGAAGATTTTGGAAAACACAGAAAGAAAAAAGAATAAAATAAAAACCTTACTGGGCTTCCCTGGTGGCACAGTGGTTAACAACCTGCCTACCAATGCAGGGGACAGGGGTTCAATCCCTGGTCCGGGAATATCCCACATGCCGCAGAGCAGCTAAGCCCGTGTGCCACAACTACTGAGCCTGCGCTCTAGAGCCCGCAAGCCACAGCTACTGAGCCCGTGTGCCACAACTACTGAAGCCCGCGTGCCTAGAGCCCATGTGCTGCAACAAGAGAAGCCACCGCAGTGAGAAGCCCGTGCATCACAATGAGGAGTAGCCCCCACTCGCCCCAAGTAGAGAAAGCCTGAGCGCAGCAATAAAGACCCAGTGCAGCCAAGAATAAATAAATAAATAAATAAGTAAAAAACAAAACAAAACAAAACCTTCCTATCATACCACTTTAGTTAATCCCTGCTAAATGTTAGTGTGACATAAGAAAATGTCCAAAGAATTGTACAGAGCACTGTATTGAATATCTTAAGTCTGTAAAAATTAAAAGAAAAAAAGAGCAGTTATGAGAAAAAGTAAATGTAAATGTATGTTTAGAATATAATGAAAAGGTGATGATCACATGTTAACCTTCAAAAATATGGGAACACCTACTCTATACACCAAGCAGCCTTACATTAATGATTCAGCAAAATGTTCCTCTTTGTGCATTTTGACAGCTAGGATTTACTATTTCTCAAAACTCTCTAAAAACACCTTGGTATAGAAAGGTATCGTATTTATCTAGCCTACTTATAGGTTACAGAGGTTTGCCAGCTATTCAGCAAATTTTTTTAGTCCCACCAAGGAATAGTTAATGTCAAAAGATAAACTTTCAAATCCAGAAAACTTAAGGAAAAATGCTAATATCCAAAGTCACCTTAAGACTCCTGCTTTTTTTTTTTTTTTTTTAAGACTCCTGCTTTTTAAAAAAGCATATTGCAAGTTGGAATCCAGTCCAATGATCAGCATTGAGAGTAGAGTAAAAATATAATAAAAATCATCTATTCTAGAATTAATTTCCAAGAGAGTTCCTTTAAATATTCATTACCAAAGAACACTGGTATAGTAATATGAAAATTCTGAATTGTTCTGGAGGGTAATGCTGGGAGCTAAAAAAACCAGATTCTTATCTGATTCAATCATTTTCAGAGAGCTAGAAATATTATCAGGACTTGACATATTAACTGATTTCAGAACCCAAAGACTAGATCTTTCACATTTCTGAAAAATGCATTACATGTTAACAAATGGAAAGAAATCTGGCTCTTCACACATAGAGAAGGGTGATAAAAGATTTTCATGTTTTTTCAAATATCATAAGCACACAAAAGGATTACAGTAGTAGTGTTGAAATGCAAGAATTCCCCTCAACTTGGAAATTCCAAGTTAATAAGGAAGAAATTATAATTTTAAGACTTTAAATAGTAAAATAATCTAGCTAGGTTTTGGTAAAATAATCTAGCTAGGTTTTGGTAAAATGAGCAGTGTAAATAATTCTTTCAAACATTTGGGAATGGTTATTTTAAATGATTTTAGAAGCATTGTAAATATCATACCTGGAAATTTCTTCTTAGAAAATAATTCAAAGAAAAAATTATATATACAAATATACCCATTGCAATTACACGCAATAGGGTAATGAATCAATGTGGTCATTATTACACTACGTAGTACTTGAGAGACATTTTACTCTTACATACACTTAAAAGTTAAGGGTTTCCCTGGTGGTGCAGTGGTTGAGAATCCGCCTGCCAATGCAGGAAACACGGGTTCGAGCCCTGGTCTGGGAAGATCCCACATGCCGCGGAGCAACTAGGCCCGTGAGCCACAACTACTGAGCCTGCGCGTCTGGAGCCTGTGCTCCTCAACAAGAGGCCGCGATAGTGAGAGGCCCGCGCACCGCGATGAAGAGTGGCCCCCACTTGCCGCAACTAGAGAAAGCCCTTGCACAGAAACGACGACCCAACACAGCCAAAAAAAAAAAAAAAAAAAAAGTTGAAAATCCATTACACAATCACTTTACATTCAATCTTCTTCATCCAAGTTTGTTTGAGATGAATGTGGGTTGTTTTTTTGGGGGGGATGGGGGGCGCAAGAGCAATTGTCACCCCTGTAAATAATTATCATGACAAAAATAGAGTGTGTAAAGCAAAGAGTAATGGCAGCCTGTAGGGAAAATGGAGCAGAGATGTAAGCAAAGCTCATCTAATAAGTGTGCTTTTAAAAGTAAAAATAAAAACAAAACCAAAAAAATTACATAATAATAGTCTATTTGAAACTGTTTAAAAATCACATAAATCAGTGCTTATTTGATTTTATAGGTATGTGTATGTGTGGCAGAAAATTCGAAGAGAAGAAAAATTAACTTGAGTTAGGAACACCCTTTTTTTTTCTTTAATTTCTTTAAGGCTGCTATATTTTTAACAAGGATATGAAATTAGTGTTTGTATTTTTTTATTTTTATTACTCAAACATTGATGAGATTATTCCATGAAAACACAATTCTCTTCCCTTTATTAAAAGAAAATTACAAAGAGTGAGATTCTTTTTAATGTTTACAGTTTACAAGGTCAAGTTCTCATGCTGGGGCAGAGGTGCTTCATCTCTAACTGAAGGACAAGTTACAATGTATTTTAAAGAAATGATTTTAATTTTCTCAATCAAATCATAAAACTTAAGTATGTTTATTATTTTGTTTATAAAAGTTAATAGCAACAAAACTTTTGTGCTTAATAATATATTTGAGGGAAGTGTATCACTCTCTTTTAGGGAGTCGAGGGCCAGAATTAAGTAAATATTCTAATGACATTACATTTTATTTTTAATAACTGTAATAAAACGTCCTTATTTGGGATATTATGCTTTAATAATAAGTACAGAGAAATTATTTTTACAGAAGTATGTGTCCTTTCTGATTTTATCACCATAGTTTAAATATTAAACATGTTTAGATAATGAGAGCTAAAGATAATAGTATTTTAACTACAAAAAAAAACCTGAAAGTATATAACTAGTCATTCAACTGATACCATCTTCACCTTCTACTTTGGCTTTATTCACACACAATAAAAAAGTAAGTTTTATTTCTCCAATTCACAAATCATTTCTCAGTTATAATAAAATTAGTACAGAGAAAGACAGTAAGCCTTCTAGAGTCTCAGAAGAAATTACTATTAAAATTTAGATTATCATTGCAATACTTGAAGACAAATGATTTCTAATAGTTTACCGATGTTCCTGCTGAAAACTTTTTCTGTCAATATTTAGTTCTTAACTCAGTACATTCAGACCTGAAATTTCTCATTTAGTATTAATATTAGTAAATTATGACTTCCATTCACTGATACTTCTTATCCAAGAATAAGCAAACTGAGGCTCTTTTAAACCTTGTTAACAGTGCTTGAGATATTTGAATAGTCGTTATAAAATCTGCTAAGGTGCATCAGGGAATATTGACAGTGTAGTAGGTAAAAGCACAGACTTTGGAGACAGGCTGCCTGTATTAGAATCCTGGCAACACCACTTACTAGTTGTGTGGCCTTGGACTTAACTGTTCTGTGCCTCAGTTTCCTTATCTGTCCAATGGGATTAACATTAATACCTACTTTGCAGGGCTGTTATGAGGATTAAATGAGATAAATGTGTGATGCATTTAAATGTGGATAGTGCAGTCCATGCAAGTGTTAGCTACTATAATGATAACAATGATTTCATCATATGACCTAGAAGAATTTTTCCTGGAAAAATGATTACTATACCATATGTATAACAAAATGCCCTTATTTACAAGCATACACATCCACTCAGAAAAGCTATCCAACTAAGAAGAAATGGCTTTTTCCAAATATTCCAGTTATTTTCTACTTACTCATCTTGACTCTGTTAAATTTAGAATCATTAAGACATCATATAGGTAGCATCCATTGTATTCAAATGCAGTGTATTTCAAATACTTTAGTCAAGACAATGTGGTATTGGTGAAAGAACAATAGATCAGGAAAGGCAAAAAGGTCAATAAAACAGAATAGGGAGCCCAGAAATAGACTCATATAAGTATAGTTAACTGATCTTTGACAAAGGAATGAAGGCAATATAATAGAGAAAAAATGTTCCAAATAGTGTTTGAACAACTGGACATCCACTTGCAAAGAAATGAATCTAGATACAGACTTTATACCCTTCACAAAAATTAACTCAAAATGGATCCCAGACGTAAACGTAAAATGCAAATGATAAAAACTCCTACAACATAGGAAAAGATCTAGATGACCTTGGGTTTGGCAATGTTTTTAAATATGACACCAAAGGAACAATTCATGAAAGAAAGAATTCATAAGCTGGATTTCATTAAAAATACAATTTTCTGTTGACAAAGACACTGTCAAAAGAATGAAGAGGCAAGCCACAGACTGGAAGAAAATATTTCAAAAGACATATCTGGTAAAAGACTGTTATCCAAAATACATAAAGAACTCCTAAAACTCAACAATAAGAAAACAAACAACTCAGTTAAACAATGGGTTAACATTTTTTAGACCTTAACAGACACCTCACCAAAGAAGATATACAGACGGCAAATAAAGCAAGCATATGAAAAGATGCTCCATAATGTATGTCATCAGGGAAATGCATATTAAAACAATAAGATACCATAACACACCTACTAGAACGGCCAAAATCCAGAACACTGGCAATACCAAATGCTGGCATAGAACAACAGGAACTCTCTTTCATTGATGACAGGAATGTCTTCCACTTTGGAAGACAGTTTGGTGATTTCTTACAAAAAATACACCCATCATGTGGTCTGGTAATCGTGCTCCTTGGTGTTTACACAAAGGAGTTGAAAACCAATATCCACACAAAAACCTGCCCATGAATGTTTATGGCAGCTTTATTCATAATTGCCAAAACTTGGAAGCAACCAATATGTCCTTCATTAGGTGAATAGATAAACTGTGGTAAAATCCCATTCAGGCAAATGGAACACTATTCAGCAGTAAACAGAAATGAGTTTAAAAAATAATAAATTTAAAAACAAGAAAATAAAAAGAAATGAGCTATCAAGCCATATAAAAACATGGAGGAAACTTAAATGCATATTACTAAGTGAAAGAAGCCAGTCTGAAAAGGCTACATACTATATAACATTTTGGAAAAGGCAAAACTATGGAGACAATAAAAAGATCAGTGTTTGCCAGGGGTTAGTGGAAAGGGAAGGATAAATAGGTGGAGTACAGAGGATTTTAAGGTAGTGAAACTACTCAGTATAGTACTGAATGGTAGGCAAATGTCATTATATATTTGTCCAAACCCATAGAATGTACAACACCAAGAGTGAAACCTAATGTAAATTACGGACTCTGGGTGATAATAATGTGTCAATATAAGTTCATTGTTCCATCTAGTGGGAGATGTTGATAATGGAGGGGGGGGTATGCATGTGTAGAGGCAGGAGGTCTATGGGAAATCTTTGTACCTTCCACTCAATTGTGCTGTGAACATAAAACTGATCGAAAAAATAAAGCCTATTTGTCAATTTAAAAATAAATGGATAAAAAGTTGTTTATATTTTTTAGACATATATCTTTGATTTGAGAGTCAGAAAATCCCTCCAGCCTTGATTTCTGCTGCTGCCTCATATACCTCAATCGTACTATATTACTTGAAAGATGCCTAGGGAAAACTATTATTTATCACTGAATCTTCAATTCCTCCTAGTGGACTAGCATAAAGGGGCTACAAATGTCTAAAGTATAAGTTAAATAATAAAGACAGACCTAAGAATTTCAACGCTTGGTTCCTAATCTCAGCTCTGCCATTTAGTAGGTAATTTAGGCAAATCATTTAATTTCTCTGAATTCCTAACTCAAAAATGTTATTGTGAGAATCAAATAATAT
Organism: Balaenoptera acutorostrata; assembly: GCF_949987535.1. Taxonomy (NCBI): domain Eukaryota; kingdom Metazoa; phylum Chordata; class Mammalia; order Artiodactyla; family Balaenopteridae; genus Balaenoptera; species Balaenoptera acutorostrata. The sequence goes on along the minus strand of NC_080064.1, from coordinate 68,598,346 downwards.
GCATGAAAGCACTAAAATTTATACGATGACATATACATATAAGTTGTTTTCATTATTTTAAGCTATACAAACTATTCTGCTACCACTTGGAGGTCTACTGACCAATCATCTCTCTTTACTGAGGAAATTTTACTTGGTATAAAGCATTAGAGTAACTACCAGAATCACCCCCAAAGGACTCAGGCATCCTCTAAGATCATGCCCCTTGCCATGTTCCCTTTTCAGACTTTTATCACTGAATTTTAGTCTCTTTGTATTAAAAAAGTAACTGTGCTATGTCTTCTCTGTAATAATAACATTTATATATTAGTTTACAGTTTATCAAAGACTTCCGTATGCTTTCTCATAAGTAATCTATATATATGCACACACATCTGATATTGAAAGTAGTGATAAGATTTCAAAGAGCTTTTCAGTGGCTAGCAATTTAATAGTGAGTTAAGATATTTTAAACAATACTTAAATAGACATTGTTCCAATATTAACATAAGGAGTACTACCAGGCTGGTGTCCTAATATTTGGCCTGCGTTTTAGATAATACCTAAATAATTACATATAATCAAACTATGGCCATCTAATAATAGAATATATTTTACCTCTACATTTTATACTTTCCTAAAACTCCTTCCAGCACTGAGGAATCATTATCATAGATTTCTTATAGCAAAATTGCTTGACTGCTAGTTTGGAACTTAGATTCTATATTCTCATTTCTGTGGAAAGGCTTCAAATTTTGAGCATAAGTTATAAAACCTAAAAATTTTGTCATGGTTACAAATGCAACTTTAACTTTAGGGAAAAAAATTAAAAATTTTTGAAAAGATTCATTTCTTACTCCATCCACGTTACAAAACAGAAAAAGCGAACTTAAGGCAAGTGTCTTTAAGTCATTAAATACCATCTACTTAAAATTAAACTGTTCTGGAAACCCTGTCTTTTTTCTTAACTATAAATGTCCTTCTTTGGGTAATTACAGTAAGTTGGACTTGAATTTGGAATTAGGCAGTCAATAATAGCATGTGAGTGCCCATTTTATAGTATCTGATGGGTACTACAAAACTTGTTTTAAAAGATGGCTATGACCATGGGGAACATTCTCCATTAATAAAGTATCTCAGTCATTCAGCAAACGTTTACTGAGTGCATATTATGTGCTATAAACTAGACAGACAACATCCTTGCTCTCATTCAACTCATATTCTGGTGGGAGAAGACAACCAATAAACAAGTTAAAAAAGAAATAATAAAATTTCAGATAATTTGAAGTACCTTAAAGAAAAATTTTAAATGTTGCTAAGACAGAGATGGGAAGTGGCTACTTTAGCCAGGGTGGTCAGGGAAGCCCTCTTTTTAGCTCCCTTTTAAAAATTATACTAAACATTTGGCACTAAGGTAGGTAGTTATTTTGGCTAGAGGAAAAGAAGAAAGTCTGGGTATCATACTTTAAAAAATATAATGCTTTCAGAAAAGCAAATGGGCCGGTAAGGAGTTCTTAATGACCTCTTTGATTCTATTATCAAGAAGAGATGTATTCAGCTCTCATCATCTTTTCCATTTATTCCCATTCCCCATGTACAAATCTGTACATATCCCTTCAAATCTATAGCTGACAATCAAATTAGTTTGATACAAAGACAGTAAACAATTAAAGGCCAAAACAGGTGTTATGTAACTATTATAGGAGTAAAGGGACCATTGAGACAGAGAGGAAAGAACATCAAACTTGGAATGAGATTTGGTTCCAGTATTCTTAGTTTTGCTACTCAGCATTTATACAAAGTTCTGGAAAAATCAACTATTATTCCCTTATTCTCCAAAATGAATAACATCATCCACCTCATTAGATTGATATATAGAATGAGATAATATGGAAAGGGCTTTACGAAAAGTAAAATACTATACAAATGTTAATTATATGCTCATTTGGGGCAGAGTGGTGGGGACGGGAAAGGTTTCAGTAAAAAAAAAATGTGAGGATCTTGAAAGATTGATACAATTTAGAAAGAAAGCCAGGAAGGGGGAGGGTTTGTGATTTGGACCAAGAACTCAAAGTCCAGAAGCAAAAAGCATAAAATCATTTGATACAGTAAAAAGAATGGTCAGATTAAATCGTATGATTTAGGAAGGCTCACTGTAGGAAGCTGACAGATAAAAGTTATGGTCAGATTGCTGAAAGTTTTGAATGTCATATTTTTACTTAATGACGGCTCGTTCATGTTCTTCAAAAAGTGCTAATTTGTTAGGTCTTTGAAATAAATTTTATTCAAAAGCTTGCTTCATTTCTTAAGTGTCAATTTACTTTGAAGCTAGTGAAATTACTTTTTTAGTTCTCTTAGTAAGCTAGTGAAATTAATTCTCTTATTAATGTAAAAAATTTCATTAATATTTGTAAGCTTCCAAGGGCACCAGTAAAAGATGTCAAACTAACCTAAAAAGTTGATAGGAAGAAGAGCTTTATCAATCATAATTCTCCTTGGAATACTGTCTATACCACCTAAATTTCCCAGTACTTTAATCACTATAGTTATATTAGTAATTCCCAAGTTTTCAAGTTTTGATTCTGTGTCATTGCTTTTTTTTTTTTCTTTTGCCAGTCTTCTGTGTATTTTATTTTTATTTTTTTAATTATTTAAAAATTTTGGTGTACTATATGTGTACTTCAAATTTATTTATTTATTTATTTACGGCTGTGTTGGGTCTTCGTTGCTGTCCGTGGGCTTTTCTCTGGTTGCAGTGAGTAGGGGCTACTTTTTTTTTTTTAATTAATTTATTTATTTTTGGCTGCGTTGGGTCTTCATTGCCGCACACGGGCTTTCTCTAGTTGTGGGGAGTGGGGGCTACTCTTTGTTGCGGTGCACAGGCTTTTCATTGCAGTGGCTTCTCTTGCTGTGGAGCACAGGCTCTAGGCGCGCAGGCTTCAGTAGTTGTGGAACGCAGGCTCAGTAGCTGTGGCACACGGTCTTAGTTGCTCCATGGCATGTGGGATCTTCCCAGACCAGGGATCGAACCCATGTCCCCTGCATTGTGGGGACTACTCTTCATTGCGGTGCATGGGCTTCTCATTTCTCACTGCGGTGGCTTCTCTTGTTGTGGAGCATGGGCTCTTGGCACACAGGCTCAGCAGTTGTGGCACATGGGCTTCAGTAGTTGTGGCGTGTGGGCTCAGTAGTTGTGGTGCACGGGCTTAGTTGCTCCACAGCATGTAGGATCTTCCCAGACCAGGGCTTGAACCTGTGTCCCCTGCATTGGTAGGTGGATTCTTAACCACTGCGCCACCAGGGAAGTCCTTCACTGCTTGATTTTACAATACTTTTCCTGGCACAAAGCACTATAATAGAATTTACACATTCAATTTGACCAATTTAACAGTATTTACCAAAAAAAAGATTTAAAAACAAATTTTTAAAGTACATGCCTTTAAAAAAAATAAGTAAAATAAAATTGCTTTAATCATTTTATAAAAAATACTATAGTTATCTGGAGATACCCAGGCGTAAGAAATGTTTTCTGCTTTTTAAAAAAGCATTTCCTTTTTGGGGAGTGTAGAACTGATTTTATTCTGTGGTGATATTAAAAAGTTTCCTAATAAAATAGCCCAATAATAACTTGCCCTTCTTTCTAACCCTCTTTTATAAGAAGTCACTGAAAAGCTTACCACAGGACTAATAAATATACAGTGAGCTAATCTCATACTTTCCTAACATTTTAGAATTACAGTGTTCTGGGACTTCCCTGGTGGTCCAGTGGTTGGGACTCCGCACTTCCACTGCAGGGGGTGTGGGTTCAATCCCTGGTGGGGGAACTGGGATCCTGCATGCCCTGCACTGTGTGCCCCCCCTCCCAAATTTTTTTAATTAAAGAAAAAAAAAAGAAAGTGTTCTGTACAATATTTTTCAATATTGAATCAGAAAGCCAAAAGAAACTACAGAGTTTCTAGGTCACTTTAAATGGGTGTTGTAAATTGGTATATGATTATGTTGAAAGATCACATAACTTAGAGCAGTGCTGTCCAGCAGCAAGCTACAAATAAAGTGAGCTACAAATGCAAGCCACATATGTTACTGAAACATTTTTATAATCCACATTTTAATAAAAGAAACGTGAAATTTTAATAATGTATATATTTAACTCAATAAATCTAAGATATCATACACTGTAACATGTAGTCAATAAAAAATTATCAATAAGATATATTTTACAATTCTTTTTTTTGTACTAAGTCTTCAGAATCCAGTGTGAATTTTACACTTACACATCTCAGTTCAGATAGCCACATTTCAGGCACTTACCTTCATGTGGCTAGTGGCTACTGTATTAGACAGTGTAGATCTAGAGGTTTCTTCCAATTCCCAGTGCTATGATCCAACTTTTCAGAAACCTTAACCTATAAACTTAAGTATATCATACATACACATCTCTGACATGCACATTTAGGGAAAACAAAATCTTAACAGATGAATATTAAAGAAAAGTTCATTTCTGGGAATTCCCTGGTTGTCCAGTAGTTCGGACTCCATGCTTAGGTAACTAAGATCCCACAAGCCACGCTGCATGGCCAAAAATAAAATAAAATTTTAAAAAAGTTCACTTTTACTTATAAAATAGTATTCCAGTGCTGACTTCAGCTGTACATATAATTGGCATAATACAGAGAAGATTAGTATGGCTCCTGCCCAAGGATAACATGCAAATTCGTGAAGCATTTTATATTTTTAAAAAAGATAGAGGGAATTCCCTGGCAGTCCAGTGGTTAGGACTCCAAGCTCTCACTGCTGAGGGCCCAGGTTCAATCCCTGGTTGGGGAAGTAGGATCCCACAAGTTGGGGGGCGCGGCTAAAAAAAAAAAAAAAAGATAAATACGTGAGGTGATGGATGTGTCAATTAGAGGGGAGAAGTCCTTTCACAATGTATACATATATCAAATTTTCACAATGTACACTTTAAATATCTTACAGTATTGTCAATTATATCTCAGTAAAGTTGAAAAAGAAAACATCCCATTTTTCATCTGCAAAAAAAGGACTTTGTGTGAGGACTTTTTCAAAGTAATACTTTACTTTTAGGGTAAAGTAGTGGGGATGGTTCTATTTACACATGCTCACTCAGTATGTGCTTTCACAGTGCTGAAAGTAAAAGCAACACTGGAAAATGAGGAATTTATGCGATTTTCACTTTATTCTTTTCCAAAGTTTCTCCTCTCACAAGTAGCTAGGGAAGGCATCAGAATCACCAGGAAGACTTAACTGGCGGCCAGAGAGGAGAGCAGTCTGTGGCTAAAGTGAAACCAAGAGCTCCTCAGGGTAAGACAAGTAGTAGAGGGAAAAATAACGATTGTAGCCCAGAGGTAAAGCAGGAAAAGAGAGGATAAGCTGCTGTTTCGCCAAACTGTTGGGCTCTTAGGCAAGACTGCAATAAACTGATTATCTCGCAAGTTTGATTAGCTTTCCAACTGTTTACAACTCAATAATATGATTTTTTTTTTTTTTTTTGGCCCTGCTGCACGGCATGCAGAACTTCCCCAACCAAGGATCGAACCATGCCCCCCGGAAGTCTTAACTGGACCACCAGGGAAGTCCCTAAAATGATTTATTTTAAATTTAAATCAGTACCTAACCTTAACTATGAAATATCTTTATAACATGTTGAATCTGTGAAGGCATAAATAATTAAACCTCTGCTACTGTGGAGACAAAAATATGATTCAAAGACTTTATTGCAACTTACCAAATATTAAGTATTAGGACATGTATAAAATAAGCCAACCTGTGGTATAGTATTCACCAACTGCTGTAAAATTAGGCCATCGACTGCCTAACTCCAAATACAATGAGCCCAAAGTACTGTAATTGATTAAAGGAGGACATTTATAGGTAAAAGAAAAAAGTAGGATTTCAAGAATAATTTAATTTTAAATGGATGGGTTTTAATGTTTGAGTTTTTAATATTTTAAAATATAGCCTTTTTATTATCTAGGCTAAATCAGCAAGTAAAGGCAACAGTTACTGAGATCAAAACAGTCTAAGTCATGATCCCTTCCCATACGATAAAAACATAAAATAGTACCCATTGTCTATTGCTGCTTTCACCATACAGTGACAGAGTTGAGTAGTTGTAGCAGAGACTGTGTGGCCCACAAAGCCTAAAAATTTACTGTTTGACCCTTAAGAGAAAATGTTTGCCAACCCCTGCTTTATACAAATTATCCTTTAACTGGAGGGAGAGGGCAGGCTAAAGTAGCAGTGAACACAATAAAATTTTGTTATATCTAGCAAATTAAAAAAAAAAACAGTTTTCACTGTAAACACTTAAGCTTATAAAACATCAGCCTGGCTGATGGTAAAATAAAACTTGTAAACTGAAATTCTCAACCTGGGCATGTTCGCTAAGGGGACTATATTAGAAAACTTAGGGTAGTGAAGTGAGATGTTTATCAAAAGAGGGGCACGCTGTCTCAGTATCTCCATTTTTGATGAGACCTATATCCCCCATCCCCCCCTCCACCCCTTAGTGTGACACTAACGGACACTCAAGTTTGGAAACTACTGATTTAGACACAACTCAGAGCTTTTATTAGCTTGAGGAACAAACAATTTGCTTTCCTCTTAAATCAAAAGGATAAATTTTGTAAATGGGGGGTAAAATGGTTTCAATTTTTATTTTAACTACAATTTTAGAAAACCACATGCTGGAAATGTAAAGAATATAAAGAACGGATCTTAGTACCTTGTAGGAATCTAGATGGTCATTCCAATTAAAATTAGTTTTGCTTTTTTATTCCCATTGCAAAGATAGAAAAACACAGTGCTCAGAGTGTAGCTGGAACATTGGCACCCCATATTTGTTTATAGAATAAAAGCCTCCATGTCAATATAGTGATTAATATTAATGCCATTGAGCTGAGTCATGCAGTTTTTAAATTATATTTGCCTATCCCCAATTTCTCATTTGAATCCAACAGAACTAATCATATCTCTAATCATACCTCTATACTGTTCAGCTTGACCATCTAACTCATCACTCCTGGCCACAAATGACTTTGGCTGGTTCCCAAAGTCAAATTTATCCTGTCTCATTATTTAACATATTTATGTTCTATAAAGTTGTGTGAATGCTGAATTAGCAAATATTGAATCATTGCCCCTGAGGGAAATGCTGGGTTAAGTCAACTCATGAACACATAACCTTGTTTCCCGTGTATTTCTGTAATGAAGACACTTCATTTATTATAACACTGAACTCATGGTCAAACAGCAGTGTAACTCCTACCTGAATGAAGCTTATCTAACACATGTATTCCCTCCGTAAGGCACATCACAGACTTCTTGTGCTTAGGAACGTCAGACAGCACCTCAGCACCACACTGAAACATCTCTTTAAACAGTAAAATCACCAAAAAAAAAGGCACGAAAATGCAAAAAATGCAAAAATGCACTAAATAGACCATAAAGACTTGTTAATGAGAGCTGAAATAAGAAGGCTAAGCACTGCCTTGTTGGATATCAGCTGGGAACATAAGACAAATTTTTTTTGCTGCTCTGCTCATGCACATGCAAATGGCCAATAAAGCACCCTGAGTACTAATTTCAGGGTTACAAATAAATTTTAGTTAGTGGGCAAATCTGAAAGTAAAGAACTGGTGAATATGAAGGATCAACTGTATGATGATGTACTACTACGGATAATCTAAATTAATTATGATCAGTTAAAAAATTATTTTTAAGCAACAGCAAAATGAAAACTACAGTCACCCAAAGTAATGTCTTTAAAGTAATATTTCTTTGGTATGTATAAATTGAGTGGGGTGTGTATGTATGTGTGTATTTCCCTCTTCCCCACTCCATACTCAGCTTAGTACTACTTCGAGACTCAGTCTCTAACTGGGCAAATCTGATCCCAACTTGGGTTAGGTTCTGCTGACCACAAGTTCCCACATTTTTCTCAGTATCTCTACCACTTATCACAACTACATAACCATCTGTTTGCTTATGCCCTACTCACTGGGTTGTAGCCTCCCTACAACCCAGTTTTTTGTTTTTTTGGGTTTTTTTCTTTTTTTAGAACATTTTCCTAGTATAAGGCCTTGTTATACATTGCTGTTCAATTAACTTTTACTGAGCGAATAATTCAATGAAATGAGAAATTACAAGGACCTAAAGTATGATGACTATGATATAAAAAGACAAATGGGCAAATTTAATAGAGGTAGAATACATACAATTTGCCAACCAACCTTATGTGGGGGATTTGGAAGGATTTTTAGATTGCCCTGGTTTCTTCTTCTTCTTCTTCTTTTTTTTTTTTTTTTGGCCATGCGGCTTGCGAGATCATCCCCGACCAGGGACTGAACCCAGGCCACATCAGTGAAAGCCCGGAATCCTAACCATTAGGCCAAAGGAATGCAGAGCTGTGCTACTAATAAAAGTATAGAATACAGGAAGAGTACATTTGAAGAAAAGATGAGCTCCATTTAGTTTCCTATAACCTCTTCATCTATGCTACTTCTTTATTTTTAAAAAAAAATATTTATTTGGTTGTGCCAGGTCTTAGTTGTGGCATGCGAACTCTTAACTGTGGCATGCATGTGGGATCTAGTTCTTTGACCAGGGATCGAACCCGGGCCCCTTGCACTGGGAGCACGGAGTCTTAACCACTGTGCCACCAAGGAAGTCCCTATGCTACTTCTATACTTGGAAAATTTTATTGCTTGATAAAACTGCATTCCTAATTACTACCTGTGTTGGAATAACTTGTTCCAACTATAATGTAAGATCATACAGGGCAAGGTTTATTTACTTTTTGACTCCTAAAAACCTAGTACAACAATATTCAATTGAATTGAATGTGGATGAAGGTGTCCAGGAGACAGTTGGATATTCTAAACTGGGGCTTAGGAAAGAAGTCTTAGCTGGAGATAAAGATTTAGAAAAGATCATAACACAGGTGTTATTTTAAAGGGTAGAAGAATAATTTTTGAAAGAATCAAAGACAGAACTTTGGGATACCAGCATTTAGGGAACACATCAATCAAGAGGAAAAAATGAAAAACACTAAGAAGGAAAAATCGGAGATCAACCAGGTGAGAATGGTATGGCAGACACTACTGATTATGAACCACACAGCCATTCCTATCTTCTTTCTGGATAACAGATATCTAGTTTCTTCCAGAATAGAGTAATGAACTCAAGGAAGGTCAGTGCCTCCGCCAGCCCCTGGGGAATGACTCATGGTTAGTTTAAGTCAATCATAGTAATCACATTTCCTTTTGCCAGTGATTGATTGGTGTAGGGGTGGCCAATGAGATGTAAGGGAAATGCTCTGGGGAACTCTGGGGGAAACTGTCTTTCCTATAAAGAGAAACCTACCCCAGAGAAACCCCAGCACTGACTTTCTGCTTTGGGATGATTAAAATACGGTGCTTGCTATCTTACAATCCTGAAGGTAAACATCTGTGACACAGTGAGAATGCTAGAGTACAAAGAAAGCAAGAGCCTGGGTCCTTGATAGTGTTGTTACATCCCTTAATCAATATTAGAACCATCTATCATTGGTCTTATTGTTAAAGAAATTCTGTTACTTGGAGCTGAAAACATCTTGATATCACTGGTGTCCCAAAACCAAAAGGAGGACAGTGTTTCATGACGGATATAGGAAAGTCAAGAAGGGTGATAGAAAAGTACCCACTAGAGTGAGAATGATTTTTGTTTCAGTAGTTATAGCTAATCACAGTAAGCACTCAAACATTAATTATGTGCAAGCATTGTTCTAAAACTTAATACATATAACCTCATTTAATCTTTCACCAACAATCCTATGATATAGATGGAATTGTGGGCAATGAAAGCAAAAGCCAGAATCCAGTGAATTGAACAATAAGAGAGATATGAAAATGGAATAGTAAATTTAAGCTTTTAAAGAAAGTCATCTGAGGGAAGAAGAGAGAGTTGTAATAAAGTAGGGATAAAGAAGGTTTTAAGATGGTCGAGTGAGGGACATTCCTGGTGGCGCAGTGGTTAAAAATCCACTTGCCGATGCAGGGGACATGTGTTCGATCCCTGGTCTGGGAAGATCCCACATGCCACAGAGCAACTAAGCCCGTGCGCCACAACTACTGAGCCTGCGCTCTAGAGCCTGCGAGCCACAACTGCTGAGCCCACGTGCCACAACTACTGAAGCCCACAGGCCCTGGAGCCTGCATGCCACAACTACTGAGCCCACGCACCGCAACTACTGAAGCCCGTGCTCTGTAACAAGAGAAGCCAGCATAGTGAGAAGCCCGCACACCACAATGAAGAGTAGCCCCCCGCTCGCTGCAGCTAGAGAAAGCCCACGTGTAGCAACAAAGACCCAATGCAGCCAAAAATAAATAAATAAAAATTAAAAAACAAAAGATGGTCAAGAGAGGAAAAAATATATAGAGAGGAAAATGAGATATATAAAAATACATACAAATACATAAGAAAAGAAATAATTGCTTAATTAAGGTCTCAGAGGAAATAGGAGGGTTTGGTGCCAAGATTGGAAATAGATGAAATTTGAACAAAATTAGAAGTAGAGCTCTGAGATTAAGAGAAAATAAATAAGGAAAACATTATAAATTTGAAGGCAAGAGGACTAGGAAGACTAAAAAGTTTATAGATGCTATCAATCCTCTTAAAATTTTTTTTTTTAAAAAGGACATCTGCATCTAAGGAGTTGAGAATAAAAGTAGGGCATCTGACACAGAATGGTAATGGTTTGACATAGCAGTTATGTGAACTAGGAAGGAAACTAATCAGAAACAAGTAAAGCATTACTAAATCTCACTGAGGACCCAGCCAAAACCAGAAACCATGATAAGATGAATCAATATTCATTTTATTCATTTCTTCATAAACATTTTATTAAGGGTTTTCCATATGCCAAGGCACCTTCCTAGTTATTGGGGATAAAAGATGAACAAAAATTCCTGCCTCATATACTTTACATTCTAATGAAGAAGATATAATTTAAAAGATTTTTTAATAATTAAAAATATTTTTAAAAATACTATATGGAATGTTAGATGGTAGTAGGTACTAAGGAAAATAAAGTAGGAAAGGGAAATAAGAGAATTAAAATTTTAGATGGGGTGGCCAGAAATGGCTTCACAGAGAAAATAAACATTTGTACCACGACCTGAAAGAGGAAAAGGGAAAAGCTATATGCATATGTGGGGGTCATTCAAAAGCCTAGAGGTGAGGGAATGCCAGGCATCTTTGAGGTTTGGTTATTTAAGAATGATGGGGTAGGGGTGGGGAAGGGGTTGGGAAATGGTCAGAGAAATAATAGATGTCTAGATGGTGTAGAGCCTCGCAGGCCACTAAAGACTTTGACTTGAACTGAGGGAAGGTGAGAAGCCACTGGAGAGTTTTATGCAGAAAAATGATGGGATTACTTTGGCTTCTGGAGTAGAGAAGCATGATGGGCAAGGATGGAAGACTAATTAAGAATGTATTGCAATAATAGTTCAGGTGATTTGGACCATGATGTAGCAGAGAAGGTCCTACTTTATTTTAAAGGTAGAGTCAATAGGATTTTCTGATGAATCAGATGTGGACTGTGAGAGAAATCAGTAATGACTTCAAGGTTTTTCAGCTTCAGCAAGCTAAAAGAACAGAATTGCTATTTACTAAAATAGGAAGACAGAAGAGCTACAGCAGGAAATTGGAGAGTTCAATATTGGACACATTAAGTTTAAGACGCCAGTTAAGCTTATAAATGGTAATGTCTAATAGGCATTTGGATGAGTTTGGTATTCATAGAGGCAGTACAGAGGGAAGACAAAATATCAGTAGAGGTGAACTTTAAAACCACAAGACTAAAGGAGAGTATACTGGAGTGAATGTAGATAGAAAAAAAAAAAGGGTCCAAGGAGAGAGTCCTAAGATTTACAAATATAGTAGTAACGATAACTATTACTAATAAGGTAAGGCCTCTCAGCCTCAGGAGATGAATCTTAATTATTCAAAACCAAGTATGAAACTTGCTAGAGTAAGCCAGTGTTTCAGCTCTGAGCAGCACAAGGTTAATCCAGTGAGCATCCAGAGGAAGGAGGTAGTAGTGTTTCCTTGCTTTTAAAGGGAAGAAACTTTCTTTTTCCACTTTACAATCATGCCTGCATAACACTGGGAACTGAGGCAACCATTATGCAATCATTAGGGGCACTAAGCCACATGCTGAGGATGGCAGAGGGCAAAGATGAAAAAAATATGGATACCTCATGTATTGTTGAGCTGCTAAATCAACCAGCCCTAGAGTGACTCTGCACCTGGACTTTTTAGTTATTATTTAATAAGGGTTTTCATTACTCATAGGCAATTGTATCTGGTTACCATAATCTCACTTAATTTTCATAACAATGCTTAGAGCACAAAGAACAAAATGAGACTCAAAAAAGATTAAACATGGCCAGGTTAAATAACTTGGCACATAGGTAGCAAATGGTGAATTGAAGCTTAACTGACTCCAAAGTCTATTTTAAGTGGTTTAGAGTAGATTTAAAGAGTGGACATAACTGAAAGACAAAGGGGAATGGGAGTTGAGAATTCTTGAAGTGACTGGCAAATAAGGCCAGGAAGTAACAGAGACTGAAAAAAAAGAGAAGTGTCAAAAGACTAGAAGAACAGAAGGAATACATTAGTAAACAGGCTATTAAAATAATAAGAGGTCTTCTTGAGAGAATATTGGAATTAAAGATTTTTATTGTTTGAGTAGTCTGGATGAAGATTAGATGTAGGCCGTAGCTATGAGTAGGGAGGAAATTGCATTTTCAGTGGTCAAGGATTGATTTATTAATATTTACTAGCATCTACTATGTGACATTATTTTATGCACTTAGGATACATTGGTGACTAAAATAGACCCTGTGGAGCTCACACTATGGTGTGAAAAACTGACAACAAACAAGTAAACAACTAGAACTTTGGTGTGTACGGAGTTTTGGGCCAGCATAATTAGAGGCACTCAGTGGTATCTGATTTTTGATGAAGTTCCCTGGTTGTAGCTGGGCTAGCAACTGAAGCCTTTACTCAGAGTTACAAATAGAACATTTTACTCAGGGTTACAAACAGAACACAAGAACTGAACGACAATTAGGATGACAATGACTGGCAGTTATGTAATTATTTCAAATAATTTTACATACTCACACTAGGAAATGTTTAAATGAATGAGTGGTCTGATTAAGCTTCTGCCATTCCAACTCTTCAACCCATTGCTTAATAAATTACAGACTATCCTTTTTTATTTCTTCAAAGAATTTTTTTTTGGCCACACCAGGCAGCTTGTGGGACCCTAGTTCCCTGACCAGGGATCGAACCCAGGCCCTTGGCAGTGAAAGCACTGAGTGCTAACCACTGGACCGCCAAGGAATTCGCTACCCTATTTTAGAGTGATGCAAATTACAATCTGAAAACAAATATAGTCTTTCCAAAGTGATTCATGGTTTCTTTCAACATTCACTCACTAGAATAAGGTCCATGAGGATAAGGATATTTGTCTATTTTGTTCACTACTGTATATCTAACACCTAGAACAATGCCCAGCATTTTCACTGAACTGAATAAATGAATAGATTAATAAGCATCCACTAGATGCCAGGTAGTATATTCATCTCAGAAGTAAATAAGGCAGTTCCTAACTGGTCTCCAGGGCAGAAATAGAGACACAGATGTAGAGAACAAACGTATGGACACCAAGCGGGGAGAGTGGCGGGGGGGATGGTGGTGGTGGGATGAATTGGGAGATTGGGATTGACATGTATACACTAATATGTATAAAATGGATAACTAATAAGAGCCTGCTGTATAAACAAATAAAATTCAAAAGTTTAAAAGAAAAAGTAAATAAGGCAGTTCCTGCACTTAAAGACTGCACCATTTAAAGACTCTAACTAAAATAAAATCTCTTGATCTTCACTTATATCAAAGTACAGTTAAAAATCAAGGTTGTTAAGAATCTAAAAGTAATACCTGTCCTAGATAAAAGGAATTTATTGTAGACTTCATATGCTTTTATACAGTTTTTTTTTTTTTAATTTATGTTTTTTCGGCAGCATTGGGTCTTAGTTGCTGCATGCAGGCTTTCTCTAGTTGAGACAAGCGGGGGGCTACTCTTCATTGTGGTGTGCGGGCTTCTCATTGAGGTGGCTTCTCTTGTTGCAGAGCACGGGCTCTAGGCGCGCGGGCTCAGTAGTTGTGGCTCACGGGCTCAGTTGCTCCGCAGCACGTGGGATCTTCCGGACCTGGGATCGAACCCGTGTCCCCTGAACTGGCAGGCAGATTCTTAACCACTGCACCACCAGGGAAGTCCCAATATGCTTTTAAATTTAGAAAATAAACTACCATGCTATCTTGAAAATTTAGTATTTGTATTATTAGGTACTATAATTAGATAATCTGTTATGAAGAATATTATGGTTAAGTCACAGGAAAATAGTAATTTCAGATACTTAAAAATTTTTTATTCCTTCTTTTCCTTCTCAAGTCCTTTCAAATACACTCTTTTAAAAATGAAGTGAGAATATTAGTTAATATGAAGCAACATAAAAGAACAATCAGAAGGCAAATTCCAAAGAGATCACCGCTATAAATAGAGACATGGAAATGTCAGGACAGAGAAGCAAAGTTCCACTAAAAACAACAACAAAATTGTATGCCAAGTGAGTTTTATATCTCACACCCACCCATCTTCAGTTAAGGATTTCATCGGCAAAGATCCTCTGTCTTCTAGTAATCTATCTCAAAAAATAAATGTGAGTAAAGGCAGATGTCCTGATTTTAAAAATCAAGCTGTTTTTGGTTGTGCACAGAGTTTTCTTCCCCTTGTACCTAAGAAGCAGAAAACCTCCATCTGAAACTTAACCCAATCACTGCTGCTTCAAAGAGAACTTATTTCATGAAATAAAGAGCACTGGATTAGGAATCTAGTCTTGGCTCTAGTCTTGCAATTAATCTTGTCACTTTGTACATAGCATTCAAGCAATCTGGGTCACAATTTCCTCCATAAAATGAAAGAAATGGACTAGATGATCCTCAAAGTCTTTCCAAGTTCTTAGGAAAAGTTCGAGTGAAGCTAATCTTCTGTGCCACCTAGCCTCGAAGGCCCCCAACATTCGTAACCACATATTCAACAATTTGTTTTTAGCTCTAGCTTTGCAGCAAAATAAGTATGATTACATATAAAACTCAATTCAATATTTATCAGGCTTCTACCAAAAGAAAAGCACTAAGCCATACTGGGCAAGCCAAAGAGTAAAAGCCAGTCCTTGACCACAGCCCTCTCTTACACAGAGGGGAAACGGGAAAGGACAGATCTTTGTATTCAGAACATTTGCTACAGTCTAGCTGGGGAAACAAATTTTAATTCAGCTTAATTATGCAAATACTTATTAAATACTTTTTGCATAAAGAGTCAGTTTTCAAACTTTGATGAGCATAAGAATCTAAGATGCTTTTTTTTTTGGCCATGCCCCTTGGCTTGCGGGATCTTAGTTCCCCAATCAGGGATGGAACCCAGGCCCCTGGCAGTGAGAGCGCCTAGTCCTAACCACTGGACCACCAGGGAATTCCCCTAAGACATTTAAAAAAATGTAATTTCCCATAAAAATGATTCACTACATCCAGGTGGGGCCCAGGTATCCACATTTTTTTTTTTAAAACATGCTTACGAGCTTTATTTTATAAATGTATTTATTTTATTTTATTTATGTCTGTGTTGGGTCTTCGTTGCTGCGCACGGGCTTTCTCTAGTTGCAGCAAGCGGGGCCTACTCTTCGTTGTGGTGTGCGGGTTTCTCATTGCTGTGGCTTCTTTTGTTGTGGAGCTCGGGCTCTAGGTGCACGGGCTTCAGTAGTTGTGGCTCGCTGGTTCTGGAGCACAGGCTCAGTAGTTGTGGCGCACAGGCTTAATTGCTCCGCGGAATGTGGGATCTTCCCGGACCAGGGCTCGAACCCATGTTCCCTGCATTGGCAGGCGGATTCTCAACCACTGCGCCACCAGGGAAGCCCTGTATCCACATTTTTAAAAGCACCCCCAGATGATGCTGGTGGCCCTGTTCAATTAACATTGCCATTAGCCTAGATCAACAAAAAGTTGATAAGTTCAAAAACAGAAAATGTTTCTAGAGCTTGAGTTCTCAAGACTATATGCCCATAACAACTAGAGAACAAATTGCAAGGCATTAAAAATAAGCAAAAATCTGATGGAGCATGTTGACTTTGTATTTCAGTGGTTCTCAAGTGTGGGCTGCACTTCAAAAAATCAACATAGGGGGACTTCCCTGGTGGTCCAGCGGTTAAGACTCTGCGCTCCTAATGCAGCCGGCCCAGGTTCGATCCCTGGTAAGGTAACTAGATCCCGCATGCATGCCGCAATGAAGATCCCACGTGCCGCAACTAAGATCCGGCACAGCTAAATTAAATAAATAAATAAATAAACAAATAAAAGCAACATAGGAAGTTTTTACAGATACAGATATAGACCAGTTAAATCAGAGTCTCTGGGAGTGGTAGTTGTGGCTCAGCTTTCACATTTAAAAAAAATCTCCCTGTAACAAATGCAGACAACCATTTAATTAAGGGCAAGATCACTGGAATTGGTTAGTCAGGTTAAGTTTCATGAAAAAAGATGATTTTTTATCCGACTCTTTACTTGGCTAAAAATTTAATGAAAAAGATAAATGTAACAGAAGTGAAAGGAACTGATGTATAAATAAATGATCTAAGTAGGGGAGGAACAAATAAAGATGCTTTTGACCACAAAATCAAGGGAGACTAAGAACAGTAAATATAAGAATTTTTTTTAGACATTTTGGTTTTGAGGCAACATACAAATAAGTCTTAGTGGTAACTGCAGACACGAGTTTGGAAACACATTTGGGGAGTAAGTATAGGACCAATTTAATGTAAATTATGAAACCATACATATCATATATATTCTGCAGTTTCATTAAATATGATATTCTACAGCATTATATACCAGCTTTATTACAAATTATTGAAATGCATGCTATAGAACTAGCTAAAAATCACTCCAGAACTGAGTGGTAAAGGCCACTTTGAGACAGATGCTTTGAGTCCCAGATATTTGACCTAGCAACATCCCTAAAGTAATGGGAAGCTGGGAGTGTTATGGCTTACCAGCAGGCAGCTCTAAACTTTTCTCACTGAATACTGATATTCAATTTTCTGTATATTCTATGATGCTACATTCTGTCTCCTATGATCCCAAAGGACAGATCCTGCTTATAGACAGGATGCCAACAGATGTGTGCAACTAGCCAAACACTCAATATATATTCAAAGAGGTCCTCTGTATGATACAGAAAGGATAGTCATTCTCTCACTAGATTTGAAGAACCCTGTAAAGTTGGAAATGGCACTTCAGCAAACCCCACCCTTCTCCCCCATATGCCTTCCACCTTCAATGAAGAGGTCCTCAAGGGCAGAGAAAATTTATTATATTTTCACAAAGAACCTTTGTCTCAAGCATTAATTGTTCTAAAAGATTAAACTATAAAGATTTTCCTTCTCAGAAGAGTCTAATCTAAAAACTCCTGATATGCTTCTTTTAGCAGATGGGTGATTTTGTAGAGGAATACAATATGCAGACAAACAGTACAAACATTATCACAGGTGCTGTGTGGTAATATAGGGGAAAAATTAAAATTAATCAATCCTATCCTTGTCTTGAGAAGTCTTACAGTCTAGTTAGTGATGTGTACTACAAATACATAAACCCCCTGAACAATGTATTTGAAAAATAACACTAATCATCATCAAATATACAGGTATATATGTATATATACACACACACCATAAAGCACTATGTACTTTACTAAGGCATATTACTAATCCACCCAGTGCAACTAGCAATACAGAAAAACAAGCTTCTATAATGTTATACAACACACGGGTTCTTTAAATTTTGTAAGTAATCTACTTTTATTACCTTACATTAAGAGCTGCCTTCCCATGAAGAATTTTAGCCTAAGTCTTGATAAAAACTAATGCAAATATTTTAAACATCCAAGTAAGAAATACCAAATTGTGACTCATACCCTAGAAATTACAAAGAGATACATTTCATAGATTTTTAATAGATTCTTCCATTCTTTCAAGTCAGGCTGCCTAGGTTCAAATCTCAGCTCTAACATTTACTAACACGTGACCTTGGGCAAGTTCGTTAACTCATCTGTACCCCAGCAAAATGGAGATTTTAATAGTGCCTATCTCATAGAGCCAATGTGAGGATAAATGAATTAAATACATGTAAAGCACTTACAGTGCCCAGTATATAGCACTTTAGAGTGTGCTATGCAGTAAAGACACAGAAAAAGACATAGCCCTTACTGTCATGAACCTTATAATCTAGTGGGAATTCTAAACAATAAATGATATTATGGTATTATTACCATGATATGGTATATGAATACAAATAGGAATCCCTAAATTTGATAGTTCTGGACAGGTTTTCTGAAAAAATGGAAAATTTTCAACAGACAACAGTGAAATGGAAGAGGTGAGGGGTGTTCCTGACAAAGAGAAAGATATGTGCAAAGGCCCAAGGGCTCTGCAGTTATGAATAGGTGGGAATGACAAGGATGGCAAACGGCTAGATTTATGGCAAATCAGTGGTCATGAGCAATATCCTAGGGGATCTGTCAATGCTCTAACAGCCTTTCAATCAGGACATACTATTAAATCTGACATCCAAATCAGAGAAGAAATTTCTAATAACTGAGGGTGAGATGATACTATGGTGACTTCTGAAAGAGAAAAGACAGAAATCATGGTGTAAAAACATAAGACTTTTTATTATCCTTTACTTTTCAAAAACAGATTAAACTGCCGTCACTGGTATGCCGGTAAAAGGAAGTTATGTGACTTACCAAAGGGCACATGGGTCAGACTTGAATCTAGATCCTCTGGGACCAAGTCCAGAGTTCTTTTCACTACATGGGGCTGCCTCCAGTTTCAGACACTAGTCAAACTGTTGTTCTCCACAAAGTTCCCAAGTTACATATGTGTTAACAACTTTGTCCTTTATAATGCAAGTACTGATAGTTCTTGCTTCCATTCACACAGTCTGAAACAGAATCCTGCAAACTCGATCAGAAAGGACACAAAAGTCATTAAGACCAATGACCAACATTAATGATCAAATACCCTAAAACAACATCCTGGACCACTTACTTTACTTTGAACTAACTGGCCACTTTACTCCTCACATTTAACCTGAATCTGTTGTGACTGTGCACTGAGAAGATACAGGCCTGGTTCAAATGACACACAGAATACAGCATAAAGTTATCAGCTCCTTTTGGCTAACAGTTGTTAGGAGGTAGGTGATAGATAAAAAGATGAGGCAGGAAGTCTGTACAATTTTGCCACTCTAAAATGCCTATCCAAAAAGCTATAATGGACTTTTTTTCTCCAATAGCTATAAAATAAGAATCTGTTAATATTTCACACAGATTTAACTAATCTAACAGTGGAAAGTTATGCTGAGAAAGAATCAGTCATTTGGTAACCAATAAATCAGAAAGTAAAATGAAGAACGTTGCCAGTACATTTAATAGCCCAACTTGTACTATCTTTACTAATCGTTTCATTCTGTTATTTGATAAATCTAAATGCCCCTGCTAGACTTTTATAAGCTTAAAAACATTGATTTTTGCTTCATCCTGAGAATGAAATATGGAATACTAATTTCTATAAGACAGTGACTATAAAATAGAATTCAGCTGAAAATTTAGCCAATCTCTCAAAGCACAATAAACCAGTTTTAGATTAGCTATGATACATCCACTTTTTTTTTGTCTTTTTTTTTTTTAAATCAGTCATCAATTTTATACACATCAGTGTATACATGTTAATCCCAATCGCCCAATTCAGCACACCACCATCCCCAACCCACTGCGGTTTTCCCCCCTTGGTGTCCATACGTTTGTTCTCTACGTCTGTGTCTCAACTTCTGCCCTGCAAACCTGCTCATCTGTACCATTTTTCTAGGTTCCACATACATGCGTTAATATACGATATTTGTTTTTCTCTTTCTGACTGACTTCACTCTGTATGACAGTCTCTAGATCCATCCACGTCTAAACAAATGACTCAATTTCGTTCCTTTTTATGGCTGAGTAATATTCCATTGTCCATATGTACCACATCTTCTTTATCCATTCGTCTGTCAATGGGCATTTAGGTTGCTTCCAGATACATCCACTTTTAAGAGGATTTACATTGCAAAGGGAAATGCATTTAGTCAAGAAAAGTCTGATTTCATCAGTTATAATGAAATTATCTAGAGTAACCAGCAAACTACAAATGGCTTTGAGAAGACTGAGTGGACTCAGAACTAATTTACCTATAACCAAATCAAAAGTCACTGGTTATAGTTTTCCTACAATTCAGTTGCTGTTACAGGATCCTGGGTTTTACCAAAACTAAGATTTGAACATAGATGTTTAATCCAAAAATTTTATAGAAGTGGAGTACCATGGATTATCCTTTCCTAATTATGAAATACCAGAAGCCAAATTCTATGTTTAATAAAGCCAATTTCCATTTGATAGCACTTTCCAGTTTCTGAAGAGCTCACAGAGATACCTCATTTGAGGATACCAATGCAGGTTATGATCATTATGTAGATGAGAAATCTGAGACACAGAGTCTAAGTGCACTTGACCAAGGTCACAAAATCAACTAAAATGTAGAGATGGATTGTTTTCAACATTCATTCATTCAACAAATATCTAGAATGCTAAGACTATGTGTTAGGGACTAGTCAGTGGTAGAGACAGACAAGGTCCTTGCTCTCCAGCAGTTTACAATCTAATGGCAGACAGACAATAAACAAGTAAACACATACGACGTAAGATAATTTCCGATAAATTCTATAAAGAGAACATGGTAATTGGAGAGTGACTGCAGAATGGTACAACAGAGGTCAGAGATGGTCTAGGGAGATGACATCTGAACTGAGACCCAAATGATGAGGACAAATCATCCACGTGAAGGTCTATAAGAACATCTGAATCAGGCAGAGGAAAATGCAAGCATAAAGCCCCAGAGGCAGGAATGTTCTTGGACAGCAAGGTGGCTCAAATGGAATGAGGAGCAGGAGTGTTTAGATAGTAGCCTGATTACATGGCGCCCTTAGGCCATTCCAGGAGATGGGATTTAGAGTGCAATAAGAGAGAAGACTAGGTGAGATGATCTGATTTATGTTTTAAAGAAAGATTTTAAGCTGCTATATGAAGAAACAATTGTAATACATTCAAGTAGAGGCACCCTTGAGCTTCAAGAGTACTGGTAGTGGTCTATTTTTTGGAGAACATTCCTGGAAAGCAGATACATGGGTGCTTGTTACATTTGAGACATTACATATATATTATATACTTCGCTGTACAAAATTTCATAATTTTTAAAAGTAAATTGTAAAGATGTAAGGGTGGAAGCAGAAAAAACAACTAGAATGCTACTGTAACAGCCCAAGACTGAGGTGATGGTAACTCAGGAGTAGTGGAGATGAAAAGTAGTGGAATGTGGAATATACCTCTGAAGTAAGGTAAATAGGTCTTCTTGATGGAAAAATCAGGGGCAGCGATCAAGGCTGACCAGTGGTTCTCATTGTGGAGTGATTTTGCCTCCCAGGGGACATCTGCAATCTCTGGAGACATTTTTGGTTGTCATAATTGGTATAGGGGGTTCTCATATTGGTACAGGTGCTACTGGCATCTATGGGTAGAGGCCAAGGATACTGCTAAACATACTACAATGCACAGTAGTGCTATAAAATAAAAAATTACCTGGCCGTAAAGTGTCAATAGTGCTAAGGTTGAGAAATCCTGATCTTGACTGATTCCAAATGGTTCCCATCCTAGAATACCCATACTTCCAGGAGACTCTACCAAAAAAACTAGAAATGGAGGTCTTTACTTATTTTCAACGTTTAGAGATAACTAAAATTGTGGTATACATGAAACAAAGTTTATTTCTTTGGAGGTAAATTATATCACTCTGTGACCAACACTATGTTGATCAGGACTAACTGGTATGTATCTAATTAATCAAATATGAAAAAATCAATTACTGATTAATAAATGCCATTTATTGCACAGACCTTCTCAAAGCACAGCTGAAGAAATCCTATTTAGCAATACCACCCAACACTGCTTATACAGTTTTTCTTTTTACCAGTTACGCTTAAATCTGTAGTCCAACACATTCACTGCTTTTCCAAATACAAATTCCCCCCAAATCGAAATAGATGGCTATGCACACTGAAGGACATAATCAGAGCTATAAATGGATAAGATGGTAGGAAACGTTAATTATAGGAAAATGATGGCCCACTTGTATCTGTGTGCATGTAACTGTTATCAGACTTACTTTGGGCCTTGAGCAAGTGGATACATTAATTTCAGGTATAAGGAAGACTGCAGCACACATTTCTCTTAATTACTCTAAGACTAGCAATGGGAAAAGTACTCTTTGAGACCTAACTCACTAAACACAAAATACCAAAGTTGGTAAAGTTCATTTTACCTCACTCTTTGTTATCTAAAGGGAAAGAATTTTGGGGAAAAATAAAATCACTGTGATCAACTCCTAAAGCATTCGAATGGGTCTGAAACTACTACCACTAATGCAGTAAACTACGTGCCACGATATGCTCCAGAAAGAAATTACCTGGTAACTGAAGTAGATAACAAAAACCAAAATAATCAACATCATCATCATCTAGTCCCGGGGTGACAATACAAAACATTAGAGTTCTCACAAGTTGCGGCTGAGGGAAACTATTTCGAAGAAGCCACAAAGCCAATTTTGGTCAAGAAATGGACGCTGTTTCTTATCTATAAGGACCTCAATAAAACTGGCCATGGATACATACGATACTAGGTTACTGAGTCTGGCTAAAACTGAATTTTAGGAACAATTACATTTTAAAAAGGTAAAGAAAAGGGCAGTCATATCGTCACAGCCTCATCCAAAGAATTTACACAAAAACTTCGAAATCAGCTCGAGAACTAAGGCCTCCGGCCTAAATTCATCCCCACTTGTGACAAAACTCAAAAGTGACAATCTAGAAGTAAAATGCAGGGACACTTTACTACCCTTAAAATCATGCCGCGTTCCCGCTATGCCGGGCGGACGTTTTCGGGAGCAACACTGCGCGGCGGCCAAAGCGCGCTTCTCCCAGATGCCCTCCCGGCGGCACGCTCTAAACACTGTTGTGCCGCCGTTACGCCTATCGACGTCCCCAACTTCCCCAATGGTACACAGAATGACCCTCGGCGGAAAATCCACCCATTCTACCTCCCTGAGGCGGCGACCGATAAGAAACTACTCCTTTCCTCCAGCCTTTCAAAAATTTAAGCAGACGGCGGCCAGCTCACCAGTCTCATCCACTACCCCAGAGGGATAACCGCACCACCTCAACCCAAGAACGCACGTATAGGAGGCGCCGATAGAAACCCCATTCTCGCGAAATCTAAAGACAATTCTCGCGATATCTCGCTGCCTGTCTTTTTCCAGCCCCACCCCCACACCAGCGCGTTGCTTCAAAACATCGCGAGATTTTCTTCTTTCAGTCTCCGCCCCTCTACGGCACGATGGTCGCACAAGAATGTGATACAGCCTCGACGGCCGCCATTTTCTTTCTTTCTTAGCAGTTGGCTGAGAGGTCCCTGCGAAGAAGCGGTAGCGGCCACTGTAGAGTAGGCATGGCAGATTATTCAACAGTGCCTCCACCCTCCTCTGGCTCAGCTGGTGGTGGAGGCGGCGGCGGTGGTGGTGGAGGAGTTAACGATGCTTTCAAAGATGCGCTGCAGAGAGCCCGGCAGGTAAGTCTGGACCGCGCGGCGAGACCCCGACAGCTCACGGTAATTGGCCGCTGGCTGAGTAGGCCGCTACTTCTTCGCGCATGAGGAAGAGGAAAGAAGTGCCCTTCCGCCCTCTGAAATGTGACGAGACTCACGTTTCCCCACGTTGGTAATACCGAATAGAGGGTGGAACTCGGTTTTGTGTTCTTGGTGTCTAAGCCACTTTGAACCCCAACGCGTGCTACGCGAAGATGGCTTTAGATTTTTCTCCCGTTTCTGCGGTACTCGCGCTTTTTTCTCCAAGGAGTTAGCATTTCCTTTTTCTCGGAGTGAACATCCTCTTCCATGGGGTAAAGCGCGCGTAGTTTTACACAGTAGTATGGAAGCTTCTAGTAATGAGTTTGGGAAAGGACTAGGGTCTGTCCGCAGGAGCCATGGTAAGGGAAGGGATCTGTCATTAAAGCAGTCTTTAGAGCTTCCAACCCGTTCGAGCTCTCCCGCAATTAATCTTTCGCGTACCATACACTTTCACACCTTCAAGGAAGAGAATTAGAGGAGAGCACTCGTATTCCGGGTTGGAATCCCTCTTCAGGGCGGGATTTACGCGTGTTCTACGGTTCCTTCCCTCTTTACTTCTCAAAATGGCTTCAGGGCCATTATACCCTAAGTTTCAATTTGAATCTGCCTCTCAGTTCAGAGTCGTAAACTGACCAGACCTCTTTGTATTACGTAGGTGCGTACATTTGCCCTAAAGGCACCACTTACCCAAACAAAAGCTGTAAAAAAAAAAGTTGTATTCCAGGATTTTATTTGAACTTTACCTTTATTAGATAGTCCCTTAATGTAATTTTAAAACGTGTGATGTTGGTATGGACTTGTGTCTAAGCAAAAGTAAGAATCTTATATTCTCGTTATGACACGATGCGTGTTAGATGCTAGACATTTTTAGAGTACAGCTCATGATAATCAGAATCCAATTTTGTGGTATGTTTTGATTACATTAGGAGTTCACTTCGTTAACTTATTTTTTCACCCCCGGGTTGGATTAAAGGATCATTGGAGTCAAAATCCATAAAATCTGTAGTGATGTAGCAAAGCGCTCATATTTTTATAATGTGAACACATTATAAATAAAAATGTACCTGTACTTGTTTTTAATCAGAAATTTTCCAAGGAGTCAACAGAAGGTCATCATTAACCCTAATTCTGCGATTTATTCAGACCTAATTCTTATTTACTACTTCTGAACATGTTTAGAATAGTGACTGAAACATTTATATAATGACAGGAACTCTGTTAGAAGGGTTTTATTAGATTGGATTGGAAGACTCACCTGAATTATTTTATTCAACCAGCATATTGAATTAATTTGTGACACACACTGTACATAAATACTGGAGACTTTTTAAATATGTTAATTGGGTTTCTGCCTTCTAGGAAGCTATGATGGTCAAGGAACCAAAGACAAAAGAATAGAAGTATCTGATTAACGCTTTCAAACAGTAGACAAAATATGGGCACTGTTAATTCATCTATTTGTTCTGTAAACATTTAAGAGTTCTATGAATCAGGTACTGTACACAACACCAGGGAGTGGGGTACCTAACTGCCAAAGTAAAGGACTGATATTTTAAGCAAGGCATTAAAGAATGAGTGAGAGTTTGACCAGTGGAGAAAGAAGCAGCATGTGCAAAGGGGTTTTGGGGGATGACAAGAACCTAAGAGTGAAGTCTCTGGAGGATAGGGTTGGGTGGGGGAAGGAGGGTGGAAAATGAGGTGAGAAAAGGTACAGGTGGATACAACTTCTGAAGACAATTTTCTTATTTAGACTGCTTTTTTAAATATAGAAATTGTCCTCAAACCATGAATTTCTTGTTCTCTGTTTATATGCCAATAGCTGCCCCAGTGCCCTTTCTGTAATATAATTTACAAGTGTCTTTGCTGTAATTTGATTGTTTCTACAGAATTGATCTTAAATCTGAGATTCTCAAATTTAGCATTTGAGTTGAATTGCCCCTTCTGGTTACATTTGAGAATGCCTCCGTATATTGGTTGTAGAGCTGCTTGTCTGATTATGTAAGTGGAGTATAGGGAAAAGTGCTTTGGCTGAAGGGACAAATTAGGTTAATACCTGAAATAACTTTTTTCCTTATCTATATTAAATGGATACTGAATTATATTTCCAAAATCTCCATCTAACCTTAAGTTTCTTTTCTTTGTCTAGAGTATTGTGCTGTGTTCTTTGGAAGGAAGAGGTATAAGAACAGCTTCTTGCCTTCAAAGAGCTGCATACTGCTTGGGAAACTATTGGCATTTCAGCTGGATAGTTCTTTGTTATGCAGGAAAGCAGAACAAATGATTAGGATCCCTGGTCCCTATCTAGTAAATGCTAGTAGCATTTACTCTAGCTGATTGTTGCCATCAGGCAGTTGAGGCCGAGTTGCTCAGTCTTTTTTCCAGAGAATTCTAATAGCTTATTTTTTTAACGTGAAATTTCCAGATTATTATAATATTCTGTGAGCTAAATCTAGCACAGGGGCACCAGACTGCTTCTCTAGTTTAGAGTTTCCAACCTGTGTACTTTAGAAATTTATATTTGGGTATTTCAAACTGTAACTGCAGAGGGTGATGTTGAAATTCTTTGATTAGATCTTTAGTGATCACACTGATAACAAGTTCTGTCTTTGAAACACTGGAAAATTGAGATATATCTATCTACTTTTTTCCCCTTAAGGTTATATGAAGATAGAGGTGAATCAGAGACTGAGACTAAGTAGAGTGGTAGATCACAGGTTATGCAAGAATATCAATCCTCATCAATTCCCCTCTAAACAACGATTAAATTAGTCGTGAAGTACTCAATTCTTGAAATCTCTTGATAATTGTGAAAGTAATTCAGACTGTATTATGTTTGAATGCAATGAAAAATTTATAAAATAGAACTGTTGACTTTTTACTTACCATTAGTCTCTTCAGTGAAAACTAGCATTTGATTGTGTGCCGGGGGCGGGGGGGTTGTTTGGTTGTTTTTGTTTTTTTAACACATTTTGAGATGGGATAGCAAAGCTTGATTATGATAATAAGCAAAGATTTCTGGGCTGTAAAGAGGGGACAATGTTAATAAAGTGGTGGGCCAGTAATATTTCTAGCCTCTTCACATTTCTGGTGCATAGGAATTGAATCCATTAGGACCTTGCCCATAGTAGGTACTCAATATTTATTGAATTGAATCAACAGATATCTTTAATGAATTAAAGCAGTAATGAGATTTTGTTCTGAAAATAATTATGTTCTTTCAAAGTGTATGTCTTTGGCCAGTACAAATAAAAACCTGTTAAATTTTTTAAATTGAATATTTGAAGTCTTGTGAACCTGCTTTATAGTTGAATTAAAGTGTGCTGATTTGTTCATAGTAACTGGCAATTTATATGCTACATATTAGGCTCTGTGCTAAGCATATTTATATTCATTTAATTCTCACAACTATTCTACAGGGTAAGTGTAGAAACTATTTATCTCTTTTGTACACAGAAGATGAATGAGGCACAAAATGCTTAAGAAAATTTGGCAAGGACACAAAGCAGTAAAACCAGAATTACCACTGACCCCAAATCACGGTTGGACCCCAAAGCCTAAGGAAGCATGTAGACTGAAAATTAGGAGATAGTCATTTTGGGCATTTAGGTAATTACTTCTGAAAATCAGCTTTTTGTGTGTTGCTGTTTGTGGTTTTGTTCTTGTCGTTTTAATCTTTAAAATCAGGTGGTATGACTGAATAATCTCAAATTTCCTTTCAACTCCAAAATTCTTGGTTTCTAGGGATAATTGATGAAGAAAGGTGGAAAATGCTAAAACATTGAAAGCACAAAAAATATTTACTCATTTGAGAAGTAGGGAGGGTCCAAATGGAAAGCTTGAATTTTTATTGTAAATTGAAAATCAAAGAAGTTACCTACACTTAATTCTACTAGTCTCATAAGAATTTTATATAGTTAGAGGTTGGATTTTAGGAATTACTGTTTCTCTTAAATTCTGTGAAGTGACCTAGGAAGTGTATGTTTTCTGTTGATCTTGGAGAATTGATTAAATCTGTTAGTATTTTTTCTAAAAGTTCTTCTCTAATGTTTTTGTATTGGTTCTGAATTTTTGAGATGGTGTTAACTGGTTCTTCTGAGTGAACTAAGGATCAATTTTATTTTCAGTTGGATATTTTTAGAACTATTCAGTGGATAGGGAGGTATAAATAAATATCCTTTTTCTGTGCAGAAGTTCCTTGGAGCTCGAGGAGTGCTGCTTTGCAAACTCAGTGTTTATAAAAGCTAACTGCAGAAGGTGTTACCAGCCTAAACCATTTTCTTTCATTAGTATTACTCTTTGCTTGGACCAGAAATATTTTCCTCATAACATCAATGCCTAGCAGTATGTTAAATTTCCTAAGGAACAATTCAAATGCTGATTGCTTTAAAACTGAAGGGTGGAAAAGCAGTTTTCAGGTGTGATGAGGAAAACTTTCAGAAAAGAAATAAGATTTTAATTAGATCAAAGATTCGAATAAGCTTTTGAGAAAGTGAAAGATGATTAAGATAGGTTAGAGTGACCAAAGCTATAGAGTCAGGAAATATATAATTGTATACCTTTTATGTTGAGCATTTTTATATTTAATCCTAATATGCTTTGTGGTGGGTGTTTGCATTTACAGATGAGAAAAAAGGAAACCTAGGAATCCTAGGAAATACATTTGGTATATGGGAACTGATACATGTTTAGTACTTACGTGATACATATTGGGTTCAAGTCGTTGAATACGCTTATCCTTTCCAGTTTTCTAATTATAATGAAGCTTGAGGCACTTGGTTTAGTTCCACATCAACACCTTTTTAGAAGAATTCCAGTCACCAAAAGTCTCATTTTCTGTTTAATTTTTATTATGGATAATTTCAAGCATACTCAGAATTGAAAGAATAACGTGGTGAACTCTAATGAGCCCATCACCCATCTTTGGTGATTACCACTTTTAGTAACTGCCAAGGAGGTGTGTAGAAATTGGGACTTCTCCACCATTCACTTACTATGTAACATTGATTAAGTTATCTCTTGAGATTTTTTTCAATTGTAAAATGGATATCTATCTCACTGAGTACTCTACCTCATAGAATTGTTGTGATGATTCAGTGACAAAATGAGTATAAAACATTTATTGTAATATAGAGTTTGGCCTTTCGCTGGCACTCAGCAATTTTAGTTCCATTTCCCTTTTCATAGAAAAATGCAATAAATAACCCCTGGTTGTGCCCCACTTACGACTTGAGACTGGTGTTTCTTATACGATGTTTGCCCACTCTAAAAGTTAAGTCTCTAACAATGAAATGAGTTGTGGTTCTATAACAGACTTTCTTAGATGTACAACTTCCTAGGCTTCCTCCACACCTCCTCGTTTCCTTAGAAAAAGATTGTCCAGTAGAAGTATAATGCAAGTTAACATGTTTTGTTTAACCCAACATATTTAAAATATTACCATTTTAACGTGTTCAATATAAAAATTTTTGAGATGCTTTACATTCTTTGTATTTGTTCCAAGGTTTCGCTATCTGGTGTGCGTTTTACACTTGAAGTACATCTCAATTTGGACTAGACATATGAAATACTCAGTAACCAAATGTGGCTAGCATTTTACCTTATTAGACAGCACAGCCTTAGCATGTTCACATTCTCCCTATACCAACACATAGAGAGTCATGGGAGAGAGACGTGGTGAAGTTAGAATTAGGATCCATATTTTCCTCAAAGTTATTTGGTCAGTCTTCTAAAGATTCTTAATTGATTACTTCTTTGTTCTTATAGAGATATATCAGAAGCAATTCCAGATGATGAATTATTTGTTAACTCTCTGAAGTTATTAATGATAGTAATAAATCGAACTAATTTTAATTTGTCTATCAAATTAATTTTCTTATGTGATAGATATTTAGCATATATTAGGAAATAATGTAGTTATGATGCTATCCTTAATGACGGTGTGTTTTTTGTTTTTTAAGATTGCAGCAAAAATTGGAGGTGATGCTGGTACATCACTGAATTCTAATGACTATGGTTATGGGGGACAAAAAAGACCTTTGGAAGATGGAGGTAAGTTATAGCCATAAATATTTTAAATTGTTTTACAAAAACAGAGTTTAGTTGAAGTGATTTTCAGTATTTTTCAAATGTTCTTTTTTTGAAACATTGCTTTTATCATAAGGTTCCTAAAATTGTAAGGGTTATATTGGCCTCAAAAGGAGAGGGGGGAAAAGAGACCTAGACAAGGTAGGTAAAATTTGAGTTAACCAGCCAGTTTTGTCTTACTAGAAAACGTCATTTTCCCTCTTTTAGGATTGTGCCAGATTGATAGTTTGCACAGACGACTTGTTAATATACTGAAGAAAACAAAAATACAAAATGTTTAGGAAACATTTCATGGGTTTTTCTCATCATACATGAATTAATCTGAGATGCTGTATTCTCATTACTTTGTTATTTCAGATTTCACTTTAAAGGTTGAAGTTGCTATAGTTTGCTACTTTAGTGTGTTGCAGGTTATACCATTTTTTGTTTGTTTTAGTACCTTGTTTTGTGTTTCAGGTTTAACTCAAAATGTGGCTTAAAACAGTAGATAAACAGTGCCTTGTATTTTTTAAAAACATAATTGTTGAACCTTCTGAACTTAGAAGTCTGCACATATTTTTTTGTTTTAGATTTGATGTATGAATTTTGATACATTTTCTTTTTGCCCTTTTTTTTTTTAAAGGAGGATTCTGAATGAGCGTATAGAATGTATTTGTAGCTTTTGACCAGGAGTACTTGGTTTCCTTTTATTTAAGTGTCTTTCACATTTATAGTGAGGTTTTAATATACAAAAAAAATGAGCTAATGATGCTTCAGATGTTGTATGTAATGTATTCTTTTTATTTTATGTGTAGATGGCTCTTGGACAAGTCCGAGCAGTACAACACACTGGGAGGGAATGCCCTCTCCTTTTAAAGGCAGGAATTTTTATTTATTACCTGTGTTCAGTATGTAAACGTGAAATAAACCAGTGGATTCTTAAATGGACACAAATATTTCTTGGATTATGTGTCTGAATTTTTGTTGCACAACATTCTGATGTTTAATCATTTAAGTTTGAAGGGGGGAGGAGAACGTAGTACTTTGAGCTGTAGGTTGCCTATTCTAAGGTACGCATTGTATTCATGTGTGTAAAGGATGTAGATAAAGATGAAGTCATGTAGTTGTTTGAGTTTCTTTTGAAGTTTATGCTGTGAAATGTTTGGTTAGGAACAGTAGAACAGTTTAGATTGAGATTGCCTTGTAATGTGATTTTTTTACTTATTTTGCATAGCTTTGTGTTCACTGTCAGATACACTCAACTTTTGATATGTCAGATTTTCACATTTTGATAGGTTTTTTTCCTTCCAATCTTCAGTTCCTACAGTGGGAAGCATCATTAGACTTTAGCATGTGATGTTTTGCTAAGTAACGGACTAAATACTTTGTCTTGTATCATTCTAAAGTGCTTAACATACATTAAGGTCAGTGATTTGATTCAGTAAAAAAGAATTTTTTTTAATGTCTGTGCATCTTTTAAACATGAAGAGAATGAAAGAAATGCCGTTTTCTTTCGATCACTAAGTGTTTGGGTTGAGTTTTGGCAGTTTTGGTTCAAATGATAAACCATATCCTCAGCTATTTCAGTAAATGATTATATTGGTATTCTTGATTGGGCATGGGGGAGCTAAGTCTTATGTTTGTACTTATTGGCAAAAAATTAAAAGACTCTTAATTTTGCAGATCAGCCAGATGCTAAGAAAGTTGCTCCTCAAAATGACTGTAAGTATTTATTTTAAATTGGGTTAAAAGTTAAAGTAACTGGATTTTAATATTAGGGCTTTGTTCCTATGTTTTGTTGGGTATCTTTGAAGTTAGTTGAAGGCCATGAATTTTCTTTTTGTATGAATTTATTTGTAAAAATATACCTCCTATCTCCCACTTCAATTATGGCCATGTATCAGTATAATTTAAGATTTAGTTGCGAAGTCATTTTACATGTTCAATTTATTTTATAGCTCTGTTTTTGAAGTACAGTTATATATTTCATTATGGTTTATCATTGAATATTGAATGTAGTTCTCTGTGCTATGTAGTAAGAACTCATTGTTTATCCATTCTGTACATATTAGCTTAAATCTGCTAACCCCAACCTCCCACTCCATCCTTCCCCTAGCCCAACACCACCCCCCACCACAAGTCTGTTCTCTGTCCACTGGTATGTTTCTGTTTCATAGGGAGAATCATTTGTGTCAAATTTTAGATTCCGCATATAAGTGATAATCATACGATATTTGTCTTTCTCTTTCCGACTTAGTATGGATATCTAGTTGCATGCATGTTGTTGCAGATGGCATTATTTCATTCTTTTTTATGGCTGAGTAGTATTCCATTGTATATACATACCACATCTTCTTTATCCATTCATCTGTCGATGGACATTTAGGTTATTGCCATGTCTTGGCTGTTGTGAATAGTGCTGCTATGAACATAGGGGTTATAGCTCCATTTCTTAATCTTTGCTTATGCTGCTTGAAAAAGGACAGTTTTTTTTCTATGCTGTTGCCAATAGTGTCTGCCGTTTCACTGAGTTTCTTGCCCACTCTCAGTGTTAAGTATTCTGCATAAAATTTTGTGCTCTTCAGGGTGTTGTCTGTGTGTCAGGTAAAGATTTTAGAATTGCTTAAAATGATTATATTGTTAAATATATGTCAATTAAATTAAATTAAATTTTCACTTTATTTAATTTTTTGGTAGCTTTCGGAACACAGTTACCACCGATGCATCAGCAGCAAAGGTATAGTCAAATAAAAGCTTTTCAAAGGGCACTTTGCAAGTTTTAGTTGAACTGTATGTGAAACACAGTCAAGGTAGTATATAGTGAATATGTGTCTGCTTTTTTTTTTTTTTTTTTTTTTGGTATATATAGCTCATTTCCCTTGACTCAAATAGGTGATAGCAAATGATTTGTTTTCTTGAGTGAGATACGTTTGTAATTTGAAAGGATGGGTGGAATTAGCCACACTTTAGAAGAACTAAGCTGAATTAAAATAACTGTTAAAATGATATCTGCTGAACTGCACCCCAACTCCTTTTTGTTCGTGCCTTTAGACTGTTCCATCCACCATACCTTCCTCACTTGATATGTATGACCTTAATTAAGATACTGGGTTTAACTACTCAGGCCCTATATTTTGACTTTGAGTATTTTAAGTATGTGCCTAGAAATCTAGTTTAAGCTATTAGGAGCCATTAGATTTCCATTTTTATGTTTACCTTTTATTTGTAAACAAATTATCTATCTTTCTTTGAAGGAAAATGTTGGTTTCTGTTATTTCTTAGCAGGTCTGTAATGACAGAAGAATACAAAGTTCCAGATGGGATGGTTGGATTTAGTAAGTAATCTGATTTTTTTAAAGCTATGAAAAAACATAATCAAAACATACTTTAAAATCTTTCAGCAAATAATTTTCTTTTTTCTTACTAGTAATTGGCAGAGGAGGTGAACAGATCTCACGCATACAACAGGAATCTGGATGCAAAATACAGATAGCTCCTGGTAATGTTATTCTCTTGCTCTTATTTTCAAAGTGACAAGAAAACTAGCATTTTTAGTTGCTAGTGAAAATGATGCTATTAACATTTTCTTGGCCTAAGATTTTTGTTTGTTTTTAATTGTAGACAGTGGTGGCCTTCCAGAAAGGTCTTGTATGTTAACTGGAACCCCTGAGTCTGTCCAGTAAGTACGAAAATCATGTTCCAGCCTTTCCTTCCTACTGAAGGATATTGTCCCTGTAATTGAACTGACTTTCTTCTGCGCTATTACTTTTCCCCTTTTTTAGAAAATTTCTAACAGCATATAAACATGCTTGAAAATCCCTCTAAACAGAAAACCATCCCTAAACCCCACATTTCTAATTCTCTGCTCTGTTTTACAAAAAAACTCCTTAAAAGGTGGTAGCTTTGCTTGAATCTTCAGCCTTGATTTCTTTCCCTAAATTCCAGATTCATATCCAACTGCTTCCTTAGTATACTGTCCACTTGAATGTCTACTAGACACCTTTAAATGTTAAATTTCAAATTGTTAAAAACAGGATCATTGTTTTCCAGCCCATGCTTTTTCTTTTACTCAATCTAGTTCATCTTATTTCAGTGTATGAAAACTCTGTTTTAATACTTTATCTTTGTCTAAAGTCTCATTTATCCATAAGCATTTTTTCCTTCACAATTATTTGGAATTCAACCTCTTCTTGTCACCTTCTATACTGTCACCCTATGTATGACACCATTTGCCTATATTAAAACAATGTGTCTCCATTCTTTTTAGCCTTGTCTAATTATAGACATACCGATCCTTTTTTTTTTTTTTTTTTTTTGTTTTGTTTTTTTGTTTTGTTTTTTTGTTTTAAGTGCCAATTTAGCTTTATAGCTACTTTATTTATTTTTTTATTTATTTATTTTTGGCTGTGTTGGGTCTTCGGTTCGTGCGAGGGCCTTCTCCAGTTGCGGCAAGCGGGGGCCACTCTTCATCGCGGTGCGGGGACCGCTCTTCATCGCGGTGCGCGGGCCTTTCACTATCGCGGCCCCTCCCGTTGCGGGGCACAGGCTCCAGACGCGCAGGCTCAGTAGCTGTGGCTCACGGGCCTAGTTGCTCCGTGGCATGTGGGATCTTCCCAGACCAGGGCGCGAACCCGTGTCCCCTGCATTAGCAGGCAGATTCTCAACCACTGCGCCACCAGGGAAGCCCCCGATCCTTTTAAAATATGAATCAATTCATATCACTACTTTGCTCAAAGATCCTCTAATGCTTTCCCATTTAGAGTAGAATTCAGTGTCTTTATTATGGCTTGGCTTACCTGCCATCTTTCTCACTTCATATTTTACCATTCTTCTCCCAACTCACTCTGTTCTAGCCCCATTTAGCCTCTTTTCTATTTTTTCAGCACACCAAGCGTGCTTCTCATTAGAGTCCTTTGCACTTTCTGTTTCTTCTCCCTGGAACATTTTTCCCCAGATATTTTCATAGTCACTCCTCTACTTCCTTCAGGTCTTGGTTCAAATGTCTCCTTATCAGTAAAGTCATTCATCTTTCTTTTTTTTTTGCCCTGCTGTGCGGCTTCTGGGATCTTAGTTCCCCGACCAGGGATCGAACTTGAGCCTGCTTCAGTGGAAGCGCAGAGTCTTAACCACTGGACCGCCATGGGATTGTTCATTCATCTATTTTGCATAAAATAGCATCCCTTCACAGACATACACACAACCTGTCCTCCTTATCTTGTTTTGGTTTTCTTTATAGCACTTAACAAATGACATGTTGTTCCTTTAACCTGCTATTTTTACTTATTTGATGAAGTTAAACCATGCCAGCAAGGACCTTGTCTTTTTATTTCACTGCTGTAACCCCATTACCTAGAATAGTACCTGGCATATAGTTGACATTTCTTAAGTATTTGTTGAATGAACAAATAAATTTTAACGTTTGAGTAACCAAAGTAAAGGTTTAAAAAGTAAACACATTGTTTAATTTTTGGAAGAATGAGCTTTATTCTGAGATAACTTTAGAAGTAGGGTGTGTCTTCTTGGAAATTTTGGACTATTCTCAAAAATATTGATTATATACCGATACCTAGAAAATTTATTGCATGGTTTCAGTCTTTGACACTCATGGCATTTTCTTTTAATTGTTAAAATTTAGTTTTAGGCCACCTTATCCTGAATTGGGATGGGAGG
The DNA here is from genome assembly GCF_949987535.1 of Balaenoptera acutorostrata. Lineage (NCBI taxonomy): Eukaryota > Metazoa > Chordata > Mammalia > Artiodactyla > Balaenopteridae > Balaenoptera > Balaenoptera acutorostrata. Next base: position 68,562,687 of record NC_080064.1, on the reverse strand, counting down.
AGTACCTGATTATATTATTTTGTATTGACTATTAATTTGTTAACAGATCAGCAAAACGGTTACTGGACCAGATTGTTGAAAAAGGAAGACCAGCCCCTGGCTTCCATCATGGTGATGGGCCAGGAAATGCGGTTCAAGAAATCATGATTCCAGCTAGCAAAGCAGGATTAGTCATTGGAAAGGGGGGAGAGACTATTAAACAACTTCAGGTATTATTACTATGTTTGTAAAATGATTACTTTTTGTCTGTTTTGAGCCCGTTTCCTTCCTCTCCCCTTTTGTTAATAAAGCTGATTTCTGTGATTAACAGGAACGGGCTGGAGTTAAAATGGTTATGATCCAAGATGGACCTCAGAACACTGGTGCTGACAAACCTCTTAGGATTACAGGGGACCCATACAAAGTTCAAGTAAACTTAAGTTTATATTTTACAAAGAGGGATTTGGGGTGGATGGCAGAGGGGGAACACATGCATGAATAATTATAGTGTTTTGAGACACGATTCCTAAATTGGGTAATTTTTTCTACTTCAGCAAGCCAAGGAAATGGTGTTAGAATTAATTCGTGATCAAGGTGGTTTCAGAGAAGTTCGAAATGAGTATGGGTCAAGAATAGGAGGAAATGAAGGAATAGATGTAAGTAAAAATACCAATTTAGAAGTGGTTGAATGCTAGTCCATAAATAAAATAAGGTTTTTCCTGTTTTGTGTTACATAGCCTTCTCTAACATTGTACTGTCTTTCCCCCCCACTTTCTACCTTAGAATACAGAATGTGTACTTTGTATCTTGCCAACCTCTTTGATATAAATATAGTACTTCTATGGTTTGGGGCAGATTAATTTTTCAGGAAATGGCTTTCCTAATGCTTAGTCTTCTCTGCGTAAGGTCCCCATTCCAAGATTCGCTGTTGGCATCGTAATAGGAAGAAATGGAGAGATGATTAAAAAAATACAAAATGATGCTGGTGTTCGAATTCAGTTTAAGCCAGGTGAGTACATATATTTATTTTCTAAGCGTTGGTGGCAGTTACTTTTGACACTAATTAATTTAATGCTAAATTAACCCAATTTGTTTCCTTTGTTTGAAGATGACGGAACAACACCAGATAGAATAGCACAAATAACAGGACCTCCAGACCGATGTCAACATGCTGCGGAAATCATTACAGACCTTCTTCGAAGTGTTCAGGTTTGATAGAATGTTAAATTTTCATTGTTTTGTTTTGTTTTCATTTTAAAAATATTTTCCTTCATTAAATGTGAAAGTTCCCCTCCATATTTTTTTTATCGGAATCTGTTTGGTGATACTTTATTAATAGCTACAAAGTTTAAATTGCTTTAAGGTAAACATTTTGGAGCAGGACGGCAGCTACATACGTGCACTACTTTATTCACCACGGCATAAAAGGAATAAATGGTGGTGGTCATTTCTTGATTATTTGGGCCAAGGTGTGTCCCACCTTCTCTAAACTTCTCATTTAGGAAAATGAAAGTTGAGGGAAATAGATGTGTAATAAGTTTACTGTGGAAAGAAGAGCATATTTCTGACTTTGTCTTTCCCCTCTTTTAGGCTGGTAATCCTGGTGGACCTGGACCTGGTGGTCGAGGAAGAGGTAGAGGTCAAGGCAACTGGAACATGGGACCACCTGGTGGACTACAGGAATTTAATTTCATTGTACCAACTGGGAAAACTGGATTAATAATAGGAAAAGGCAATGTATTTAAAACTATTAATGTGTGATTAATAACGGTTCTGGATGCTATTTCTGTTGCTGTTGTAAATGAGTAGCAATAATTTTTTTTTGGCTGTGTTTTAGTAGAAAAGTGTTCTTATGCTGATCGTAACACCTAAAACCTAAATGAAGGGCTTTATATGTACTTAAATCAAGAGTGGGATTTGAATCACATTGGCTTCTAGAGAAGGGAACCAACAGTATAATTATTACTGTAAGAAATTTTTTTTCTGATCTAGACAGTGGTTAGTGTTTTTGTTTATTTTGCTGTTTCCTGACATGTTTTTAAATTTTTGAATTTTTAAATCATTGTGTTAGTTTATATTTATATTGTGTAGAAAAGCAATTTCTTTGAAGCAAATATTTTGATGTTATTCATTTTAAGGTTGGGTGCAGACATAACTAAGTTATGTCTTAAAACTTAAATGTGTGAAGTGCTTCATATAATTTGACTTAAAGCATAGAATAAATGGAAACTCCTAGTAGAATATTAGCAGATGGGATACAGTTCATACCTTCTTAATTGTGATCAGTTTGTTTTGAATAGCTCCTCTTGTATCCTTTGAATGTTTAGAGAAATTACTGTGCTTTGATTTTAGGAGGTGAAACCATAAAAAGCATAAGCCAACAGTCTGGTGCAAGAATAGAACTTCAGAGAAATCCTCCACCTAATGCAGATCCTAATATGAAGTTATTTACAATTCGTGGAACTCCACAGCAAATAGACTATGCTCGGCAACTCATAGAAGAAAAGATTGGTGTGAGTATGCTTTAAACTTCCAGTTGATAGCACAGATCCTGTTAGTTAAGTAAGACATTAATTCATATATTCCTATAAGTGCTATACAGAAAAATGTTAATTTCTATTCTAAAATTATAGGTCTGGTCACATAATAGAAACATACAATATAGAAGAGATTTCCCAGCAATGAAAATAACCCAGTTAATACACAGTTACAGGTGTTCAGAACCTTGTACTTGAGGGTGGGTAAATAAGAGGATAGCATTACTTGAGTTACGGTATTAGGGTTGGTGGAAGATTGTGGAATATACCTGAAGGAGACAGTTAACAGGAAGTCACTATTTATTAAGGGCTTGCTTACCCAACTTTGGTGAAGCAAAGGTGAATCAGATGCCTCTCCCCTCAGTAAAGTAGAAATCTATAAATCCTAATTCTTAGACTGGCTGACAGTCGTCTGGGGAGTTTTAAAATGTCGACCGCTTGGGTCCTTTACACCTTGACACATATACACAGTTCTGATTCAGAATGTCTGCAATAGGACCGACCCAGCATCTAATTTTAGAAGGATGTTCCAGGTGATTCTGATGCATGATCAAATTTGGAAATAGTGAGGAAATAGTGCTTTACTGTGTTTCTTTTATTTTACTGTGAATTAACGTGTGGGAGCATCTTAAATTATTAATAATAATTAGAGTATCTTAGGAAAGTTCTTCTTGATGTTTGCCATGCTGTGAATGGGGTGTTTCTCTCTGCTTGGGAAAACAAAAAATAGATGTACAAAAGACACTTAAGAATACCTTATAGGGACTTCCCTGGTGGTGCAGTGGTTAAGAATCCACCTGCCAATGCAGGGGACACGGGTTTGATCCCTGGTCTGGGAGGATCCCACATGCCGCGGAGCAACTAAGCCCGTGAGCCATAACTACTGAGCCCACGTGCCACAACTACTGAAGCCCGTACGCCTAGAGCCCATGCTCCGCAACAGGAGAAGCCATCGCAATGAGAAGCCCGCATGCCGCAACGAAGAGTAGCCCCCGCTCGCCGCAACTAGAGAAAGCCCTCCTGTAGCAATGAAGACCCAACGCAACCAAGATAGATAGATAGGTAGGTAGGTAGGTAGGATAGATAGATAGGTTAATTTTAAAAAAAAGAATACCTTATAAAAATATACACAAACGTTGTAAGTTCTGTGGTATGGAGAATAAGTATAATTGTTCAAAAAAATGAAGAAAATAATTGTTGGACTCAGTAATGGCAGGAATTGATGCCAGAAAAATGAATAGTGCATCTTGGTTTTGGATTTTGCTATCATTAGCATGCATGGATCAGCATTGCTTCTGGGTTGATGGACAGACAAGATAGGTTGTTCAAGAGAAGCTCTTAAGAAGAACTTGGACTCTTGAGTCAGGCTATTTGGGTTCAAAATACTCTGAATCATTTACTGACTGTGTGACCTTGGGGGAAGATATTTACACTCTTCTTTGCCTCTTTTTCATCTGAAAGTGAGGATAATCATGTCTACCTTTTAGGGTTATAGGAATTAAATGTTTGAAGTATGTGTGTTTATCACTTAAGAGTGCCTGGCACAAAGCCCTGTAAAAATGTTGCTACCTTTTTTCAGTAATCCTTTTTTTACTATTTGGAAAGGATAGGTTATGTATAATTGAAGTGAGGGATAATGACAGCAGTTAGAGACTTAAAGAGACAGGTTATTATGAAAGTCTTGAAGTTTGGCTTTATTCTAGTGAGAAAATTGGCAACCATATATAGATTTAGCATTTTTGTCCAAATTGTCACATGGTGAGTATTAACTGCATGAAAGGAATATTTTATTTTAGAACAGTTAAATCTAGTGGTCCTTACAAGTTGGATTATCAAAGAAGAATCACCTAAGCATTATTAATTATGATGTGGAATGAAATGGATACGAAATATCCTGATTTGTTAAATCAATTAAAAAGGGAATCTTCATGGTATTCAGAAAATTATGATAAAGGGTGAGGGAGGAAATGAATTTAAATTATTGATTGAAATGGGGCTCAGTGACAGGAAGGCTGTGAGAAGGACTGGTTTGTTGAGTGAGAACTTGTTACATTATTGGGAAAGTATTCAATAGCCAGTTCACGATATGAGACCTAAGCAATTTGAGGACTGTATTGTCAGGATGGTTCTCTGATTACAATGTTAAGTGAATAGATATAGAGTGGATGCAGAGAGAGAAGAGCTAGAGGTAAGAACTTGATATTTGATAAACTTCCATGATTAAGATGATAAAGGGATAGTAAAAGTAAAAATTGTGCAAGGAAAGGGAAATAATGGAAAAGGGAACAGCCTGAAAAGAATAGAAGGTAAAGTTAATGTTTCAGTTCTTCGCTAATGCTGTTGATTTTAATTAATTTTACATGCCTCATTAATATGGTAGAGTTCAGAAGTTTTGCAGCATGAGTGAGGAAGTGAAGGAAAATCATAAATTTTAGATTGCTTGTGGTTAGGTAAAAGGGTAAAAATGGAAGGTTATTTGGCCTTTGAAATGTTTAACAATTACTGTCTTTCTGATTTTTCTTTGTCTTTTGCTTTTTTGCAGGGCCCAGTAAATCCTTTAGGGCCACCTGTACCCCATGGGCCCCATGGTGTCCCAGGCCCCCATGGGCCTCCTGGGCCCCCTGGGCCTGGAACTCCAATGGGACCATATAACCCTGCACCTTATAATCCAGGACCACCTGGCCCTGCTCCTCAGTAAGTTTTGAGTTTGGTTCTAGGCTTTTGCTCAAAGATTCTAGATTTTGGGAAACTATTTTAAAATTGATTTCTGTGTTTTCAGTGGTCCTCCAGCCCCTTATGCTCCCCAGGGGTGGGGAAATGCATATCCACATTGGCAGCAGCAGGCCCCTCCAGATCCAGGTAAAAGATGCTTATCATTTGGGTGTAATCTGTGTTTTTGTTTGCCACTCCTGTTATAGTTTTAAATTTTCTAGTGTTGATTCTACATTGTGTGCATTTTCTGCACTTGTTTCACTCCTTCAGCAGAAGTGTTAGGTTCTGGTTCTACTACAGTGTATAAGACTGTTGTGAGTATGGTCTGTTTTTGTAGGTCTTTTTCTACCTGCATTTGGCTTTCTCTACTTTAGAAGTGATACAGCAGAATGCTAAAGCCAAAAGTATAGGAAGAAGTACAGTGTCTTAGGTTTTAGATGCTAGTGCCATCAAATGTACTGTATGTTAATTGTGACATTATCCATGAAAGAATAGTGTACATTTATTTATAAAATTGTGTGAGTCAGTTGGAGTGTTTAATCCTTGGGCATTAAACTTCCAAATTCTCAAAAAAGATATGTAAGTTGCCTATTTTAGTATTCCTGATATAACTTCACGTTAGTAAAAAACAGGCCTGTATTAAATATCTGCATGTTGGAACTCTCAAATTAATTTAGTTAAATATTTTCTCTGTTCAGATGTGATTTGTATCTGTTACATTTTATTCTATCCTTGAGTCTTTTCCCACCCTGTACTTTTCTCTCCATCACGGTCAAAGAGCATTCATTGAAACCAGTAACTTTTATTTATGATCCTTTTTTTTTTCTCACCTACTACATACCTCTTAGGCCCCTTTCACTGGAGTAGTTTCAAGGAAGGTACTGAATTAAGGATTCCTTTTCACACTAGTATACTTATTTTTTTAAAAACTAAAATAATTTAAATGAAATTGTTTTAGTGAATTTTATTAAACATTTCTGGTATTTAAGGGTGGCCCTGTATTATAACATACCTTAATTTCATAGGAGGTATGCTCTTTGGAACATGATGATACAACATGACAGTTAACCAAATAACCACAACTCCCACACGTTCAGGAAACAAACTGTGTGCGCTAAGGTCTGAGTATGCAACAATGAATTTACATTCTGTAGAAATGCGTACTTAAAATGTTAGCAATACTGTGCTAGAAGGACTTAACAGAAGGGTCAAATATGATTTATTGTATAATAGTGTTTAAAGAATGGAAGGACTTTTCTTTCCCTCTTGTAAGCTAATTGGTATGGTGTTATTAAGCAGAAGAATCCCACCACTGAAGAGATTGAGAAAATTAAGGGGCAGATTTATATTGGGTAACTTGGATCTGCAGGATTGCACCTATTTGGATGCTCTGGGTAGGTAGTATGATTGAGAGAAATGATGTGAATAAGAAGTGGCCTCTGTTTTACAGTCTCATTTTCCCACTTGGGGTAGTGGTGAAGTCATCAATGAAAGAATTGGTTAATGAATGTGGCTTTCAGCAATGCCTTTGGGAAAGAAATAACCCATTTAGCTAAAAGATAACAGCTAGGGTTAGACCAAAATGAAACTGTTTCATTACTTTGTATTAAACATCCTGGTATTTAAATGTGGCCCTATATTGACAGTAAAGTCTGTATTCTCTGAATTAAAATCTGTTTCTATAAAAAAAATTACTGGGTTGTTAAAGATTTATGTAGTAGTCACATACTTAGAGTGAAACAGACTTGAATAAGTCCTAGTCATAACTTACTAATTACGGGATAGTAAGCAAGTTTTGAACCTCTCTAAATATGATTTCTTATCTATAAAATGATAAGTAAATGAATGAATATAATAATGAATGAATTTAGTAAGTTCTCACTACGTATTAGTTATATGTAATTAGACTGGTTTTCATATATGGTCTACACATGGTAAGAGTGTAAGTATCAATTCCTAAAAGTGTTTTATCTCAGTTTCTCTATCTAGACGTGGTATCAAGTGACATATTTGTATTAATTACTATACAGGTAATGATACTATGTATTGGGACACATGTATTAATTTAGAAACTTATGGAGAGTGGCATAATGCCTTATAACTGTATCCCCTTAGACATTGGATCACTCTGGGAATCCTTACCCTTTTTTTCTCAAACATCACTAACCTTTGTTTTATTAGGCAGCTGAGAATTGCTGCCCATTTCGGATGAAGGCTAAATCGATTACATATAGATATAGAATCTGGTTAAGGAAATTACATCCTTCTTCAGGATATAAACTAATAAAGATACACCTATAGTATCATATGATACACCCAGTATAAAAGACAGAATCAGTAAGAGGATTTCTGTTTCTGACTGAGAAGTCTCAAACTTTTAATGTATCAGTTGATTTTTATGAAGGATGAGTGAGGGACAGTCAGGTGCAGACGAGGCATAACGTGGTGAAACACCCAAATATGAGCATGATGACTTTTGAAAAGTACAACCAATTTACTGTGGCCAGAACTTGAGTGATGGAAAAATATTGACAGCAGGGAGAGGAGGCTGGAAGGGAAAGTGTAAGCGAGGGTGTCCAAATATCTTGTTAAATATGTTGAATGATATTCTGTACCTAAAAGCTTTAATAGTCCCTGAAGACTCCAGGAAATAAATGAAGAATTTCAAATAGGGCAGTGACATCAAGTTTATCTTTTAGGATAATCACTGAAATATGATGAGATGAAATATGGCGAATCTGTTTCTTTTTCCAAGGTTTTTAAGTTGTCTCTTCATTGAAAACAAGATAAGACAGAGTTCATAGTTGTAAAATAATTCTTTCTTGTACAGGTCAGTCCCTAGAATTCTTTCCTTTAGTCATCTGCCACATAAAACTGTAGTGCTTGAGGCAAAACTGGTTTAGAAAAAGAAGGGCACAGGATGGTTTGAGACAAAGCATTGGATTTGGAACCAAAAGATCTTTCTTTGTATCCCAACTCTGCCAGTCACTAGTTTTCTAGGAACTAGGAAAGTTACTTAATCTCTGAGCCTAAGTTTTCTATAATAAAAGCTAATGATGACAGTACAAATAATAAAAGAATTTGAGTGTCCACTTACTGTTTTTTAATGTCCAGTTAATTTGGGGGTCTATATATTTGCTAGAGAGGTGTGTGTGTGATTGATTGATTATGGACTTTAGATACAAATCTAGAACTTGTGTTTATTCTAGCTAAAACAGGAACAGATCCAAATTCAGCAGCTTGGGCTGCTTATTATGCTCACTATTATCAACAACAAGCACAGCCACCGCCTGCAGCTCCTGCCGGTGCACCAACTACAACCCAAACCAATGGACAAGGTAACTATGGTAATTAAAGAATTTATTTCTATGTGGAAGTGAAAACCTGTGTTTGGAATTATATATAAAGTACATCGGTGTATTACCCCCAAATTTATAATATTATTTAGTTACAGCTTCAGTAAGCAGCCTTTGCTTTTTAAAAACAAGTTACTTTGAAATAACTGCAAACTTTCATAAAAGTTGTAAGATACATTACCAAGAACATCCAGGTAATCTAGCTCTTGATGTTTATCTTCCCCATTTGTTCCATTACCCTATCACATTTGTCCATATCCATTATCATTAGTCTTTTTCAGAACCATTAAGACCAGGCTGTAGACATAATGCCCCATTACTCTTAAATACTCCTTTCTGTATTTCTCCAAAAATAACCATCACACAGCACTTGTTAATCAACGTTGATACATCTTACTATCCCAAGGCACAGCCGTTACTGAGATTTCACCAATTGTTCCAACAGCTTCTCATCAATCAAGAATAATTCCTGTCTTTTTCTTTCAAAAAAGTACAGACCTTTTGTTTTGTGAGATGTTTATGGATCAACCTAGGTCCCTTCAACCTTTTCTTATGAAGATGAGGTCACGATCAGGGTTCCTGCTTACATTATGGCAAGAATACGTCAGAAATGAATGCTGCTCTCTTAGTGCATTACAATAGGGGTCATATAATGTGGACCTGTTTTATCCCCAGAGGTGGTAACCATGGTCACTCAGTCATGTTGGTGTCTGCCAAGATTCTATACCATAAAATCACCATTTTTCTCTTTGAAATTAATACTGTCTGGAGAGTTATACTGAGATTATACCACTATTCTGTTCTTTTTATGGAGGGGGGGCAGGACAAACAGGATAATTTTATTCTCGTTTTTCCTTAAAATAAAGATACAGTAGAAGTTGTACAATTCAGTTTGATTAGACGTGATTTATAATCTTAACTTTTTTTAAAAACAAAATGATAGCAGAAACAAAGAACTAGTACAAATTATAAAACTACTAGAGCAAAGAGAAAACTACCTTTCTGATCAAAACATATACCACAGCTAAACTTCCTTAGAAAACTTTCTAAGATTTCTAAGCTGAACTTTCTTAGGATTCTGTTCCTCATTGAAGGCCTTAGCCTTCATTGATAATAGCTGCCTGATTCAATTACAAATATGATGATAATTTCTCCTTCCGTCATTCATTCTGCATTTATTAGGTGGTATTTTACTATGGAAGAGGTTTCCTTTTTCTTTCTGTTTATTTCTTTATGTCAGTATGGATTCCTGTTTTATTCAGTAAGTTATATTTTTAACTTAACCAGGTTGTCCTAGATTTGGCCAGTCAGGAGTAGCTTCAAGATGGCTCCTGTATCCTTTTGACATGCCTGTCATTCTTTAAGTACTTCCCTACTTTCTTGCACAGTAAGATGCTTATATTGTGCTTTTTGGGCTCCAGCCCTTGAATCAGCCATTTTTCCAATGATCCCTGATTTCTTTCAGTAGATGATGATATTTAGAAACTTAACAGTTGTGTTCATTGCTGCTGAGGTGTTACTGCTACTAGCTCCTTTCAGTGTACAGAGCTAGGATATGAATTTGCGTACATGCATACCTACATACATATAAAAAATACATAAATATCCATATGTGTATATATTTTTAAAACTGTACATTTATATCACCTGCAATTCCATTCCAGGGTTTCAGAGTTCTTCTTTCTAGCTTTTCCCACTTTCCATGCTTACAAATGGTGAAAGACCTGATATCGTCAGTGTGTTTTATTTGACCAGTTAATTTACTTATATGCTCAGTGTAACTACTCTTCTAAATAAATAGACCATCTTCTCTGTACACTGTCTCTGTACTCCCAGAGTCCTGTGTCTTTGGCACCGGCAAGGATGCCACTACCCCACAGCACTCCTCTCCTACCCTCGTTCTCCATGACAGGCTGCTCCCAACTCCTCTACACAGAAAACAAGGAAAGGGCCACAATTGCTTTTTAAAAACGTTAGTCATAATTTTTTATGTTTTTCTTAAATAAGGAGATCAGCAGAATCCAGCTCCAGCTGGACAGGTTGATTATACCAAGGCTTGGGAAGAGTACTACAAGAAAATGGGTATGTTCTACATTTCTTTTTTTATACATTTTATTAAACTGAAACATTTAGTAAATATCACACTAAAAGGTTGAAGATTTTGATAAAAGGCATGTTTGTTCCATGTTTTTATTTCCTTGGACTTCTTTCATCCAATAACTTTTAAAATCTTGAGGTATAGAACTGTTGAACAAGAATGCATTCCAAAATCACTGAACTTTCAGACGTATCATAGTCATTACAAATAATAATTGTTAAATTTGTGGTTAAGAAATCTTTTTATTTCTAAGTGCATTTGTCAGCCACTTACTAATTGAAACTAAAAGTTTCCCCACGGGCACATAGGACATTGAATATTACCTATACTTTTGTCAAAGAGAAGGTGCATGTCAGTAACCTAAATGGCACCGGTTAAGTTACAGAGCACCAAGCAAAAATTGGTTGCGTGTGATATTATTTGTGCTGCAAAATAAACAGATAAGAACTAACCTGCAGTGACAGAGGAAGTTAGTTACTTAATTAACATTTGCATTATGAAAAAGGAGAAACAGTCACCTAGAAGGGCCATTTTCATTCAATAAATGGAGAGCATATACTATATGCCAAGCATAGGGATAGATACTGAGAATGTGACTGTGGGCATAACACCTAGGAGCCCTGCCCTTCTGGTTATTGTATTCTAATGGAGAGTACAGTTGTCAATCAAGTACTTCGCAAATATATTATTGCAAACTGCTGTGAATGAAAACTGTACGGTTGTCCCCCACTTTTACATGGGGGATATGTTCCAAGTCCCCTCCCCCCCATGGATGCCTGAAAGTGCGGATAGTACTGAACCCTATATGTACTGTGCTTTTTACCTATACGTACATAACTATGATAAAGTTTATGAGTTAGGTACAGTAAGAGAGTAACATTAATAAATAGAACAATTATAACAGTATATTGAATGAAAGTTACATGAATGTGATCTCTCTCTCAATACCTTGTACAAATTTAATGCCTTTTCCATCTTAACTAAGCAGATGATCACTTACCGTAGCTGTAACGTGCATTTTGAGGTGGGACAGCAAAACTTGGATGAATTTCTTTTTCCTCTTCCACAGTTTTCACAGAAGATTTGTTCTTACCATAGATCTTAGCGACCTCTGTCAACATACGATTTTTTTCTTTCCTCATTAAATGGAGAACTTTTAACCTTTTCACTTAAAGGAAAAGGCTTCTCTTTGTCATATCCAAATTGCCAGCATCACTATTCTTGCACTTCAGGGGCATTATTAAGTAAAATAAGGGTTACTCGGACACATAAGCACTGCAGTACCAGGACAGTCAATCTTATAAGCAAGATGGCTGCTGAGTGACTAACTGGTGGGATATGCTAGACAAAGGGACAGTATGAGATTTCATCATGCTCCTCAGGATGGTGCACAATCTAAAACTTACGAATTGTTCATTTAATATTTTCAGGCCACGGTTGACCACAGGTCACTTCACTGCAGAAAGCAAAACCGTGGATGGGGTTCTTTCTGTTCACTGACACTTAGATGTGCATATTGGAAAACAGGTCACACAACTACAAAGTGGTGGAACCAGACTTTGAACTCTTAAGAGGGTCTAAGTCCCAAGCCTGTCTCCTGAATTTGCATTTTTCAGGAACCATTTCAAACCTGATGTTATACTTCCGGACAGACCGGGTTTTTTTCAGATGTTTATTCTTAGTCATTCAAAATTAACACACTTACACCATAGCCAGTTGTCACAAACAGAAGCTAATAAGATAAACGTGCTCATTCTTCACTGATATAGAAAGTATAGGTGATAGTTTTGTCATGAGATACAGTCTTCTTGTGATTCTCAACGTAAATTTCAGTGTTCTTTGTCAAAGAATGTTTGTCATTCTCCACAGAAAGAAAAATTTCCAGAATGGTTATTATATTAATCTTTGAATAAAAGTACATATACCTGATGATAAGGATGTTTTGCACAGCTGATCTCTGTTTTAAAAAAAGAAAAATAATTTTTACTGTTAGAATGACTTTCAAGAAGAGTCACGCTGCCTCTTACTCCTGAGGTTATAACAAATTCATTAATTTATGTTTTTGTGACCCAGCTTATCTCAAGCAGGTCTACAACAGCTAAAATTCTGCAAAAAGAAACTTAAAAAACTTTAACCTCAAAATAGTATATTGTAATTAGGGTGATCACATAATTTATTTTCCAAATTGGGATACTTTTGAGAATAACTGGGAGTACTATTAGTAATCATTCCTTAATGACATAGTGGTCATGACCTATGGTCACTAGCTTTTATGAAGTAACGTCACTTTTATTAAAGATTTGAGCATGTTGAGGTTAAAAATCATTAGGTCCAACTTGTATTTTCACAGTGGGTAGTATGCTTTATATGTTCCCTACATTATTATTAAAACTGGGTAAAAACAACGGTCTATTGTTAGACTTAGGCTAATAAATTTGCTATTTAGCCTTTTTACACTTACCCAAAATGAGTGAGTATGTTGAATGTAATCTGCAAGGTCTAACCATTCAAATTTTTATTGTTAAGGGTAGACATTTCACCTTTCCTTTTTAAAAGTTTTTTGTTTTCTTCCTTTTCCCTGCTAACTACTATATAAAATTCTAATTTTAGAGATAATATGCTGGACTGTCTTGAGTCCTTTGTGGAGAAAGGTGGTATAGAAATAACTCATTAAATAACACCATGTTTGAAGATCCTCGTAACCCCCACCTTCTTTTCACTTGAATGTTTTTCTGTAGCAGCACAATGATAAGCTATTAATTTTATGAGCAAAGTGAACTGGTTGAGTGATTCCCCCTTACATGTAAATCTTGAATAATGTTAGGTTGTCAGGTCTTTAATGATAGCTACAAGGTCCATTTATTTTTCCTGTAGAAGTCTTTTTTTGTTTTTTGTTTTGTAAAGGATTGATTGCTTCACTACTTTGATATTTTCTAGGTGCATTGCTTGTCCTTAAGATCTTTTTAGGGTAACTACAAATAAGAAATCTTAAAGCATCAAACTAATCAGTTCAACCTTTTGATGTTTTTAAATGGAAGGGAAAGAAAGGGTTAATAAAATATCAGGGAGAGAGAAAGATCTTTATCTCTAAGTCAGACTCCCTTATTTGGAAAGATTGAGTTTTAACTCTTCCAAGTGGCATAGGTAGGATTTCCTAGGACTCTGGATGTCCTGATTTCTTTTTTTTTTTTTTTCTTTTTTGTGTATCTATTGCAGTTCTTGGGTTTGCTGTTCCCATGAGGTTTTTTTTTTTTTCCCCCACACGCACACTGTATTTTATTTTTACAAGAGATAAATAAACTGACACCAAGCATTGTAAATGGATGACCACAACAAGAGCAACAATGATTACAATTACCAAACACGAAACACACTCATACTATGTCATAGTATTGGCATTCAGTCCAGTAAGGATGTCCTGATTTCTAATCCAGTGCCCTCGTCACCAAACTAGGGAGACTGTCTCAGCTTTTGAAGCCATTTCAGCCTTTTCTGTTAAGAACAGAAAATCCCCACTAACATTGTAGATTTGTCAGTTTGCTTATTAATAAATAAAAGTCTGTTGAAACAGATGAGTTTTTTAATTAGTTTTGTTTTCTGAAACAATTGTAAATTACCTAGATTAGCATGAAGAGAATTTAAGAGAGAAATTCTTAAAGATGAGATTCTGGAGGGTTAAAGATGGAAACTTTAAGGAATTCATATCGCTGTCCTATAAGGAATGACAGCAGTCTGGATGTGGGTGCTTTTGAAGCTAGAATGAAGGGAACTTTTGTAAAAATGTAAACACCCTAAAGAGAAATAGGGATTCAAAATAGAGACAGGCAGTTTCTATTTGGAGGAAAGTAAATGAAGGCATTTTGGGATAAGTTTGACTTGAGGCGGAGTCCCTTTTAATGTTAAGCACTGATATGGTGGACTCTGAACCCTTAGCATATGGTAGGTACCTAGCCTAAAAGAGCCGGGTGAGAGTGGTTATGGGAAAGATGCAGGTGTATGGAGAAATAACTGAGGGTGAAATCAAGCAAGGCTGTCTCTTGGGCTGTAATAGAATGTTACATGTGAACTCTAGGACAAGTCTTATCTCTTGAATGAAATGAAATTAAGACTTTATACATTGTAAAGTTACATGTAAATGTTAAGTATTGTTCTACTAAATTATCTCATATCAAAACAGTTTTTGAACTGAGGAGAAGAATAAAGGGAACAAGTTAAGGACATGCCTTTCCAAAGGGCAAGAGGCTAGGGGAAGAGCCAAAACATAAATAGATTAGATAGGAAGAGTTCTTTCCCTGCTTTCACCTGGGCGAAAAGAATGACATTTGCCCTTCACATAGGAGTGGAATGAGTTTTTCTATGGACGCTTTCAAGATTGCAATGTCAAATGTTGATGACTTACTTTTTTTTTTGTTTATTTTTCTTAGAGTCTAACATGTTTACTTTTAGCTTTCCACAGGGATATTTGAGTTTGGGATGGGGGGTGTTTTTCAGGGAACATTTGAGTTTGATGAATTTTCTTGAGATGTCTCCCTGATACTGTTATTTTTTTGCCTCTAAAATATGAGTATCTCTTAACAATGAGGTTTAGTTCCATTTGTAAACCTGAAGTGGAAATTGTTGCTGTCTTAAATAAGTTTGGCCTCAAGTCAGCAAGTTTTCAAGTGTGCAGTTTGTAAGAAAATGTTGTATGGTTTTATTATTATTGATACCAAGATATTTGGCAGTTGTCTAAATACTGAAACTGGTTTTAGATTTACTTGAATTGTGTCTCCTCATAAGATCAAAATGTTAGACTCACTTCCTCTTTGAAAAGAGTATGGAAAACAAAAGTGTGAGAATTTTGTTTACAGTATATGGGATTTCTCTGTGCTGTTGCCCATATAAGTAGGGGGGAGTTTCTCACATTTTTTAAGTTAGTCATAAATCTTAAATTTTTATTTACTCAGTTGCTTTTATTCTTTGACCAATTTGTGATGGTGAATAGACCACTTTCTAAAACTATAAAGTTGCCTTGTTGGCAACATGTAACAAACATAAAAACAGCTTTCTGCCAGTATTTTTTGTCTAGCTGTAATAATTTCATAAAGTCAAATGAATTACAAACTAAATAAAATTTTTTTCAAATAAAGGAGTTAAATAGGAAAACTCAGGTTCTCTTTCTCTCCAACTTTTGATTTCAAATTTTTTTATACCTTCAGAAAACTGGAAAAATAGTACAGCGAACACCCATGTTTATATTTCCTATCCAGATTGACCATTTTCAAAAAGTTTGCGACATGTACTTTGTATGTATACTTTTTTTGGTGCCTGAGCCATTTCAGAGTAAGTTGCCAACTGTTGCTCTAAATAAATTTTCAATAATATCAACATATTTAAGTTTCCCTGGTTGTCAGAAAAAATGTCTTTTGTAGTTGTTTGTGTGTTGGGGGGGGGGCTTGTTTTTATTTTGTTTTTTAAATCCAGAGACCATTCAAGGTTCATGCATCGCATTTGAGTATGTCTCTTTAGTCTCTTAATTCCAGAAAGTCACCTAGAAGAACGTGCTTGTGCAAGCTGTTGAGCTTTGTGTTTCATTGATTTTGCTTCTTAGAACCTCTTCAGTAGTGATTATTCTTTATGTCCTTCATCAAGTTATTTTTAATAAGATTGTGTTGTAATTTGGACACTGCATATTAAAACTTTAAATGTCATATTAAAAGATATCTTGAAGATTAGTGTTTATACATGTAGTTTATAGGTTATCAGGAAACAAAAATGTTGGCCAGATCTTAAAATAATGAAGTCTTTAAATAATAGCTTTTAAGTGGGTTTTTTTCCTCAAAAAATGTTTTTTCTTTTTCTCCATTGAAGATTTGCATTTTATTTAAAATTTGTAGTGTAACAAATCCAAATGGATAAGAAAATAAAAAAAGAATAGTGGTCCATCCATTCCTCCCAGCATTACCACTGGGGAACCGTGCACTGCTGTTCCAGACTGAATTTAGGACATTAATAGTTCATAAATTCTGTAATTGAATCGAGATTATGCCTAAATGTTTGCCTATCTTAGTTAAAACTATGTGGATGGCTTTGTTTTTTATTAATAGTGATGCTCTAGAACTAAAAGTTATGATTAGTATAAGGCAAAAAGAAAATAAAATAGCATTTAGATTTTTTTTTTTTAATTACAGAGTAGTTTTCTGACATTAATGAATATTTAAAATAAAACAAGAGCAATTCTGACCCTCTGTGCTTTTGTCTTTATAACCTGTACTTACAGTGGATATAATTTTGTATTAAAATTTAGGGGGTTTTTTTTAGGTCAACAAGGGCAGACACAAGATTATTCAAAGGCTTGGGAGGAATATTACAAGAAGCAAGGTATTGTTTTTATTAGAACTGAGATTCTTTGGGGCTTTTAATTGTGGTTACAGCAACAAAGTTGTTTTGTTTTCTCAAAGGTCAAGCAGTTCCTGCCCCTACTGGTGCTCCACCAGGTGGTCAGCCAGATTATAGTGCAGCCTGGGCTGAGTACTACAGACAACAAGCAGCCTACTACGCCCAGACAAGTCCCCAGGGAATGCCACAGCATCCTCCAGCACCTCAGGTATAATAAATTTGCTAATGTGTTGATTTCAACTCCAGTCTTGTTCTCTGCATGTTTACTGTTGTCTGGGATTATGTTTGCCTTTTAAATTTTTATCAGGCAAAGTATAACTAAATGAAGTACTGTGGTATATTGTTTGGGTTTTTTTTGTTTGTTTGTTTTTTACAATGCTGTCTGGCATCTGAGTGCTAGATATCTCTATAATGCCTTTGATTTTAAAAATAAATTTTTTTCCCCCAGGGATTTGCAAATCATGCAAGAAGCCACCACCATTTATATTAACCAGTTTTTCTTTCTTAAAGGATTCACTCCTGAGTTAGCTCCATTTAAAGGATTTTCTTTAACTTTTTGTGTATTTCTTATGTATCTCTTCTGCACAGGGCCAATAATAAGAAGTGGACAATACAGTATTTGCTTCATTGTGTGGGGGAAAAAAACCTTTGTTAAATATATGGATGCAGACGGCTTGATGAAGATCTTAATTTTGTTTTTGGTTTAAAATAGTGTTTTTTCTTTCTTTCTTTCTTTCTTTTTTTTCTTTTTTTTTTGAAAATGTACAAAATATCTATCACTACTGATAGGAGGTTAATATTTCTGTGTAGAAATGAAAATTGGTTTGTTTTTAGTATTTAGTGTAGATGTACACATTCCAGCAAATGTATTTGCAACTATTATGTGGTCAATGCTTTGTGATATAAATGTACTTTTTTCAATGTATACTTTCACTTTTAAAATGCCTGTTTTGTGCTTTACAATAAATGATATGAAACCTCCTGTGTCGGTAAGTTGGATATGTGGGTATTTAAAGGATTCATAATTTCTTAGCAATGATAAATTAAGATACATATACACAAATATATAAGCTTTCCCCATGAAATATTAATTTGAGTTTTTAAACACTGGCATGTTTCTTTCCCCCTTGCAGTATAGTAGTAGATTGGAGGATCTTTTCCATTTATTGTATTTGGCTGTTTCAGCACAAGTAATCCTGATATCTTCATTTTTTTCCCCTTCTGTTTGATTAAAAACTGCATGTGTGTACAGTGATCTTTTGGCATACTTCCATTGCATTAACAGTGAAATTTCCTTTTATACATGACCACTGTTTCAGACCTGTACTGCTGCTATAACAGTTAACCTTTCTGTTTTTAATTTGATAATTACTTGATTTCCAAGACTGTTTCAGCATAACTAATTTTTTAAACAGTTTTCGGATAGTGAATATGAGTAGTCTATAATAAGAACAGTTTTTTCATGTAAAGCAGCTCTTGCAAATGTATACAATATTAGAGTGTTTCTTTCTAAATTTAGGGTAGAAAAAGTAGTATGCAAAAAGTATAGCTACAGTGCATCTGCCATTGAAACATTATTGGGGTATGAAAATGTTCAAGCTTTTTTTTTCTTTTTTTTCTTTTTTTTTCTTTTTGCAGTATAGATAAGCTTTGTTTTGTAAATGCACAAGTCCAATCATTGAATCAACTTAATTTTTTTATGTACTTGAAATCATTTTATTACTCTATAACACTCATGCTGAAGTTCTGATATTTTGTTGAAATCCATTGTTTTACTCTTTGCATATTTGTTGGCTCTTTGCATATTAATATATTAGACTACATGCAAATACAGTCTGTCTTGCCGTTGTCTGTTGAAGTGCAGGTTTGATCCAGCCAGTATAGAACTAGCTCTGTAGGGGTGAGGAGGACTGTGCTGTGTATCATCCTTGATTGTGTTCCTTCAAGGAGCATTGCACTGTAAGTACATCAGAATGACAAATTGATGAACTGCAACAGTATCTTTTTGTCAATGTTCCACATAATGCAAATGCCATACTTTGTGTGAATATTATGTTGGAATACAGTGCTTATATCTTGGAAAACCATAACTGCTTCTTAATTTAACATAGAATAATTCATAGGTCTGTATTTTTTTTTAAAGTGAGCTTAATGGGTAAGTATTTTTGATATGCTTTAGCTATAGCTAAAGAAAACTGATCATTAACAAAGTTGAATAGTATTACTCATTGGTGCTCCTAAAATATATTGTTTTTCAGTGTAAAACATGCATATCTTATATATTAATATGAAAGACTTGAAATGTATCAGACAGTGGTTTTCAGTTTGCAAATATTAAGCAATGTAGTGGTTTTAACACCATTTCCTAAATATATAGACTAGTTCTTTCATTGGTGGGGGAGCACCATTTGCTGTTCTGAATATACTATAAAGAAAGATGTGCAAGGACATAAATGTTGAGATTACTTATAGGGTAGAAGAATAGCAGTACAGTTCATTGTAGATGTTTTGAAATGTTTTTTGACTGTTTTATAGAACCTAGAGTGACTTCCCTTACCCTTATTTAGATATGGATATGTAGTTCTAGCTTCAAGTTTAATAGTTAAGGAGTTATCTGTTATCTTTAAGAGTAGGGTATTGATGTGAACAGTTTCAGTATTTTGCATGATACTGTTTTATAGATGAACTTTTAGGAAAGTGGTACATTTATTAATTAAACTGAAGAGATAGTTCAGTTGGATTCAATATCATAACTCACAAATTGGAGGCTGTTGATTTTGATTCATTTAAGGTTTAAAATCTTTATTAATTGCAAACAGTGCAATTATTTATACTTCACAGTGCCTTCCCAGACCTTCCACCTTAGGTTCTGCTGCAAAAAGCAACAGGTAAGCACAACCTAAGGACATATATAAATAAATATTTCAGTACATTAATGTTGTCCCTGTGAGGTTTTTGTGGTTGTGTATTCAAAAGCAATCTGCTACTGCTTCCCCAAAGTGTATTTTGTTATTTATGCTACCATTTCAGTGGAAAGTCTTTAAGTTGTTCAAACAACTGTTTACATTTCTGGGTAATGTTTTTTATTTTAATTTTTTAAATTAAAACGGGAAAAAATGATGAGTAGATTGCTGCTGTAATTAAACTACATCCGAACTTTTCCCAAATATAGAAGAATTGTTAAAATTTTAAAAAGGACAATTACATAGTTTTCAAGATTTAGGAAATCATTTGGTCAGAAACTTCAACAGCCTTCACAATCTGTTTATGATTGACAAGACATTTTCTTTGCCCTCCAAAGCTATGGAGTCTTTATTTTTTTTCTTATTCTTGAACTGTAGTAATTCAGTAAGGACATAATGGGTCAAGAATTTCATTATGACTTTTTTTTTAGACAATTCAGTTTTCATAAATTTTTTATATACACTGAAAAAAGGAAAAAATTATAAGAAATACTGGCAGTATGTTTTGGTAAAGGCATGTGCATCAGTGAAATGTTAACTGTATAGCAAATAACCTTTCATAATCTGTATAGCAACCAATATTTTTCTGGTTTATAATACTTTAATAACTGACACTGCATTTATTTTATTTTTTGCCAGTTTAAAATGTTTGTGTGTTCTTATAGATGATTTTAACTGGTACATATTTTGAGTTAAGATGAATGTATTAAAGCAGCATCATATCAGTTTTGTTTATTCGATTTCTAAAATGTGCTGATCCTTTTAAAACTCCTGCTTATCTTTGCAACAAAGAAAAATATTCAAAAATACTGCCTTCATTTTCACACACAGTGCTGAAGATGCTGCAAGCACCAAATCATAGCTCATAAAATCAGGTCCTGAGATAGTTACCCATAAGAGGAATCCTTTGAGTGTATGCCATTGGTGAGCCGATGAGCATGGACCATAGAAGGGCTCAATGTAGAAGGTAAAATTGGCAAATCATAATTGAGAAAAATGAAATGTTTTCCCATACATAATATATGGTATAGGGTGTAATGTACCTGCTTTGATCACTTTTCATTTTAAAGTGCTATTCACTTGATCTTAAATGTTCCATGAACTGTTAAATTTTGAAAGTTATGTAGTTATTGCACCACATTTATGTGTGTGTATGTGTGTTTTAATAGTCAATGATAGGTATGTTAAGATTGATAATATTAAGGAGCTCTTTGAACCTTAAGAGCCTGTCAAGTTTTGGTTAGTTGTAGTTTGCATTTTTATAAAAGAAAATACATATGAATGCTAATAGATATTGGGGCATTGTTTCTATCTCATGAGAATTTTTTTTTATTATCATAAGCCTTCACTGATACTGCAAGCATTTTTTAAATGGCGCTAATCTTAACCTTGAAATAAATGGAAAGCAGAAAAGGTGAGCCAGTTGATTTGAATGCAATGGATGTTAGGAGTGGTAGAAAGAATGTTTAGCTTGAAATTGATTTATTTTATTTAGCACTTAAACTTGACAATGTGTTTTTGTTTTTAAGATTTCTTAGTGTGGTGGTACTTAGAATTCTTATGGTTTGATGTCTCTTTTAGAAATGGGAAGTATACTTTTATTTTTAATTAATGAAAATGGTTTTAATACTAAAACTAGTGGTTTAATACTAGTTGTTTATGAGCATTGTAAAATACATCCTTAGACAGATACCTTAGTAGTTCATTTACAGGAGTGGGTTTGGATAGGAGTAAACAGAGTACCTTAAGAGGGAAATAGAAATGTATTATTCAAAGTGGTAACATTTGTTTGAATACTCTGCCAGGAGAACCACTTCTACCTGCAAAGTTATGTTGTCTAGAATAAGGTTGTAGAAATTACTAATTAATGAAGATGTCTTTATTTTCTGAAAATTCTGCCTCACTTTAAAATGTATTTTAACAATACCTAGTTAAAGATAATTTTGACTCTGAAAATAACCTTATTTTTTGTTTAGTCACTTGAGTTTTCTTGCCACAGTGTAAACTTTTGAGGGATTTTTTTTAATTGGTGCTTTTAAGAAAGCAAATAAGTCCCAGGATTTTATTTTCTTCAGTGATACCCCTATAGAAACTCTTAAATGTATTTGCACATATATATATATTTTTTCTTATGCATGCTCAATGCATTTTCGTCCTGAGAAAAGTGTTCTCTACAGAAACTACCCGTGTAAAAAGAAGATTGGCTTAAAATGGCTACTGTGATGGGAACAGTGTCTTAGGGAGATGCAGCTTGGACTTGAGGTAAATTGAATACTTTACAAACTGTGGTTTAGAATTTGCTTTAATACCATTGTATGTAAAAGGGTACATGATTGCTGTGATTTTGTATTGATTATGGTTTCCTCAATAAAAAAATAAATGTACATTGGTGAATATTATAAGGGAATGTTCGTCTCTTTTCTAAAATACTGAAAGACTTTTTTTTAAATACAGAAGTGACTTTATTATGGGTTTACATTGTAAAATAAAATTGTCTTCCAGACAGTTAAAATATAAAACAACTTGATTAGTACATGGTTGCTAATTATTTACAAACTCACTTTAAAAACTCAAAATTGAAGATTGTGCCATTTTTCCCTAAATCTAATTCTAGATCTTGAAATCTTTGATTGTGTTGAAATTGTTTTCTCCTGCATGAACTATTAATACAAAGTTTTCTCATTAAAATATAATTTGTTCAGACAAGGTCACAACATAAATTTGCTTTATAAGCTTGAATATATATATCACACACATTTGAAAAGTATGTTTGATATTCTCAACACTCAGAACTCTGTATTAGGCAGTGGTTTCCATCAGATTTACTCTGGCAATTGTTTCTTAAAAGTCTTTAATTTTTTTGTTTTCTCCACACAGAGGGAGAAATGACACCCCTACCCCCTCATATCTCTGCTTCAGAAAGACTCTGAAACTACAACAACCAAAATGATAAACTACTGAGGAAAAAAACCCACTCAAATTGATAGGTTCCAAATTCCTTAACTCAGCTATTTCAGACTAATTTTAGGTGTGAATAGCTCATAAGTGGTATTCTTTCATGCAAAATATGTCCGATTTATGATTTTTTAAAACATAATTGCTGTAAAATGGGAAATACACAGCCTTTGTATAGGTTCTGCTAGAAATAATTGAGTAAATTTCCCACTTGGCCTTATTAAATTACACATTAATGTATACTGGGTAATGTGAATCTGGTGCTCATTTGAAAAGGAAGGAGGTACTTTTCAGACGAGCTTGTGTTGTGAAGACTGTTGGGGAAAGGAATGAGAAGTCAGCATAGTGGCACTTCCAGTTTCCTTTTCTGGCCCCGCCACAGAAAGGATGGATGCAGTAAGAAAGTCGGAGAGAGAGGGTGTGTTCCGGGGAGAGGGAAGGGGACCTAGTAGTCGTCAGCTAAAAAAGAGAGAAGAAAAGTAATTTTTTTTTTTAAAGGAAAACATTTTTAAATAGAATAAAAGTTCTAGATTCAAAGAGTGATTAATTCTTACTTTCAATGGTAAGAATGCAGGTACTAGCTGCAGAGCCTTTATTGTTCACTGCTTTACACATATACTCTCCTTCATCTTCTGGGAAGGTTTCTGGTAAATAAAGACAGTAAGTTTCTCCTCTTTCAATATATTGATAGTCTTCTCCATCCTGCAATATTTCTCCTTCAAACCACCATGTAATTTCTGGTTTGGGTTCTCCTGTTACTTTAACAGTAAATCTAACTGGCTCACTGTCTACAACCGATGTGTTTTTTAGAGGCTTCTTAAACCACGGAGCTCCTGATCTGGTTTGCTCTTCATCTTCAATGGTGGAGCCATTCATGTTGCTACCCTCTTCTTCTTCCTCCTCTTCTCTTTTCTATAATAAAATAAGTGCATTCAAGTTGGCATTTATACTATAGTACTATTTTCAGGACAGTGGTTTAGTAATAGAATTTGGAGGTAAATATATTTTTCCCCCCAAGTAAAGAACATGTAAGTATGCTTACTACAAAGTATTTTATAAAACATTTCAGTTACTTGAAAACTATTAAAATGTTTTTTTAATACCTCCTCATAAAACTTCATTGTTTCTAAAAGGTCATCTTTGGAAAATAAAGGAAATGTAAGCCTGGTACCTTTTGTAGTGCTGCATCAATTTCCTTTTGTTCAAACTGCATGCGTAATAACTTTTGCTCTTCAATTCTTCTTTGTTCTTCTTCTTCTCTTGCCTTAGCCATTCGTTCAAATCTAGCTTTCATATTCACTTTATGAGTAAAGGGAGCCTCACTTTTTTTTGCAGGCTTGATATCAACATCTTCTTCCTTTACAAAAATGGGCCAAGAATAAGAATTGTTTTCTAAAAACCAACAAGAACTGAGATGTTAATAGTTCTGAAGATGTCTAGGCACAAAATAATTAACATGTTTGGTTATGCCTATTTGCCACACTGCAGACATGGAGATTTTCACTATCCCCCAATTTGGGAAAGATGAAAGTTTCATTTTTGAACTATTTTCTTAACTACTGGAATCCTTTTCTCCCAGTGTAAAGATCATACATTATCTCTGGAGTCCTGGTGTATTTATTTGCCCAACCTAATCTCAGTGCTTGTTGATACTGAGTAACAGAAAAGGGTGAGGATATGATATATTGTTAACAATTATTAAAATACTTCCTTCTGGTAAGAGTCTCCATATCACTCCACCCTACTACATAATACAGAAATGTAATTTCTGTTATTTCCCACTTCATGATTTCCTTCCTCACTCTTCTTTGTTAATAACTGAGATGAATTCCATTCAACAAATAATTTATTGATGAGCAGTGGCAAGGAATGTTTGCAGGTAGAATAAACAGGAAGACAGCTATTGAAAGAGACAATGGCTGGAACTTGGGGAAATCATTGAGGTGAAGTATGGTTCTGAGTCAGTCTGTTTAGGGGTGAGAGCTGGAAGCCATGAAAATAAGGGGGTAATTTAAGAGCAGAATTTAAACTGTCAAATAGTGTGAGTCTGTAAAACCAATTTGGTGGTGATGAGGTCACTCACTGGCCTTTTTGAGAGCAGTTTTAGTAGAGTGGGGTCTTACGGGTACAGTTAATCCATGGTTTCAAAAGTACTTCAGTTGTAGTCGACTCTTGGTTTCTAAACTGCTTAGACTCTTGTGGGTCTATCTGGAAATCCCACCATTTATATTTCACTGTACTATGAGGAAATTGCTTCCAGGTACCATGTGCAACCAATAAAGGAAATTTTGAAACAAGCTGTAAAATAACTGCCTGTATAAGAAAAATCTTGGTTCATCAATGTTTTACATTAGTTTGAGGTGTTGCACCGCAGCTCCAATGAATGTAGAAGGAGGAGTTAAAAGTAAGTTGGATAGTTTTTCTGGTTCTCCTGAATCAAATTTTTATTTGTTACTGGAAAGTGCTAGAACATCAGACACAACCAGAGACCTAATGGGTAAATTCTATTGTTAACGCCATTATTTAACCTTCAGTGGATAAACATAAAGCCTGACTACCATTATTGTTAATGAACAGTGTTGATATGATTGTTTATTATTATATTTAAAGGATAGGGTAAAAAGTACATGTTAAACAATGGTTTGCTTGCTTAACAAGCAAAGTATTAAACTGCAGTTTTAATCTCAGCAGGCTTTTCTGAGACTTACATGGAAAGAAAAATGGACCTCTTTGTTCAGACTTAAACAGTTAATGTTATTCTTTGCTTACAAAATAAATCCTTAAGATAGGATATTCCAGCAGGTACAATAACTGCTATTCTGACTGAATCCCTCCTGGTTAATAACTTGCCTTCTGGATTTTTGGATAAAGTTTGTGTAAATTCATAACTGTTACTCATTTAGTTACCTCAAACCTGCCTTTAAAAAATAATCATTAAAAGAATTCATCATAAGTTAACTGGAAGAACAGTCTTGAACAGTCATGAACAGTCTTTCAGTTATTGAGTACAGTTGCCTTTTCTTGAATCCCTGAAAAGCCAGGTTAAAAGTGTTTCCAGGAAATGAATCTACTAAGAGAGTCACGTTATATATAAGTGGAATGATCTTTGTTCTCTAGGTGCATTCTTAGCAGGGCATTGATACTCCCAGCATGTGGATATTACAGGCAACCCAAATAGGCAATGAATTTGGGATAAAAACACAAGAAATGGTTTTGGAGTGCACCTTATTGTAAAATCTAACTAGAATGTCAAACACACTAAGGCAATTAAGTGGTTTACCTACCAAATGTTGGTACAGGTTAAGGGCTACAGGAGCTGGGATGGAATTCTTAGATTAGGTAAGGTTACATGAATGAGTTAGGCCTTGAAAGGTGTCGAACATAAAGAGAAGGCATTTTCTAAAAGAGGAAAACAAATATATCATATGGGAGGGGAAGATCCTACTCTGGAAGTTGATTATACTCTGCCAAAACTATGCTAACACAGGATCTCAGTGACCCTTAATCTAGAGGGATATGATAGGAGGAATGTCAGATTCTTCACAGGAAACTCAATTTAGGACATCCTCATGGATTACAGAAGATCAGCCAGGTCCTAATCTCATATCCTTTTATACAAGAGTCAGTAATAGCATTAAAACAAGAAGCCACCTACCTCATTTATTTTACCTACAAATTTTATAGGACTAGAGGTATCACTGCTCTGAGGTTTCACTACCTTAAAAAAAAAAAAAAAGGAAGCACATGCATGCTTATTTAAATGCTTTACCTTCTGTGATTTGTCTCTAAAGAACTGATCTTGTGGGCCATCCATCCATTTAATGTTGGTGTTCTCCAGGGTTTTATCATTCACCTTCCAACTATTAACTCTCAAGATGGCTTTATATACATCTATACTTTGAAACAGTCTGTAGCTCCTGCCTCTTCTCTGAGCCCAGTACCTCTGTTTCAGACTACCATTACCTTTCCAAATATAGCTCAAACTTCACAGGTCCAAAACAGTTTATTCACCCCTCCCTCCTCTCCTGACCTTCTGAATTCTCTGTAGCATCTTATAGTTTCCCTGGTAATCTTGAAGTAATGTTAAGCTTCTCAGCAACCACCTGCCTGTAACTCAGTTTTGTTAAAGTTGGGTCAGTTTTTCTCCCTTGCCCCCAACTTCATGATCATCTTCCAGTTTATCCTCCATGATCCCAGGATTCTGTAAACAAGCCTTTTATTACTCTGTCTTAAAACATTATTTGGGCTTCCCTGGTGGCGCGGTGGTTAAGAATCCGCCTGCCAATGCAGGGAACACGGGTTTGAGCCCTGTTCCAGGAAGTTCCCACATGCCGCGGAGCAACTAAGCCCATGTGCCACGACTACTGAGCCTGCTCTCTAGAGCCCGCGAGCCAGAACTACTGAGCACGCGTGCCACGAAGACCGTGCTCTGCAACAAGACAAGCCACCGCAATAAGAAGCCCACGCACTGCAACGAAGAGTAGCTCCCACTCGCCGCAACTAGAGAAAGCCCGCGCGCAGCAGCAAAGACCCAATGCAGCCAAAAAAAACCTGATTATTAACATTGTTCCCGGATTATAGTGCCCACAAGGTTAAAAAGGCCCTTCAGCTAACTGCAACCTAGTTTTAAAACTTTTTATCCTATCGCCTATTATTATACGAACCTTTCCTTTGAACCACTCTGCCAGATAAAGTTTTACAACCTTCGTGTTGACTCACATTGTCCTTCCAATCTGGAATGCTTTCCCTCTTTAACTGAAACTTCTATTCAACCTTCACATTCAGCTAAAATGTCATTTTCTCAGCCCTGTTAAACATCTAGGAATACTGATTACATACTACTTGATCCCGTAACACTAAATACATAACTATATTAGCACTTAATGACAATTTTAATTGTTTTCATACATCTCATTAGGCTGGATTTCTTTTTTTTTTTTTTTTTTTTTTTAATTTATTTATTTATTTATTTATTTATTTTTGGCTGTGTTGGGTCTTCGGTTCGTGCGAGGGCTTTCTCCAGTTGCGGCAAGCGGGGGCCACTCTTCATCGCGGTGCGGGGACCGCTCTTCATCGCGGTGCGCGGGCCCCTCTCTATCGCGGCCCCTCCCGTCGCGGGGCACAGGCTCCAGACGCGCAGGCTCAGCAATTGTGGCTCACGGGCCCAGCCGCTCCGCGGCATGTGGGATCTTCCCAGACCAGGGCTCGAACCCGTGTCCCCTGCATTAGCAGGCAGATTCTCAACCACTGCGCCACCAGGGAAGCCCTAGGCTGGATTTCTTGAAGGCATATTATATTCACATTTATGTACCCAAAACTTAACATGGGGCCCAACATAGAAGATATTAAAAATAGCAATGGCATTAGTTTTTAGCTGTGACAAAATGGTTTATAACCCAGTCCCTAAGTCCTTATGTTTTTGTGTATGTTGCACTAAGTTCAGATGCATATCAATTTAATTGATATCTGGATGTTCTACAGCATCTCCATTTGTCTAGCTTGTGACTTCTCTGCCTACCAAACTCCTATGTTCCCCTATTACCTAGTATACCCAGTCACTTTGATTCCTCTCCACCACCATTCCCAAGCTAAGTCTTGCCAATTTTGTATCCTACATACTTATCAGTCGTCTCCATTCCAGTTCTAGTTCAAATCCTCATGTTTTCTCTGACCACCCTGTACAAAATTGTACCACATACTCTATAGTCTTTTACCCTGCTTTGTTAATCTCCATAGCTTTTATTTACTACCCAATCATTGTTTTCCATCCCCTGTCTCCTGCCCCACACCTGTTAGATTCTAAACACCATATGAGCAAGGACTGCAGGTTTATTCACCAATGTAGTCCCAGTGTCAGAACAGTCCCCAGAACATAGTAGGCTTTCAAATAATTTTTTAATGCATAAATCTAAAGCCATCTTTAGCTTCAGCATGATCTTGCGATAAAGATGCCTATTTGATAATGTCATTCCATGTTTTAAAAATCCCTTCATTGCACCCCAATAAAACAAAGTTCCTTAACATGGCATCTAAGATGGGTCATCTTGCCTGTGCTTGGGTCTTCATCATCTTTTGCTGTGCTTGCACTCTACTTGTCTCAATAATAATGAATTGCTTATAGTCCTGGAATTTGTCCAGAGTTTCATCATTCTTTTTATTCACCAATCTCCTCTGAAGGCCCTCCCAAATTCCCATACCTGTTTTAGAGTTAAATATATGATGAAAATCAATTTTTAGAAGAATATATGTTAAATATAACATAAAATGGCAATTTTGACAGAATAAGTTTTCCAGATCTTATTTAAACCAATATTCATAATCATGGAACTAGTCCTTAAGCTGGAAGGGACATTATAGGTTATCTAGTGAGTGCCTCCTTACTTTACATATGGAGGTACTTCAAATTCATGTCACCTGAATTCTGATTTAGGCTCTGCCACTGAATGATTGGCATGACTTTGAACATATCATATAGGCTTTGTTGGCCTCATCTTTTAAGAAAGTAGGTATGAATCATCTCTGGAGTTTAGTATACATGGGTTCTACTGATTCCAAGTAGAACTTGTGCCAATAAATATTTCTGAGCTATTTTTGCTAAAGTGAACCATTTGATGTTCACTGTAGGCTTTAATTCTTAATAAAAGTCATTTTGGAACAATGCTAGAGTAGGGAAATCTTTCAAAGTCTCTTAAGATCTTAATGTGCTTTTGCTATTTAGTTCCCAGATTATTATATACCCTGAGGGTTAACTGTAAATTCCAACACTTATTTCAAAGTCAATGTTATTTCTGTTAAGTTCATCATCATGACTGAACTATAACTGTTAAATATAAAACAGTATACCTCATGGAAGTTTTCTGCTTCTCGCTCTTTAATTTCAAGGTCAATTGCTCTTCTTCTTGCTCGTTCTTCTTCTATCTTTTTCTGTATTTGTTTTTCAGACAATTGTCCAATTTTTTCAAACTTGCTTTTCAGATTTTTAGCTTGAATAGAGCCACTCCTTTTCAATTTGATTAATTCTTCATATTCCCTGCTCAGTTCAAAGGTTTCATTTTCTTCTTCTTCCTTCAAAAAAATTAAGATTTTTATACATTAAATACCAGAAAATTAGTTTGTACAATAAACCATCCAGAAAGTTCACTATTTCTTATTTGAAGCCAAAACTAAATGTAAAATAACTTCCTCCCTAAACACAGTGCCTAAATTTACTAATTAGAAGTAGTGCTACAAATTTAAGACTGTAGATAACATCTTATTTCATTTAAAATACTATTTAATTAGGGACTATGGCTCAAAACCTCATTAACATTCCATTATAACCTGCTAAAAGTAAAATATGTATGTCAAGATTAGCTTTTACTAGGAATTGTAGGAAGACCTTTGTTTAGGGGAAGGTAAAGAAAATTCAAAAAATACTGGGCTAGGAGTCAATAGTTCTGACTCTCATACTGTGTGGTCTTTTGCCTGGTCACTTAGTCCACTGGACATGAGTTTTTCATCTCTATATAGAGCCACAGTATCTCTAAAATTCCTCCTGCCTTTGATTTGATGATAGTCAAAGTTAAATATTACTCTTAGTAACTCAACTGAATTAAGCATTTCTACAGATATAGTCTGGTAAAATCCCTACATTTTGCTACATATCACTTGTATTCTCAATTTTATATTCTGCCAAGAAAGATGAGTCAACAAAAATTGGGTTCCAATTCTTTATACCATTTTATCTTGAATACTTTTTATTCAGGTTCCTTTCCCTTGTCTTTCCCTTTTCTTTGTATACTTCTTACACTAAACCCTAATGGAGTGGTAGAATATTGCAGTTATTCCTGGTACACTTCTTCTGGGAAGACCTAGAGTTCTAGGCAGAGAAAAAAAAAAAGGTGGGACTGGGCAGGGTGGGGTGCGGGAAGAGTCACAGTGGATGATGTTGACATGAGGCTTAATTTCTTGGTTCAAGAAAGGGAAAGAAAAGTTTATTCCTTTATACTACCTCCACTTTTTGGTCTATGTGGGTGAAAATGGGCAACTCCTAAAATACCAGAAATTAACAAAGTTATGACATCACATCATATCACAATGGTCCCACATCACTCTGATCAAAATTAATGGTTGAACTAATCAGTTATGATCTATGTAATCTTGGAATTGGCATTCTACTTGTTTGAAAACTCCCAGACATAGTGGAGTGAGTCACTTAGTAGCATCAGAATGTCAGACAATTACACCCTGCCATATATGAATTAGATTACTTCTCAATAGTATTACTAATATATATTCTAATTTACTTTGTTTTTCTAGACAGACAATTCATTTTCAGCTTCCTTTATAAAATAAATGCTATTACATTTTTAAAAAATTCTGAGGGTACACCTTGAGGTATTTTCCTACAGCATATTCATTATATATTCTTATTAACTATATATTTATGCAGCATTTATAGTCTCTTGGTTGACCTGGGCAAGGAAGTAAATATCCCCACAGTCCCATTGCTCCAACCCATGACAAAGAGGCAACTTCTAAGAGATTGCAACCTCTGCGAAGGAACCCACTCGGTTCCTAGATCAGGAGTTGGCAAGGGGCCCCCACCAAGTCACCTACCAAACATGCCATATCACTGCCAATCCTAGTTATGCTGGGAAAGCCACTGCTCGCCTCACCCCAAGTAATGGGGTTGTGCACTCATCCCCGACACTGCTGTTCGTGTTGCTGCTAGGGCCCCCTGCCCAGCTGGAGGCCAAGGGTGACAGTGGAATGCTGGCCTCCTCCCTCACCCTCCCCACTTCTGCCTATGTAACTGGTTGGCCATCCAGATGGAGGGAAGCGGTGTTCAGGGTTAGGAAAGCGAAGGTTAGACAGGGTCCTAGGACATCAGGAGGTAGGAAGAGGGCTGCTGAGAGCCCACCATGAGGAAGCACGGAGACATCACATGGAGTGGGTGAGCCAAGGCTCCGAGACTCTAGTGCAGGCTCCACTGTCCAACCAACTTTCAATTACAACACACACAAGTTCAAAGATAAACTTATTTAAAATCTCAAAGGCAACCTCAGAGCACTAAATCCTAAGTGTGTCCCTTCTGAGCATGGGGTCCTGTGAGGGCACAAGTTGCATGCTCATGAAGCTGGCCCTGTAGAGTCTATAGATATGTATGTGTATATATGTATTTTTTAAATTTTATTTATTTTGGCTGTGTTGGGTCTTTGCTGCTGTGTGCAGCTTTCTCTAGTTGCGGCGAGCGGGGGCTGCTCTTCGTTGCGGTGTGCGGGCTTCTCATTGCGGTGGCTTCTCTTGTTGTGGAGCACAGGATCTAGGCACGCGGGCTTCAGTAGTTGCAGCACACAGGCTTCAGTAGTTGTGGCTCGCGGGCTCTAGAGCGCAGGCTCAGTAATTGTGGCGCACAGGCTTAGTTGCTCCACGGCATGTGGGATCTTCCCGGACCAGGGCCCGAACCCGTGTCCCCTGCATTGGCAGGCTGATTCTTAACCACTACACCACCAGGGAAGTCCCTATATATGTATTTTAAAAATTCATTTCAATGCTGGTGAAACCATACTAAGGTATTTAATAGTATCAAAATTCTATCTTAGAATAATTTAATAAAATACAGGCATACCTTGGAGATATTGGGAATTCAATTCCAGACCACTGTAATAAAGCGAATATCTTAATAAAGTGAGTCACATGAAATTTTTGGTTTCCCAGTGCATATAAAAGTTATGTTTACACTATACTGTAGTCTATTGTGTGCAATAGCATTATGTCTAAAAAAATAATGTACATACCTTAACTTTAAAATATTGCTATAAATTGCTAACCATCACCTGAGCCTTCAGTGAGTTGTAATCTTTTTGCTGTTGGACAGTCTTGCCTCAGTGTTGATGGCTGCTGACTGATCAGGGTGTTAATTGCTGAGGCTGGGGCAGCTGTGGCAGTTTCTTAAAATAAGACAACAATGAAGTTTGCTGCATCAATTGACTCTTTCTTTTGTGAACGATGTCTCTGTAGCTTGCAATGCTCTTTGATAGCATTGTGCCCGCAGTAGAATTTCTTACAAAATTGGAGTCAGTCTTCTAAAACTCTGCTGGTGCTTTATCAACTAAGTTTATGTAATATTCTAAATCCTTTGCTGTCATTTTAACAATCTTCACAGCACCTTCACCAGGAGTAGCTTCCTCATCTCCCAGCCTTCATAGAACTGAAGAGAGTTAGGGCCTTGCTGTGAAGTGTTAAAATCACTTTCTTTTTTCATCCATAAGAAGCAACTCCTCATTCATTAGTTTTATCATGAGATTGCAGCAATTCATTCACATCTTCAGACTCCACTTCTAATTCTAGTTCTCTTGCTATTTCCACATCTTCGCTTACTTCTTCCACTGAAGCCTTGAACCCCTCAAAGTCATCCATGAGGGTTGAAATCAACTTTTTCTAAACTCCTGTGAATTTGATATTTTGACCTCTTCCCATGAATCACAAATATTCTTAATGGTACCTGGAATGTTGAATCCTATCCAGAAGGTTTTTAATTGATTTTGTCCATATCCATCGGAGGAATCACGATCTATGGAAGCTATAGCCTTACAAAACGTATTTCTTCAATAATAAGACTTGAAAGTAGAAACTACTTCTTGATCCATGGGCTGCAGAATGGATTCTGTGCTAGCAGGCATGAAAACAACATTAATATCGTCACAAATCTCCATCAGAGCTCTTGGGTGATCAGGTGCACTATTTTTTTTTTAATATCTTTATTGGAGTATAACTGCTTTACAATGGTGTGTTAGGTTTCTGCTTTATAACAAAGTGAATTAGCTATACATATACATACATCCCCATATCTCCTCCCTCCTGCGTCTCCCTCCCACCATCCCTATCCGACCCCTCTAGGTGGTCACAAAGCAACGAGCTGATCTCCCTGTGCTATGCAGTTACTTCCCAATAGCTATCTACTTTACATTTGGTAGTATATATAAGTCCATGCCACTCTCTCACTTCGTCCCAGCTTACCCTTCCCCCTCCCTGTGTCCTCAAGTCCATTCTCTACTTCTGCCTCTTTATTCTTGTTCTGCCCCTAGGTTCTTCATAACCTTTTTTTTTTTTTTTTAGATTCCATATATATGTGTTAGCATATGGTATTTGTTTTTCTCTTTCTGACTTACTTCACTCTGTATGACAGACTCTAGATCCATCCACCTCACTACAAATAACTCAATTTTGTTTCTTTTTATGGCTGAGTAATATTCCATTGTATGTATGTGCCACATCTTCTCTATCCATTCATCTGTCGATGGACACTTAGGTTGCTTCCATGTCCTGGCTATTGTAAATACAGCTGCAGTGAACATTGTGGTACATGACTTTTTGAATTATGGTTTTCTCGGGGTATATGCCCAGTAGTGGGATTATATGGGTCGTATGTTAGTTCTATTTTTAGTTTTTTAAGGAACCTCCATACTGTTCTCCATAGTGGCTGTACTAATTTACATTCCCACTAACAGTGCAAGAGGGGTCCCTTTTCTCCACACCCTCTCCAGCATTTATTGTTTGTAGATTTTTTGATGATGGCCATTCTGACTGGTGTGAGGTGATACCTCATTGTAGTTTTGATTTGCATTTCTCTAATGATTAGTGATATTGAGCATTCTTTCATGTATTTGTTTGCTATTTGTATATCTTCTTTGGAGAAATGTCAGTTTAGGTCTTCTGCCCATTTTTGGACTGGGTTGATTGCTTTTATGATATTGAGCTGGATGAGCTGCTTGTAAATTTTGGAGATTAATCCTTTGTTAGTTGCTTCATTTGCAAATATTTTCTCCCATTCTGAAGGTTGTCTTTTCATCTTGTTTATGTTTTCCTTTGCTGTGCAAAAGCTTTTAAGTTTCATTAGGTCCCATTTGTTTATTTTTGTTTTTATTTCCATTTCTCTAGGAGGTGGGTCAAAAAGGATTTTGCTGTGATTTATGTCATAGAGTGTTCTGCCTATGTTCTCCTCTAAGAGTTTGATAGTGTCTGGTCTTACATTTAGATCTTTAATCCATTTTGAGTTTATTTTTGTGTATGGTGTTAGGGAGTGTTCTAATTTCATTCTTTTACATGTAGCTGTCCAGTTTTCCCAGCACCACTTCTTGAAGAGGCTCTCTTTTCTCCATTGTATATTCTTGACTCCTTTATCAAAAATAAGGTTACCATATGTGCGTGGGTTTAACTCTGGGCTTTCTATCCTGTTCCATTGATCTATATTTCTGTTTCTGTGCAAGTACCATACTGTCTTGATTACTGTAGCTTTGTAGTATAGTCTGAAGTCGGGGAGCCTGATTCCTCCAGCTCCGTTTTTCTTTCTGAAGATTGCTTTGGCTATTCAGGGTCTTTTGTGTTTCCATACAAATTGTGAAATTTTTTGTTCTAGTTCTGTGAAAAATGCCATTGGTAGTTTGATAGGGACTGCACTGAATCTGTAGATTGCTTTGGGTAGTATAGTCATTTTCACAATGTTGATTCTTCCAATCCAAGAACATGGTATATCTCTCCATCTGTTTGTATCATCTTTAATTTCTTTCATCAGTGTCTTATAGTTTTCTGCATACAGGTCTTTTGTCTCCTTGGGTGGGTTTATTCCTAGGTATTTTATTCTTTTTGCTGCAATGGTAAATGGGAGTGTTTCCTTAATTTCTCTTTCAGATTTTTCATCATTAGTGTATAGGAATGCAAGAGATTTCTGTGCATTAATTTTGTATCCTGCTACTTTACCAAATTCATTGATTAGCTCTAGTAGTTTTCTGGTAGCATCTTTAGGATTCTCTATGTTTAGCATCATGTCATCTGCAAACAGTGACAGGTTTACTTCTTCTTTTCTGATTTGGATTCCTTTTATTTCTTTTTCTTCTCTGATTGCTGTGGGTAAAACTTCCAAAACTATGTTGAATAACAGTGGTGAGAGTGGGCAACCTTGTCTTGTTCCTGATCTTAGTGGAAATGATTTCAGTTTTTCACCATTGAGAATGATATTGGCTGTGGGTTTGTCATATGTGGCCTTTATTATGTTGAGATAAGTTCCCTCTATGCCTACTTTCTGGAGGGTTTTTATCATAAATGGGCGTTGAATTTTGTCGAAAGCTTTTTCTGCATCTATTGAGATGATCATATGGGTTTTATTCTTCAGTTTGTTAGTATGGTGTATCACATTGATTGATTTGCGTATATTGAAGAATTCTTGCATTCCTGGGATAAACCCCACTTGATCATGGTGTGTGATCCTTTTAATGTGCTGTTGGATTCTGTTTGCTAGTATTTTGTTGAGGAGTTTTGCATCTATGTTCATCAGTGATATTGGCTTGTAGTTTTCTTTCTTTGTGACATCTTTGTCTGGTTTTGGTATCAGGGTGATAGTGGCCTCATAGAATGAGTTTGGGAGTGTTCCTCCCTCTGCTATATTTTGGAAGAGTTTGAGAAGGATAGGTGTTAGCTCTTCTCTAAATGTTTGATAGAATTCACCTGTGAAGCCATCTGGTCCTGGGCTTTTGTTTGAAGAGTTTTAATCACAGTCTCAATTTCAGTGCTTGTGATTGGTCTGTTTATATTTTCTATTTCTTCCTGGTTCAGTCTCGGAAGGTTGTGCTTTTCTAAGAATTTGTCCATTTCTTCCAAGTTGTCCATTTTATTGGCATATAGTTGCTTGTAGTAATCTCTCATGATCCTTTGTATTTCTGCAGTGTCAGTTGTTACTTCTCCTTTTTCATTTCTAATTCTATTGATTTGAGTCTTCTCCCTTTTTTTCTTGATGAGTCTGGCTAATGGTTTATTAATTTTGTTTATCTTCTCAAAGAACCAGCTTTTAGTTTTATTGATCTTTGCTATTGTTTCCTTCATTTCTTTTTTACTTATTTCTGATCTGATATTTATGATTTCTTTCCTTCTGCTAACTTTGGGGGTTTTTTCTTCTTTCTCTAATTGCATTAGGTGTAAGGTTAGGTTGTTTATTTGAGATGTTTCTTGTTTCTTAAGGTAGGATTGTATTGCTATAAACTTCCCTCTTAGAACTGCTTTTGCTGCATCCCATAGGTTTTGGGTCGTCGTACTTTCATTGTCATTTGTTTCTAGGTATTCTTTGATTTCCTCTTTGATTTCTTCAGTGATCTCTTGGTTATTAAGTAGTGTATTGTTTAGCCTCCATGTGTTTGTATTTCTTACAGATTTTTTCCTCTAATTGATATCTAGTCTCATAGCGTTGTGGTCGGAAAAGATACTTGATATGATTTCAATTTTCTTAAATTTATCAAGGCTTGATTTGTGACCCAAGATATGATCTATCCTGGAGAATGTTCCATGAGCACTTGAGAAGAAAGTGTATTCTGTTGTTTTTGGATGGAATGTCCTATAAATATCAATTAAGTCCATCTTGTTTAATGTATCATTTAAAGCTTGTGTTTCCTTATTTATTTTCATTTTGGATGATCTGTCCATTGGTGAAAGTGGGGTGTTAAAGTCCCCTACTATGATTGTGTTACTGTCGATTTCCCCTTTTATGGCTGTTAGCCTTTGCCTTATGTATTGAGGTGCTCCTATGTTGGATGCATAAATATTTACACTTGTTATATCTTCTTCTTGGATTGATCCTTTGATCATTATGTCCTTTGTTGTCTCTTGTAATAGTTTTTATTTTAAAGTTTATTTTGTCTGATATGAGAATTGCTACTCCAGCTTTCTTTTGATTTCCATTTGCATGGAATATCTTTTTCCATCCCCTCACTTTCAGTCTGTATGTGTCCTTAGGTCTGAAGTGGGTCTCTTGTAGACAGCATATATAAGGGTCTTGTTTTTGTATCCATTCAGCCAGTCTGTGTCTTTTGGTTGTAGCATTTAATCCATTTACATTTAAGGTAATTATCGATATGTATGTTCCTATTCCCATTTTCTTAATTGTTTTGGGTTTGTTACTGTAGGTCTTTTCTTCTCTTGTGTTTCCTGCCTAGAGAAGTTTCTTTCAGGTGCACTATTAATGAGCAGTAATATTTTAAAGGAATCTTTTTTTCTGAGCAGTAGGTCTTAACAGTGGGCTTTAAATATTTAGTAAACCAGGTTGTCAATAGATTGCTATATCTAGGTTCTCTGTTCCATTTATAGAGCACTGGCAAAGTAGATTTAGCATAATTCTTAAGGACCCTAGGATTTTCAGAATGGTAAATAAGCATTGGCTTCAATTTAAAGTCACCAGCTATGTTAGCCCATAACAAGAGAGTCAGCCTGTCTTTTGAAGCTTTGAAGCCAGGCATTGACTTCTCCTCTCTAGATAAAAAAGTCCTAGATGGCATCTTCTTCCAATACAAGCCTGTTTGTCTACATTGAAAATCTATTGTTTAGTGTAGCCACCTTCATTTTGATTATCTTAGATCTTCTGCATAACTTGCTGCAGCCTCTACAACAGCACTTGCTGTTTCACCTTGCACTTTTATGTTACAGAGACGGCTTCTTTCCTTAAACTTCAAGAAGCAACCTCTGCTAGCTTCAGACTTTTCTTCTGCAGCTTCCTCATCTCTCAGTCTTCATAGAATTGAAGAGAGTTAGGGCCTTGCTCTGGAATAGGCTTCGGCTTAAGGGAATGTTGTGGCTTATGTGACCTTCTATCCAGACCACTAAAACTTTTTCCACATCGACAGTAAAGCTGTTCCACTTTCTTATCATTCGTGTGTTCACTGGAGGAGCACTTATAATTTCCTTCAAGAACTTTTCCTTTGCATTCACATCTTGGCTAATGGTTTGGCACAAGAGGCCTAGATTTTGGCCTATCTATCTCAGCTTTTGACGTTCCTTCCTCACTAAGCTTAATCTTGCTAGCTTAATTTAAAGTGAGACAAATCGCTTCTTGGCCAAAGTGAGAGTGAGAAAAGTGAGAGATGTGCGACTCTTACTTTCACTTAAACACTCAGAGACCATTAATTGGCCTAATTTCAATACTGTTGTGTAAGGGAACAGGTAGGCCCAAAGAGAGGGAAAGAGATGGGCAAACAGCCGGTCAGTGAAGCAGTCAGAACATACACACTTATCGATTAAGTTTACCATCTTATATGGGAGCAGTTTGTGGTGCCCCCAAACAACTACAATAGTAACAATGAAGATCACTGATCACAGATCACCATAACAAATATAATAATAATAATGAAAAAGTTTGAAATATTGAGAGAATTACCAAACTGTGACACAGAGACACAAAGTGAGCAAATGCTGTTGAAAAAATGGTGGCAACAGACTTGCTCCATGCAGGGTTGCCACAGACCTTCAATTTGTAAAAAGTGCAGTACCTGCAAAGTGCAATAAAGTGAAGCACAATGAAATGCAGTATGCCTGTAAAATTAGTCAAAGACTTGCCAAACTGATGTTCCTATTAGCATCCATGGTACTCTTATAGTTTTTTCTTATTTTGATTATGAGTTTAATTGTTTCAAGGAAAATAAGTATAAATGGGTATATTAAGTACTCTAGAATGACAGTTCTCAATCATGGTGTAATCTCACACAATTATGAGGTATATAGGAAGAAATATTTACTTACGTACTACAGTAATATCTCAGTCACTTGGAATCTTATATATTTTTCAAACTAGCAAGAAGGAGTAGAGTTATAGCAGGCTGGAAAGGTACACTCAACTATGCTGAAACTTGTACCAAGTGCCTCATAGGAGTGTCCTTTATGTGAATAATAATACTTAGAAAGTTATTGTAAGGTAATGCATGTGAAATGCTGAGATTAATAAATATTTGCAGAATAAAAATGGACATTTCTTAAAGTCTTACCTCTCCCATTTCTTGTCTCAGTTGTTCAAATTCCTGTTTTTCCATCTCTAGCTTATGCTTCCGTTCCTCCTCTGTTCGTCGTCTTTCTTCTTCCATTTTTTGTTTTAATAATTCTTCAAAATTAATTTCTAGTTTTCCCGGTGTAAGAGATTCTTGAGAGATTGTTTTATACATCTCTGGGGAGTCATCATCTACTACCTATTTAAAATAATTCTTTTATCACTCTTGCCAGAATTATACATACTACAAAGGGAATATTTCTTGAATAGAAAGGTTTCACATTGAACTAAAAACCAAAAATTCTCTTTAAAAGTATAAAACAATAAACAAGAAGGAATTATTAGAAACTGTAAGACTAAAGTATTTTGTAGTAACAGAGAAAATGGTGACCATAAAGTCTCCATTCCAGTGAACACAAATAAATACTTTGACTTTATACTATGAGTAATTTGAATTAGACATTAAGATGTTCTAACAACAAAAATTTTTTTAATTAAAAAACTTAAAAAGATGTTCTAATATTGGGAAAATGTTTTAATTGGATTAAAATGAACCTCCATTCTGGTAATTAAAATAGAGCATTTCAGTTAAATCATGGTTTTTACCTGAATGAATTAGATATCATGACCCCTTCATAATCAGGCAAAAATCAGTTAATGCTGTGATTTTATTGTGCTGATTTATTTACTGTCAGGCTAATTAAAAATAAATAATAATAGTTAATACTTATAGCTGCCAGGTACAATTGTAAGCACTTTACGTGTGTTGACTTATTTTTCTGTAACGCTGTGAAGTAGGTGTTATTAATATCCCCATTTTATAGATGAGGAAACTGAGGCGCTAAAAAGTAACTTGTCCAAAGTCAACACAAATACTATGTGGAAAGGGTGAAATTCCAAACTTTAAAAGTCTTTCTAATAAAATTATAAATAACTATTTAGACTACCTTTTTGTAATTTCATGAATTACATGTCTAACTGCCATTTAGTTATGACCTTGGGCAAGTTACATAGCCTCTCTAAATCTGAGTTTCCCTATCTGTGACAACTCTCATAGAGGTGTCATGAGAACTACATAAAGTTTGGAAACACTTTGCAGTGTGTCTGACACTATGGTAAGCTCCCAAATAGCAGTTTTATTATTACAATATCATTCCCTGTATATAGGCAATCTCTAACTTGCAAATAGAAACTCTGCTTTTAAATCATTGACTTGGAATACATTTTGCCATGAAAAGCAATGACCTAATTCTATCCCCTGAAAGTATATACATAAACCTCTCACTTGAATTGTGTCCCTGTGGCTGAACTAGACACAGGAGTAAGAGAGGTAAAGGGTAATTATTATTTGTTCCAAGTTTTATATATGACAGGCTTTACCACAGCACCAGTTTAACTCAGAAATAATGTTTATATGGTCTTAAAATCCACAGATTGCCAAAAAAATTTTTATTAATGTATGAGTTAACTGAGCAATAATATGAAGTGACAATACTTGGCCCTAGATAAGAAAACAACATAAATGAAGGAAAAAGTTTCTCTTTCCTTTCCTGATATAGAAATGTCTTTAGGAAACCAGAGTTTTGGTTTAATGCCATTTTCCTTCCCTGCACTTTTTCCACTAGTGAGTCATGATAAAATGGCAGATTTGGCCTAAAAATCTGCTCCCAGGACGAGATTTCCTGATCTTCACAGCTACTTCTTATCTACCACTTCTGAACCAGCTGATTCTCCAGAAATTAAGTGCTTTCAGAATGTTGGTAGGGTTTCTGTGTAGAAACCATTTGTGAATCAAGGATTACCTAATAAGATAGTATTAATATCACTTATTCCAACTTAGCCATAAAAAAGAACAAAATAGTGCCATTTGCAGCAACATGGATGCAACTACAGATTTTCATACTAAGTGAAGTCAGAAAGAGAAAGACAAATACCATATGATATCTCTTATATGTGGAATCTAAAATATGACACAAATGAACCTATCTACAAAACAGAAACAGACTCACAGATATAGAGAACAGACTTGTGGTTGCCAAGGGGGAGGGGGTGGGGGGAGGGAAGGACTGGGAGTGTGGGATTAGCAGATGTGAACTATTATATATAGGATGGATAAACAACAAGGTCCTACTGTATAGCACAGGGAACTATATTCAATATCCTGTGATAAGCCATAATGGAAAGGAATATTAAAAAGAAGAATGTATAAATGTGTATAACTGTCACTATGCTGTACAGCAGAGATTGGCACAGCATTGTGAATCAACTCTACTTCAATAAAAAATAATAATAAAATAAAATAAAACACTTATTCCACAAGCATTTACAGGAAGTTTGTTACACTAGAATGCATTGTGCCATGTGCTTTGTTTTTCCTAAGTCCAAGGACCATCTTTTTCTTTTTTTTTGGCTGCATTGGGTCTTCGTTGCTGTGCGCGGGCTTTCTCTAGTTGTGGTGAGCAGGGGCTACTCTTTGTTGCAGTGAGCAGGCTTCTCATTGCAGTGGCTCCTCTTGTTGCGGAGCATGGGCTCTAGGCACGTGGGCTTCCTTAGTTGCAGCACGTGGGCTCAGTAGTTGCCGCACGCGGGCCCTAGAATGCGAGGGCTTCAGTGAAGTCCCGTGCCATGTGCTTGATGTGGTCTCAGCCTCACTGAGTGAGGAAGATGGCCATAAGCCACAACAATACAGCACTAGTGCTATGCTAGGGGAGCACTAAATGCTCTAAGAATACATGAAAGGAACACCTTTCTGGAACTTGTATTATCAGGAAAGGCTTCCAGAGGAAGTGGAATATATGAATAGGAGATAGCTCAGCACAGGGAAAAGAGAGAAAGACACGTTTCATATAGCATTTATGAAGTTCCAGAGATGAGAGTATAGCGTTTTGAAGAAATGGAAAGAAATTTAGTATGTCTGGAACAAACACGGCAGATTAAGGAAGAATCAAGAGGGACTTCCCTGGTGGCGCAGTGGTTAAGAATCTGCCTGCCAATGCAGGGGACACGGGTTTGATCCCTGGTCCGGGAAGATCCCACATGCCGCGGAGCAACTAAGCCCATGCGCCACAACTACTGAGCCTGTGCTCTAGAGCCTGCGAGCGACAACTACTGAAGCCCACGCGCCTAGAGCCCATGCTCCTCAACAAGAGAAGCCACCGCAATGAGAAGACCGCGCACCGCAACAAAGAGTAGCCCCTGATCTCCGCAACTAGAGAAAGCTCGTGCACAGCAACGAAGACCCAACGCAGCCAAAATAAATAAATAAATATTTAAAAAATGGTATAAGAAGTATAACTTTGTAACAGAGTTAAGTTTAGTAGCAATATCCAGAGTGATGGTAAGCATTTTGGAGAGTTAACTAATTGTGATTTAAATGGCTTTGATCATTTAATATATCCCGGATGGGATGGATACTGGAAAGAAAGGAGGAAAGGAAGGAAGGAGTGAGGGAGGGAAGGAGGAAATGTGGAAAGGGAGAAGAGAATGGAGAGGAGGGAAGGAAAGGTGGGGTTAGGAACCCCCCTCCCTCCTCGCTTAGATACTTAGTTCTGGAAAACATGCCTTCCCAGAGATGGAAGATAACATACACTCTATGCTAGGCATAGCAATTTAATCAGAACCTTCTCAACACTATAATGAAGCAAACACCTTTAACTGACAGTGTTATGCCATAGGAGACTTTAAAAACTTATATGCCATCCCTACTTTTGGCATATAAGTTCAGAAATAATAGGGTATTCCCCAAAGTTGAATGATTTCTCATAACATACTGAATCCCAATGGCCTTCTCCAGTCACATTCTATCTTACCATGCTTCTCCTTGCTTCAGCAAATGCCTTCTTTTCTTCCTCTATTCTTCTTCTGGCTTCTTCTTCTGCTTTCCTTTTTTCATCTTCTCTCCTTTGTCTTTCTATTTCTTCAAAACTGAGTTTGAGTTTACCAGGGCGGTACCCTTTTAAAATGTTTTCTGTGTCTCGGTTTTCCTCCTCTTCATTTACCTAACCAAGAAACAACTCACTACTAAGAACTGAGATTCATCAAAGACAGGAATGAATTATCAATCAAAAGGCACAGACTCAGCCACCTCACACAGAAATGTTTCTTTGTTCTAGTATTCTTGACCAAAATGCTCTTCCTTTATAATGTCTAATATGATTTAAAAAATCAAATTTGGAAAAATTCCAAATAAAGATGTACTCAAGTTAAATAAAACTTCTCAAGCAAGTCAAATTTTTAAATGGATAAGATTAATTGTTTAAAATTCTTAAGGAATCATTTAAAAGTTTTATTAAACATTAACTCTCCCAGAACAAACATAAAACATGTGTGTGGACCTACTAGAGAAAG
The DNA here is from genome assembly GCF_949987535.1 of Balaenoptera acutorostrata. NCBI lineage: Eukaryota > Metazoa > Chordata > Mammalia > Artiodactyla > Balaenopteridae > Balaenoptera > Balaenoptera acutorostrata. The sequence goes on along the minus strand of NC_080064.1, from coordinate 68,518,582 downwards.
GACCTGAGGACACAGGGAGGGGGAAGGGTAAGCTGGGATGAAGTGAGAGAGTGGCATGGACATATATATACTACCAAACGTAAAATAGATAGCTAGTGGGAAGCAGCCGCATAGCACAGGGAGATCAACTCAGTGCTTTGTGACCACCTAGAGGGGTGGGATAGGGAGGGTGGGAGGGAGGGAGATGCAAGAGGGAAGAGATATGGGAACATATGTATATGTATAACTGATTCACTGTGTAAGCAGAAACTAACACACCATTGTAAAGCAATTATACTCCAATAAAGATGTTAAAATAAATAAATAAATAAAAGTAACACCAACACACAGATGTGGGTCCTACTCAGTTTAAGATATGGAATGTTTCCAGTACTCTTGAAGGTCCTTGTGTATCCTTCAAGAGCCCATCCACCTTTTGCTGGCTTTTCAGAGGAAACTAATATGCTTAATTTTGTGTTTGTTATTCTTTTGCTTTGTTTGAATATGTAAAAATTTGTTCAGTGTTGCAGCTTTTGAGTTTTACGTATAAGAAATTATACTGTATGTGGTCCTATTGACTTACAGTTTTGCTGAGTCTTGTAGTTTTTTTGAGATTTATCTGTGTTGATGGGGCTACCTGTAGTTAATTATTTTCTATTGCTGTATAGTATTTCATTGATTAAAAATTCTACAATTTATCTTCCAAAAAAAAAAAGGTGTGTGTGTCTGTGTGAGTGTACTTAAATTGAGGTTCAAGTATACACACACTGAGTCTCTTACATAATAAAATGAAGTTCTCATTCTGTAATTTTCAATGATTTTTTTTTACTATGAACTATGGTTATTAAATGGATAAAACATTATCTGGAACTATTTTATATATAATTCAAATTTTATGATTTTATAATTAAAATTCTAATGTAATGCTAATTAAATTAATTACATACTCATTGAAATTTATGATTTGATTAATTAATGATATTTCTATGTCTTTTCACTAAATTGACCACCAGTGATATCCAAAATGTGTAGGTATTATCCAACTGTAACTACCCAAAATATTGGGTTGGACAAAAAGTTTATTTGGGTTTTTCCATAACATTTTACAGAAAAACCCGAACGAAATTTGGCCAACCCAATAACAACATTTTCAAACAAACATCTAGAAAATTAAAATTTTGGAGATATAGACCTCAGAACATCATTAATGAAAGCTGATCAAGAAAGTCTGAAAGTTTAAAAAATTACATATGTTCCATTCTTAAATTCTTGCAATGAGATTTGGAATCAGTGTTTTCTTATTTCAATTTTATTTTTTGTTGTTAAATCTATTACTATAATAATAGCAGTTAACATTTTTAAAGCACTTATTGGGAATTCCCTGGCAGTTTAGTGGTTGGGACTCCCCACTTCCATTGCAGGGGGCATGGGTTCAATCCCTGGTCAGGGAACTAAGATCCCGAAAGCTGTGCTGCAAGGTCAAAAAAAATAATAATAAAAAGATAAAAATAAATAATAAATAAATAAATAAAGCACTTATTATATGCCAAACACTACTCTAACTGCTTTCTATATTAACTCATTTAATGATTTAAGAAGTAGGCACGATTATTTTCACCATTTTACAAATGAGGAAACTAAGATGTAGAGAGGTTCAATAACTTGTCCATGGCTACACAATAAAGGTTAGATATCTGAATCCAGGCAGTCTGGCTCCAAAATCCATGCTCTTAAGCACTTAGATTATATACATTACACATATATATCTCTCTATATATATTCAGTAAATATATATACTGACACTAAGTGTACACTTATGATTAGACTTGAAAGTGCGCTGCACCATGCTATTAAACACATTGCAGGCTGAGCTAACAGACGAAGAGAAATCAGGTTTGTTGAATAATTATTTTGTATGTTTACAACAATTTATAAAAATAAAAATTTAAGGCATATTAGGTAAAATATCCCAAAATGAAAACTAGAAAATAATATAAATGCATGTTATATATGGAATATGTATACAGTTTTAAAATCAGACCCTTGTATATAGAAAACCTCCTTAAGTTTATAGCAATGAACCTTATCTAAAGCCAGCTACCTCCCTTAATATTAAATGTTTTAGATATAACATTTATATAACGTATTATACATATAATATATAATTTGTATAATATATAAATGTTATGTATCATAATATAATTATGTATTATAATATCATATATAAATGTTACATATATATCAGTTTGTTTTACCATTTGCCGCCTTGCTTCTTCAAAAGCACGCCTCTCTTCTTCTAAACGTTTTCTTGCTTCCTCCTCAGCTTGCTTCCTTCGGTTTTCTTGTCTTTGCCTTTCCAATTCTTCAAAAGTCAGTTTCAATTTTCCAGGAGAAAGTGACTCTTTTTTTGCCTCACTTTCCAGTTCATCGTCCTAAGAAAACATAATGAAAACCTGTTAGTCATAAAGGGATATGCTGCTAACCAACTTAACTGCTTTTATTTGTTCTTTATTAAAAAAAATTACCATGACCAATGAAAGACACTTTGCTTCCTTGAGAGATCGACGTTGTTCTTCGTATCTTATTCTTTTATCTTCTTCATACTTGACCCTTTCCTTTTCTTCTTGTTCTTTTTCTAGATCTTCGAAATTCTTTTTTATTTTTCCAGATGGTTTGTGTGATTTGACAGGTACCACTGTTACAAGCAGTGAATCATCTCCTTCCTAATTTATAAAATAGATAATTAGCATATTTCTTCCTAATCAAAATTTAGGTTTCATGGGACTTCCATCATTGGTGAATTTCATTACATTGCCATCAATGTTATGAAGAACAAAAATTAATATTTTTTACAGATTTCTATTAAATAGCTCTTTCTCTGAATTCATTGTACATGATGAGTTAATCTTATTGAAATCCACTGCTGACAGGGTTCAAGAAGCATCTTTTTTCCTAGAAGATGGTGTTAATACAGCTGTTTGGATACAATTGCGTGAAATTATCTGAATTTCACTATCCGTGCACTCATCCCACAAAAGGTAATGTGCATGTGAGCATACTCTAAATCAATTTGATGGTGGATGGCTTCAGTTTAAACACACAAGAAAGGTTTCTGTGTTTGATTTTTCTCTCCATGCACGTTTTTAAATACTTAATAAAACATTTTAGCAAGGAAAAAAACCCCCAGTATTTCCAAGTGATTTAGAAAACATTTATATTATGGACAAAACTCTTTGGCCTTTGGTCCTATTCAAATATTCTTAAACTTGTTTTTAAAATTCATTTTAATTAGTTCTATTACATCATCTGTTATTGCCTTTGAACTTTTTTCAAAAACAAAGTGAAGAATTGTAATATGTAACACATGCCCCCTAAAATAAAACTGCTTCCAATTTATGTGACTGTAGTTTTAGGCACACCATCAAATTGATTGATCTTTAACTTTCCCTGTTAGATAAAAAGAGATAACTAAAATTTTTGTGGTTTGAACATTCCTTCATGGTAATAGATACTGTACTCTCTGCTAGTATGTGATAAGCAAAACAAACTATCAGGAACTCTGAGGAAAGAAGACAAATGATGAAAAGAAAACTGCCTTTTTCAAATGTTAGCTTTCAACAATCTCAACTATTAGTAACAGTTCAAGAAATATACAGCCTTGGCAGAGTATCTCAAACCGAGACTTGTGTCTCTAACCATGAAAGCAAAAACATACTTTTCTTTAAAAACACTAAGCTATAGCGTTTGAAAGTGCAAAAGTATGATCTTGCTTTGCAAAATATTTTTGTCCTTTTTGTTGTTGTTGCTATATTTATAATAAAAAAACTTTTAATTTTTTTAATTGAAAGATTATTTGTGAATCAGATAATTTTAGGTGAATGTTTCATTAAAGGAAATGTCCATTTACCTCTGATGCTGATTCAGTTCCCGTATTGTTTATGTCCTCAATCTATTGAATAAGAATTTTATATCATTACATTACATCAGATTTCTGCTTTTTGCTTTAAACATACAACTGAAAAGTATTAGTTGTGATTTATGGTAAATTTCAAAATTTAGAATTCTTAAGTATTTTTATGTTGCTCCAAATTAGCCAATTATGTCCTTTTAAATAGAGATTAAACCTTATATTAATTTTTGCATTTTGATATCAATATCTAGGGAACAACATATTACGAAAAAATTAAAATAAAGCCTACCTTTGTCATTCTGGAATTTGAATAATGGACCAAACTCTTACAATCTGGCTGTGAGCTTACAACCAGCAGTTATTAATTAAGCAATTTAAACGGAGCTACAGAAACATTTCTCCATTCTCTCTCTGCCACAGCGAAAGGAAAACCTATCATTAGCAATCAAATAATCATCATGACTATATTTTACAATATAAATAGATGGCAAAAATATAACTGACACAATAATAAAGTGCAGTAAAAGGTGTAGGCTTTCACATGGCTAGTTTAGAAGGGAAAATAATTCTGGAAATCATAATTGTTTACTCTATATTTTGCCAGATCTAGGTAGGAAAGGCCCTCATTCAGAAAGAGGGAGCTCAATTTGGCCATTAAGATTAGCTTGAGGGGCAGGCTAATGTACAATACATAACAGAGTGAGAAATGACAGAAAGGTGATTTAAATAACACAGTGTTTGAGATCTCAGGAAAAGGAAACATAAGCAACAGGAAAATGGAAAAAGTTAGAAAGTAAAAATTCAGATTGTTTATTATTTTAATTTGATTTTTAACACCAGTGAAAGAGCTGGAAGTAGTTTGTTCCTCACTCAGTCTAAGGGAATTCTGCTGTACCTTGTCTCATACTAGGAACTGGGCTGGCTAAATCCCTGTTCTCTCATCATCCCACTTCTCTATATTCTCTGTCAAGAAGAAATAATACATATTATTAAGATACCAAATTTCTTGAAAAAGAAATTATTCTGAACAAATCATTTATTAAAAATAAATCTTCTGGGGGCTTCCCTGGTGGCGCAGTGGTTGAGAATCTGCCTGCTAATGCAGGGGACACGGGTTCGAGCCCTGGTCTGGGAAGATCCCACATGCCACGGAGCAGCTGGGCCCGTGAGCCACAATTGCTGAGCCTGCGCGTCTGGAGCCTGTGCCCCGCGACGGGAGGGGCCGCGATAGAGAAAGGCCCGCGCACCGCGATGAAGAGCGGTCCCCGCACCGCGATGAAGAGTGGCCCCCGCTTGCCGCAACTGGAGAAAGCCCTCGCACGAACCGAAGACCCAACACAGCCAAAAATAAATAAATAAATAAATAAATAAATAAATAAATAAATAAGAAAATTCTTTAAAAAAAAAAAAATAAATCTTCTGTATCTTAATAGTTTATTTTAAATAGTTTTGTTCAGAATAATTTGCTTTGTTACAGAATTATTTATTACACTGATTTGTTGTATAAATGATGAAGGTTTTATTGAATGATAAATGATACTATGAAAATTTTTAATGGATCTGTAATAAAGTAATTACAAAATTATTTCCCTTCAAAAGAGTGCTAATAATTCCTCTACAAATCATGTTAATCTCAGTAAAAAGTTTTAGGAGATATGGTGAGAAGCGAGACACTGAGAGCATAGGGAAGAAAAATTCTAAATTTTTTAACCCCAAATTTCTTTTTCTTGCTGCTACAACCTTCTCAGATTTTTATTAGCTTACAGTAGATAATAAACTATATTTAGAATAGTTTTTCTTTGGTTGGGTGTTTTTTTGTTTTTAGTTTTGCTTTCTTCTTTGCTCATTTTAAACCATTATCAAAACAACAAAAGATAGAATTTTTTTTCCATTGGTTTCAACAAAAAAAGAAAAAGATGAATTTGCCTAAGTGGCCATGGTCTCAGTATATTCATAGAGAACTAAGATATTCAGTTCAATTATAGTGCTAGCTTTCAGAAGCTACCACTGAAGATCTGCTTCCCAATTATTTCTTTTGATTTATGGAAAGAAAACTCCTTTTGCTCCTTCCCAAATCAACTTCCTTTCTCCCCTTTCTTTTCAACATCTCAATCTCCCACCAATAACTTCTCTTTTTCTAAGTTGATAGACATTAACCTTGTCCATCAAAATATCCTCAAAGATAACCAGATTATACCAAACTAAGATTCTTCCCCAAATTTTATTGGTCTTTGATTCCAACATCCAGTATACGAAGTATGCCTATATTTAATTCATCATAATATCCTAGAGTCTCAGAAGTGGTAATTATCTTAAATGTTACTCAGCTACCCGTCTGACTCAGGAATCCTTTCTATAGTGTTCTTGACTATGGACTTATACAAGAGGATTTTTCAAACAAACATTAAGACTCTTCTTGACTATGTCATGCCTTACTTCTTATATTCAAAGATAGATTAAATTTTATTAGATTTGAGTGGAAAATGTATTTAATTAGGTTTTAAAATTAGACTTCCCATATTTGCAAGATGAAATTACTATTAATAGTTTATATTGCTCTACTTACATATTCTCAAATAATTTAATAGGCTAAAAATTATTAACCAAGATTCTCTCGCACCCTGCCATGTAGTATCTAGGGTTACTAAGGAAAGTGGTTCTTTCTCATGATTAGTTTTCTTCCATCTCTCTCTGAGTATCCTATGTCTTCATCATATTCAAATTCACCTCAACACATATATTTCTTCTTTTTGAAACCACTGCCATATTCAGTTCTTGGGGTGGTAGTGTAATCAGTGCTTTTTGGAAAAGGACACAAGACTTAAAAAGAGGTAGACTAACCCCATATGCATACTCACCATTTCCTGCCAAACACCGTATATTTTAATTATATATTTTATTACCTTATTTTACAATTTGTATTATAAATATAATTACATATAGTGATATATTTTATATATAACCTAAAATATTCATTTATTATATATTGTATTCCCTTATTATAATAAGGGAACTCCCCCCTTATAATTGTATTCCCTTGTGAAATTTCATTTTTTTTTTTTTTAATTAATTAATCTATTTTTGGCTGCATTGGGTCTTCATTGCTGTGTGCAAGCTTTCTCTAGTTGTGGCGAGCGGGGTCTACTCTTCTTCGTGGTTTGAGGGGCTTCTCACTGCGGTGGCTTCTCTTTGTTGCAGGGCACGGGCTCTAGGCACGTGGGCTTCAGTAGTTGTGGCTCGTGGGCTCTAGAGCGCAGGCTCAGTAGTTGTGGGCATGGGCTTAGTTGCTCTGTGGCATGTGGGATCTTCCTGGACCAGGACTCGAACCTGTGTCCCCTGCACTGGCAGGCAGATTCTTAACCACTGCACCACCAGGGAAGTCCGAAATTTCATTTCAAAATGAATACTCATCTTTGATGACTGGAGGTGGCAGAGGTAAAGTACACCAACCTCTCTTCAGACAAAGAGATACAAAGTAATAAAATATAGGAAATTCCAATTCTTTTCTGTAATTCATCCGGCATATGACATTTTTTGTCACCATATAAATGGCTGTTTGTGCCATAAAAGTGGTTATTTGCAAAGTCAGGGTAAATAAATTTCTTTGACATGCAAATACAGCATATGCTTTGCCTTCTTTGTCACTTTAAAAAAAAATTTTGTTTGTTTGGGTTTTTTTTTTTGCCCGCACTGGGTGGCTTGCAGGATCTTACTTCTCTGACCAAAGATCCAACCCTGGCCCCGGCAGTGAAAGCACCAAGTCCTAACCACTGGACCGCCAGGGAATTCCCTGTCACGTTTTTTAAAGAAAAGTAGTGGAAACTGAAAGAAGCATAGCAAATAGATTTAAGGTACTTAAGGAGTAGGCAAAAAAGAGCCAAGTACAATCTCACAATAAAAACGGTTATGAAAGACAATATACTGTGAAGACGATGTTAGGATAGTTGTTAAAATACTGATGACAGAAGGAGAAGAAACTAAAATGATTTCATGACATTTTATCTGTATGTACTATTATTTAGGTGAAACATTTATTTATAGCCCACTTACTTTGTACCAGGCACTGTACTAAGTGCTTTGCTTTTATTAACTCATATAATCTTATTAAAAACGCTAGGAGATAGATACCAATATTGTCTCGTTAAGCTCAAAACATTGATCATCTCTTTTGATCCTACAGTGTAGACAAGGTTAAAGTACATAAGCAATATAACTGTCTTCTGTGTCTTTTTTCTATGTCTCTATGACTACAGGTCGTTTATAATATAAAACAAATATCAATATATTAAAGAAATTTTTGTGAATTGACCAGTTCTTTACTTAATAAAATGTAATTATGACTATTAGAATTTCAAGTTTCTATGTCATTACACTCATGAATCATTTGGAGAGATTAGCTTTTTCTGGAAATTAGATCAGATTCTTGAGTATTTTAAAATACTTACCAGCTTCTTAGTTCTCATGCTCTGAGAAGAAAATATATGGGAATTCTAAGTTCATTAAGAGACTATATAAAATCATAGTAATAATGTTTTTCTCCCTCTAATTTGTCCTCTGTGGCTATGGGCAACAGTAATGGCTATACGAAGGAAATGACTGTCACACATTTCTCCCTTCTACTACCATCCCCAACTTAAAAAGAAAAGTTAAGCTAGCTAATAGTACCATTATTGAATAAAATGTGACTTAAATTTGTTTCAAATAATTGAGTAGGAAGATATCCTAATTAAGCCTGTGTTTGATAATAACCAGCAAGTATTTTTTGATTGCTATTAAAAGACCAGCATTTTGTTATATGCTTGTGGATAGTTTATGTGTGAACTTGCCTTATATCTTTGTAAAATTCTGTAATGTGTCAAGAAAAATAAGGAATGTGGACAGTGTAAGGAATGCAGAGAGAATGATAAGATGGTATATAACAAAAGTCATCTCAGTATTCAACCTTGAAATAGGCACATTCTGCCCTTATGCTTCTAGGCATTTGATATTAAATATTTGTGCTTAAGATCTTATTTCCATGTTAGCTACTATTTAATAGGTTTATGTTATATTAAAATATTTTGATTAGGCAGCATACTGATTAGTTTTACTCTGTACAATTAGTTTCTGAAGCAAATACCAACTTAATATCTAGTGTATACCTGCTCAGCCCTTTTTGCTAATTCACGTTGTATCTTCCTCTTTTCTAACATATCCTGCTCAATTCTGCGTTTTCGTTCCTCTTCTGTTCTCTTCCTTTGTTCCTCTTGTCTTTGTTTCTCCATTTCAGCAAATTTACCTTTAACAGTTCCTAAGAATATATGAAACATGTTTAATATTTTGCTATGCTTCCTTTTTTGCAATTTTATTTACAATTTGCCCCTCAAATGTCTTACCTGTTAGCTTTGGGACATAAGCCTTTTCTACTTTAGAAGATACATCTTCCTCATCTTCAGAAGCAAGCATTTCTTTAATCTAGATGGTTAAATAAATTAATATGAACATATCCAAACTTTAGACTAGATCATATCATATGCAGAGTTTGCAATTAGCTTATAAACACAGAAAATATTAAATATAGTTAATATGAAATGTGGTTAATGTGAATAACAAATAAAATGTAAAGGATGAAAATGAATATTTGTATGAGAATAAAATAAAATAAAATAACCTCCTGCTTTTTCCTGTTCCATTCTCTCTCTCTAATATATTGTTCTTTTCTTCTTTGCTTTTCGTTTCTAGATCTCCTTTGATTTCTTTCTTCCCTGGCTCTCTGCATGGCTTCAAACTTATCCTTTACATCACCCTTGCCAAGTTTTGGCACATAGGTTTTTGGTACAGGTTTAGATGAAGAAAGCAGAAGCTTCATTAGAAGAAAATAAAGAGAAGAAAGTTAAAAAAATAAGAAAGGAAGAAATTAGGTAAAGATAGATCAGAATAAGCAATATAAGAAATATTTATTGAAACAGACTATAGATAGAAATGAGTTTGAAACCTTTATTTGTATAATCAAAGTCTGATTAGATACTTTCCAAAGTCTAAGTATGAAAAATGAAATTACAGAAAATATGAGAGTAAAAATGTTATCAATATATAGCAAAGAAGTCCCATTTTGTAGGTGTGTTCCACTGAAGCTGAAGGCTAGCAAAATATAAAAATTGAAGACTGGATTCCAATTTAAAACAACCTGTATCTTATTCTCCTATTTCATTACATTAAAGATTCAGATTTTACATCTCTTGCTTAAAGGATACCAAGACTAATTTTAATGAATTAGATGAAGTTGAAAACAAAGCAAAAAGTTTAAGACTAATTCACATAAGCCTAATTCTTGCTTGTTTCCATATCTAATATCAGCAAAACTGAAGGCCTTTACTTCTCATTTGTGGCTGAGGTGAGCCAAGGTCTTTGTGCACAAGCAGTGATTTTTGTTGTTACTACTGCTATACTGCCCATGCAGAACTTCTTTAAACCCACGTTGAAAATATGTGAGAATGCTGTATCATTCCAAGTAGGATGCTTAGGATGTTTCCTAAGAGGAAACTCCCCAAATGACAAAAGAGGTTTCCAAAGAAGGAGGAATCTGTTAAAAGACTAGAGAAACCATTTTCCTCCATCTGAAACCAGGGAGGCAAATAATTTTCATCTTTTTGACAATTAAACAGATCTCTAAAAGAAGTTTCAGAAAATAAAACTTCATCGCCTCAGAACACCAAACCCTTTCTCCTAGTGATAATGGCAAATTGCTTAATTAATCTGTGCCATACCCAGCCTCTATTTTATTTTCTACTTATGGTGCCATTGGCCATTTTAAGGTTTTTTAAAGTTTATAATTTTGGGGTGTCAGCAACTGATTTCTTCTTATTACAACTCTCAGTAACAACAGCCAAGAACCAGAAAAAGGCCTAAGATAAGCTTAATTGCAGCTGCTAGAAGAAGTAGCTAAGAAGGATCCTCATCTGAGAGTGAATTATCTGTTTCTCCTAAGAGTATATACATCAATTCTGTTTTTTTTTTAATACTGAAAAAATAACTTCTAAAATTTATCAAGATATTAAAATCTACTCAAGATGCTAGCCATCACATCCACTTCACTATCACTCACAAAACTTCATGATCATGCTTCCTAGATAAGAATCCAAACGAAAACACTGGGCCCAAGACCAGCCTGTGAATTTTACCTCTTCTTATGTTTTACATCTTGACACTATGTTACTATGAACTTCTGTGAATGACCTTTCCACCAGTTGCCCTTTTCAGCAATTCTGCAGTCAACCCTATGATTCCCCCATTTTTTAACTTTTAAGACTTACCTCAGCCTTTTGGGAAATATCATTCATGTTTGCTCTATGTGGTCTTGGGGTGATTATGAAGCTTTGTAATTTTTTGCACCTGAAAAAAATATATTAGTATTGAATAAGAATTTTGATACCTTAATTTTTTAATATGCTGTGTATTTTTTTAAAGAGAAATAGCACGTTAATTTCCCCTCAAAAAATAATGACATCATCCAAGCAAGTAATAAATTATAATAACCCTCAGCTTCTTTTCCCAAGATTCAGGGTATAGAAGGTACAAGGTGCAAGGTGTTAAAAGATTCTTGTAAGTTTACAGCCCAGAATAACTTAGTGAACGTATCAAGTACCCTTGCAAAAAATTTGTATTCTGCAGTTATTGGATGTATTATTCTATAATTATCAATGGGGCCAAGGTGGTTGATCGTGCTATTTAGGTCTTCTATGTCTTTACTAAAAAAAAATTTTTTGGCCTAGTTCTATCAGTCTTAAACTATATGGAATTTTCCACTCCTTTATTATTTTATTTTTGGCTGTGTCCGGTCTTAGTTCAGGCACGTGGGATCTTCGTTGAGGCATGCGGGATCTTTTCGTGGCAGCGCAGGCTCTTCATTGTGGTGTGTGGGTTTTCTCTTCTCTACTTGTGGCACGCAGGCTCCAGGGCACATGGGCTCTGTAGTTGTGGCATGTGGATTCCAGAGCACGTGGGCTCTGTAGTTTGCGGCACACAGGCTCTAGTTGAGGCACGCGAGCTCAGTAGTTGTGGCGCACAGACTTAGTTGCCCCGCAGCATGTGGGATCTTAGTTCCCTGACCAGGGATCGAACCCACGTCCCCTGCATTGTAAGGTGGATTCTATACCACTGGACAACCAGGGAAGTCCCTGTCTATTCCTTTAATTCTGTCATTTTTGTTTTGTGCAATTTCAAACTTTTAAAAATGCATATGTTATGACTATAATATCTTCTTCTTGAATTGGCTCTTTCATCAGTATGAAATTTCCCTCTTCTTATCTCATTGTCTTGAACTTATCTGTAATTAAAATAGCCACACCAACTTTCTTTAGTTTGCATGGTGTATAATTTTCTAGCCATTTACTTTCAACCTATTTATCCCTTTATATGTAAAGCACATCTCTTGGACACAGCATATAATTGGATCTTGTATTTTTAAAAATTCAATTCTGATAATATCGTTTAATTGCAGTGTTCAGCCCATTAACATTTAAGGTAACTATGTATATGAATGGACTTAAGCCTACCATTTTACTATTTGTTTCTTGTTTGCACCTCTTTTTTTGCTCCTCTATTATTCTTTTCCTGCCTACTTCTGTATTAGTTGAATAATTTTTAGAATTTTATCTATTGGCTTTAAACTTTTAATTAAAAATGTTTTAAGGTATAATAGACATACAATAAGTTATACTTTTTGAAAGTGCACAATTTGATAAGTTCTGACATATGTATATACCCATGACACCATCACCACAATCATGATATAAATATATATATATATATATATATATATTTATAGGGGGACTTCCCTGATGGTCCAGTGGTAAAGAATCTGCCTTCCAATGCAGGGGATGCGGGTTTGATCCCTGGTTGGGAACTAAGATCTCACATGCTGTGGGGCAACTAATCCTGCGTGCCACAATTACTGAGCTCGCGCGCCTCAACTAGAGCCCACGTGCTGCAAACTACAGAGCCCACGTGCTCTGGAGCCCAAGCGCCACAACTAGAGAAGAGAAAACCCGCACGCCACAACTAGAGAGAAGTCCGCGCACCGCAAGAAGATCCCACGTGCCACAACTAAGACTAGATGCAGCCATAAAAATAAAATAAATAAATAAATAAATGAAATATTTTTTTTAAAAAAAAAAATATATATGTAGGGATTCCCTGGTGGTCCAGTGGTTAGGACTTGGTGCTTTCACTGCTGTAGCCTGGCTTCAATCCCTGGTTGGGGAACTAAGATCCCTCACGCCATGCAGCGTGGCCAAAAAAAAAAAAGATATGAATATACACATTACACCCAAAAGTTTTCTCAGACCCCCTTTAACCTCCCTTTTCTTCTAGCCTTTCCCACCTCCATCCCTAGGCAGATATGCTTTCTGTCACTGTAGATTAGTTTAAATTTTCTATAAATGGAATCATACAAGTATATACTCTATTGTTTGGCTTCTTTCACCATGCATAATTATTTTGAGATTCATCCATGTTGTTGCATATATCAATAGTTCATTTCTTTTTATTACTGAATTTTATTCCGTTGTATGAATATACCAGAGTTAACCACTGTTAATCATTCATCTGTGGATGGACATTTAGGTTGTTTCCACTTATTATTACAAATGTAGCTGGTATTGGGCTTCCCTGGTGGTGCAGTGGTTGAGAATCCGCCTGCCAATTCAGGGAACATGGGTTCAAGCCCTGGTCTGGGAAGATCCCACAAGCCATGGAGCAACTAAGCCCGTGTGCCGCAACTACTGAGCCTGCACTCTAGAGCCTGTGAGCCGCAACAAGAGAAGCCACCGCAATGAGAAGCCCGCACACCGCAGTGAAGAATAGCTCCCGCTCACGGCAACTAAAGAAAGCCCACGCACAGCAACGAAGACCCAGTGCAGCCAAAAATAAATAAATAAATAAATAAATTTTAAAAAAATAATAAAAAAATAGTCTCCTTCTTAAAAAAAAAAAATAAAGCTGGTATGAATATTCACGTACAAGTCTTTGTGTGGACATATGCTTTTTTATTTCTCCTGGGTAAATAAATGAAGTATAATGGCTAGGCCTTATGGTAAATGTATGTTTAACTTTTTAAGAAACTGCCAAGCTGTTTTCCAAGTGGTTGTACCATTTTATCTTCCCACCAATAGTGTACAAGAGCTATACTTTCTCTACATCTTCATCAACACTTGGTATTGTCTTCTTAATTTTAGACATTCTAAATGTGTGTAGTGACATCATATTATGGTCTTAACATTTCCCTAATACCTAATGATATTGAACATCTTTTCATATGTTTCTTTTCTATCTGTAAATATTCTTTGGTGAAGGTATCTGTTCAAATCTTTTGCCCATTTTATTACTTGGTTGTTTATTTTCCCATTATTAAGTTTTGAGAGTACTTTGTACATTCTAGGTACAAGACGTGTATCAGATGTATGAATAGGAAAGATTTTTCTCCCAGTCTTTGGCTTGTCTTTTAATTTTTCTTTTTTTTTTTTTTTGGTCGTGTGGCACAGCTGCGGGATCTTAGTTCCCTGAGCAGGGATTGAAGCCAGGCCACGGCAGTGAAAGCACAGAGTCCTAACCACTGGACCGCCAAGGAATTCCCTGTCTTTTCATTTTCTTAACAGAAAATTTTGCATTTAGGCCTTTGATCCATTTTCAGTTAATTTTTGTATATGGTGCAAGTTCTCTCTCTCTCTTTTTTTAATATATGGGAAAACAATTTTTCCAGGGCCATTTATTGAAAAAACTTATCCGGGCTTCGCTGGTGGCTTAGTGGTTAAGAAGTGCCTAAATGCAAAAGACACCAGGGAAGTCCCTGATTAGTGTACTATATAATGAGACCTGAAGAAGGTGGTGTAGGGAATTCCCTGGTGGTCCAGTGGTTAGGACTCCATGCTTCCACTGCTGGGGCTTGGATTCGATCCCTGGTCAGGGAACTAAGATACTGCAAGACGTGTGGCACGGCCAAAAAAAAAAAAAAAAAAAAAAAAATTAAAAGAAAAAGAAAAGGGTAGTGTAACTCTGACCCTTCTTTTTGAAACTTGTTTTGGCTATTCTAAGTCCTTTGTATTCACATACAAATTTTACAATCAGATTGTCAATTTCTGTAAAAACGCCTGCTGTGATATTCATTGGGATTGTGTTGAAAACTGTAGATGGATTTGAGGAGAATTCACATCTTAATAATGTTGAGTCTTTTGATCTATGAACACAGTATATCTCTTGATTCAGTTACATCTTCTACAATTTTTTCTCAGACATGTTTTATAGTCTTCACTGTGCAGGTCTTCCACATCTTCTGTGAGATTTATCTCTAAGTAATTTCATGTTTATTGATGCTATTGTAAATGCTGTTTTTTAGATTTCAATTGATAATTGTTTGTTGCTAGTATATAGAAATACAACTTCTTTTGTTTGGCTGTGTTGGGTCTTCATTGCTGCGCACGGAAGAATTTCTCTATTCGCGGCGAGCGGGGGCTACTCTTTGTTGTGGTGCACAGGCTTCTCATTGCAGTGGCTTCTCTTGTTGCGGAGCATGGGCTCTAGGTGCGCGGGCTTCAGTAGTTGTGGTGCACAGGCTTAGTTGCTCCGCGGTATGTGGGATCTTCCCAGACCAGGGATCGAACCTGTGTCCCCTGCATTGGCAGGCGGATTCTTAACAACTGCGCCACCAGGGAAGTCCAGAACTTATTTTTGTATTCTGATCCTATATCCTGTTACCCTGCTGAAGTAATTTATTTACTTTATTGTAGATTCCATCAGATTTTCCACATAGACGATTATATCATCTGTGAACACAGTTCTAACTTTTACTTTCCAATCTGGATGTCTTTTATTTCTTTTTCTGGCCTGATTGTACTAGCTAGACTCTCCAGTACAATGTGAAATAGAAGCAGTGAAAGGAACCAACAAGGACCTACTGTATAGCACAGGGAACTCTGCTCAATATTCTGTAATAACCTAAATGGGAAAAGAATTTGAAGAAGAATAGAGGTATGTATATGTACAACTGAATCTCTTTGCTGTACACCTGAAACTAACACAAAATTGTAAATCAACTATAGTCCAATATTTTTTTTAAAAAAAAGAAGTAGTGAGGACAGACATTTTTGCCTTGCTCCTGATCTTAGGGCGAAAATGATCGGTCTTTTACCATTAAGTGTGATTTTTAACTATAGATTTTTCTTAGATGCCCTATGTCAGATTAAGTTCCTTTCTATTCCTATTGTAGTGGAGTACCTTCAGGAATGCATGTTGTATTTAATTTAATGCCTTTTCTATGTCTATGAAGTAATCATATGATTTTAATTTTCATTATGGCGAATTACATTAATTTTCAAATGTTAAATAGACTTCATTTTTTTAATGTAGGTTTATTTATTATTATTTTATTTATTAATTTATTTATTTGGTTGCACCCAGTCTTAGTTGCAGCAGGTGTGCTCCTTAGTTGAGGCTCTCAGTTTCCTTATTTGCGGCTGGTGGGCTCCTTAGTTGCAGCTTGCAGACTCCTCGGTTGCAGCTCGCCAGCTCCTTAACTGTGGCACGTGAAC
The DNA here is from genome assembly GCF_949987535.1 of Balaenoptera acutorostrata. NCBI lineage: Eukaryota > Metazoa > Chordata > Mammalia > Artiodactyla > Balaenopteridae > Balaenoptera > Balaenoptera acutorostrata. The sequence goes on along the minus strand of NC_080064.1, from coordinate 68,502,130 downwards.
TCTTAGTTGCAGCAGGCATGTGGGATCTAGTTCCCCAACCGGGGATCGAACCTGGGTCCCTTGCATTGGGAGCACAGAGTCTTAACCACTGCACCACTAGGGAAGTCCCTTAAATAGACTTTATATTCCTAGGATAAATTTCATTTAGTCATGATGCATTATTCTTTCAACATACTGATAATTCAATTTGATAAAATTTTTTTTTTAAAGACTTTTTTTTTTAAAGGAATTCCTTTATTTTTATTATTTATTTATTTATTTATTTATTTATTTTTGGCTGTGTTGGGTCTTCGTTTCTGTGCAAGGGCTTTCTCTAGTTGCGGCAAGCGGGGGCCACTCTTCATCGCGGTGCGTGGGCCTCTCACTATCGCGGCCTCTCTTGTTGCGGAGCACAAGCTCCAGATGCGCAGGCTCAGTAGTTGTGGCTCACAGGCCCAGTTGCTCCTTGGCATGTGGGATCTTCCCAGACCAGGGCTCGAACCCATGTCCCCTGCATTAGCAGGCAGATTCTCAACCACTGCGCCACCAGGGAAGCCCTCAATTTGATAAAATTTTGTTAAGAAGTTGTGCATCCATGTTTATAAGGCATATTAGTCTGCAGTTTTATTTTCTTGTAATGTCTGCTTTTGTTAACAGAGTAATACTGCTCTCATAGAATGAATTGGGAAGTATTTCCTCTTCTTTAGTTTTCTGTAAGAGTTCATGCAGACTTGGTATTATTTTTTCCTTAAATGTTTGCAAGAACTTCCCAGTGAAGCCATCTAGGGCTAAAGTTTTCTTTGTAGGAGGAGACAATATGATAGGAGTGGGTTGGACATGATTCCATGTAATTATTAACAAGATCCTAACTTTGGTTGTTTAGTGGGTCTGTGGGTGCTTATTACATTATTAACAATAATTACCTAATAAAAGGAGGTCATGCATGAATGAAAGTATCATTAACCAAGGTTTGAGTAATCTATGTGCCTGAGATAAAAATAACAAGCAGCTCTAGTTCCGTTCTCTTACCTGAGCCACTGTATCATATCTAGAGTTACCTATTAGATATTTCTTCTTGTATAACTAACAAAACCTAGTCTTCATTCTCATAGCTTCTCAAGCTTTAGAGTTATTTATGGTTTATTCTTCTTCTGTATCTCCTAAATTTTAATAGATTGTCATGATTTGTGAATGTTACTTTCAAATTTGCTCTTATATATTACTTGACTATTTTCACTGCCCCCATACTAATACAAGCCTTCATCACCTCACACTTTGATTACTACAATTTGATAATCAGACCTAAATCTAAATTCCAACTCTGCTGCTTCCTAGTTAGGATTAGATATCTCAAGAATAACACCTAACATTAGTGGGTATCAATAAATTTGATTAATTTCATTACTCAGTCTCCCTCACCACAATTTACCCTTTTCAGTAAAAACCAACATTTCCCTGCCAGTGAGCACATTAACATATTATTTGTGCAATTTAAAAGAGTAGGGCTTCCCTGGTGGCGCAGCGGTTGAGAGTCTGCCTGCCAATGCAGGGGACATGGGTTCGAGCCCTGGTCTGGGAAGATCCCACATGCCGCGGAGCAACTAGGCCCGTGAGCCACAATTACTGAGCCTGCGCGTCTGGAGCCTGTGCTCCACAGCAAGAGAGGCCGCGATAGTGAGAGGCCCACGCACCGCGATGAAGAGTGGCCCCTGCTTGCCACAACTGAAGAGTGGCCCCCGCTTGCCGCAACTGGAGAAAGCCCTCGCACAGAAACGAAGACCCAACACAGCAAAAATAAATAAATAAATAAATAAATAAATAAACAAAGATTTAAAAAAATTTAACAAATTAAAAAAAAAAAAAGAGTAATACCACAGGGTATGATGAAAATTTGAGCATCTCACATGGGATTATAGGGACTGATGATTTTAGCTGAATTAATTGGCCAGAGGGAATTTCAGGAAGTCTCTTTTTCCTGGTGAAATAAAAGAAAATTGTGTGGCTTGGTGATAGTGAAGAATTAGCCTGTCAAGAGTAATCCTGGAGAATACATGGATCAGCTAGCTAGCCCTCGTCATCTAATTTTTAAAAAATCTTCAAATTATATCTTGACTTATTTATAGATTCAGAATAAAATGAGATTGATTTTTTAAAATTTAGTATGAGCAAAACCACTTAAAATAGTTTTTTAAATGTCATTTCAGGGACTTCCCTGGTGGTCCAGAGGCTAAGACTCTGCACTCCCAATGCAGGGGGCCTGGGTTTGATCCCTGGTCAGGGAACTAGATCCCACATGCCGCAACTAAGAGTTTGCATGCCGCAACTAAAGATCCCGCAACCCACAACTAAAACAGATCCCACATACCGCAAGGAAGATCCTGCACGTGGCAACGAATATCCCATGCCGCAACTAAGACCTGGCACAGCCAAGTAAATAAATATTTTTGAAAAAATTTTTTTAAATGTCATTTCAGTATTCGGAGCTCTCTTTTTGAAAGTCTGTGAAAATTTGAATAGTACTAACTTTAACGTTTTTGGTTAAAATATAAGCAAGTTATCCTTTGCCGACAGTTTGCTCTATTCTGCATTTTGAGGATAAAAAAATTGTAGCAAAATAAGTTTATTGGCTTTTTGCATCACAGGACTGTCTTTTAAGGTGTAGATTGAAAACCCATAGGACCCATATCTCTTGCATAGTTTTATGTTGAAAAAGAAAATTCAAAATCAACAGATAAATATTTGTAGGATTTATAGATAATTTTTAAAAGGCATGACTCTGCCTGGTAGAACAACAGCATGTTTCCATTGCTAACTCAGTTGTCCTTCTGTGCTAAACCAGGTTAAAGGTATAAATTTGACTATATTTGGTTTATTAACTTCACAGGAAAGAACTCTGTGCCACAGTCATTGATGTATTGCCTCATCTAAACCCACTATATCACTAATAAATCCTTTGATCACAATATGAATAATTTATGATGATAATAATCCTAGCTAATATTTATTGAGCCTTTACTATGTGCTAGGTAATGTGCCAACTGGTTAACAAGCATTATTTCATTTATTTCCCACAATAACCCTTTAAAGTAAATACTATCATAAAACCCTCTCTCAAAAAACTTTCCAAGCTCAGTAATTTAAAATTTCTCAAAATATTAATATGAGAACAATGTCTTGGAGTTTATGTAATAGGATTTGAAGTCTTATGGAAATTGATACAAAAAACTGAGTCTTCGAAAAGTCAAGTAACTTGTCAAAGACCACACAACTAATGAGTGGTGGACATAGGATAGAAACAGGCAGTGTGACTACTGAGTCTGCATTCTTACCCACTGGATTATGCTGATGCCAAGAAAGCAGCACAGTTGTTTTGTATGGGAATACCAACCAGCTTATAAGCTTTTACCTACTTATGTAATCAACATAGCCTTTAATCCAATTATTTGAGAACCACAATTCTGAGCAGTAGAAATATGTTGGAAGCTAAAAAGACATTACTAACAGTATTCTCTACATTTAGTGAATTTGTAATATTTAGCTGGCAACTGGCAGCAGAACATGGTGCTGGGTAAGTGAGAAGCAGGTATTTTGCCCTATGTGAGCAGCACAGAGTTTTTATTTAAGTAGTTTATTTCCTTTTAAAGTGATACATGCTAGCAGTTATTCTCTTAGAATTACTTGGAGTTAAGCAAAACACACAGTGAGGTTATTAAAGGATTCCCAGGTACTGAATGAAATGCTGCTATCTCAGCTGGTTGTGGTTTAGAATTCATTTAGTAAACTCATTCATGTATGATAAAGTCAGGGACTGTTTGGTCTCTGATTTTTAAAGTGCCTAAGTCAGCAACATGCAAGCAGCACTCCTATCGCTGTAACTAATGACAGTGAAGAATCCAGTAACAATATTCACATGTATGTTATTCTCTTATTAAGGAACACGATATATCTCATCATTCTGCTAAATTGCCGAGAGTACAAAAGGCTTCTGAATCTCTAATCTAACAGAACATTACTTAACAGTGTACTCCTAGGGTAACCAAATTCACTTTTATTTGTTTAGTGACTGTGAGAATTTTGGTTTTATGAAGGCTTTTTAAAGTATTAATTGACTTCAACGAAGTCATGACAAAGACTCTGTGAAACGTTTAAAAACTACGTGAAATGTCACACATTTTAGTGAATCTCAACACTAAACCATAAACCCATGAAGGAAATTCCTGTGAAAGGGAGTCATAGACAGTGAACTTCAGTCAAGGAATGGAGCCATAATGCTCTCTAAACTGCAGCTGAAAATGTTTCAGTTTCCTTAAATCCTCTCCTTTCTGCCTCCTAGTACCCTCTCTCCATCCTAACTCCACAATGTCCTAAATACTCATGCCCTTCCTGCCAGAAGGGCACCGTCAACTTCAACTCTGCCCAAACTACCTCCTTCTCTTCTATCAGCCAACTAGGAACCATGCCGTGGACTAAGCTGTTCAATATGTATCAATAAATGATCATAATTACATGTGGTGGAATGTGTATTATGAAATTAAAATTTCAGAACAAATGACATATACAGGTTTGATCTTGTCATAACTTTTCATAAAACTTCTCTCATACAAAAATGTACAAACCTGTGTATTTTTAAATTTGATAAAAGATTCATACAAATATGATTTGAAATCTTCCAAAATATTCTCCTAGAACTTTTGCTGCTTAAGGACCTTTGTAGAATTTAGAATTATAAATATATCCTAATGATAATTTCTCAGTTAATTGTTGACGTTTCTAATACAATAAGACAATGATGGTGGGAATTCCCTGGCTGTCCAGTGGTTAGAACTCGGCACTTTCACTGACCTGAGCCCGGGTTCGATCCCTGGTCGGGGAACTAAGATCCCGTAAGCCGTGCAGCGTGGCCAAAACAAAAACGAAAACAAAAGACAATGATTATGGAAGAAGTACTGGAGTTAGAGCCAGAAAAATTGGATGAGGTCATTTATTAGATGTGTGGTCCTAGGCAAGCCAGTTAACTTCTGTGAACTTCAGTTTTACATGTAAATTAGGCATAATAATACTTTTCTCATATTGTCAAATAAAATGGACATTTCCCACCTTCTGAACCTCATTGCTACATCTGACACTCTCAGTCACTCCATTCTTTTCTTTTTTTTTAACCAAATTTATTTATTTATTTTTATCTGTGTTGGGTCTTCATTGCTGCGTGCAGGCTTTCCCTAGTTGTGGCGAGCGGAGGGCTACTCTTCATTGTGGTGCACGGGCTTCTCACTGCAGTGGCTTTTCTTGTTGCGGAGCACGGGTTCTAGGTGAGCAGGCTTCAGTAATTGTGGCTCGCAGGCTCAGCAGTTGTGGCTCGTGGGCTCTACACCGCAGGCTCAGTAGTTGTGGCGCACAGGCTTAGTTGCTCCGTGGCATGTGGGATCTTCCCAGACCAGGGCTCGAACCCGTGTCCCCTGCATTGGCAGGCGGATTCTTAACCACTGCACCACCAGGGAAGCCCCATTCTATTTTTTAAATATTTATTTATCTTCTTTTGGCTGCATCAGGTCTTAGTTGCGGTACGCGGGGTCTTCGTTGCAGCGTGCGGGATCTTTCGTTGTGATGCAGGCTCTTTGCTGTGGTGCACAGGTTTTTCTCTCTCTAGTTGTGGTGCGTGGGCTCCAGAGCGCATGGGCTCTGTAGTTTGTGGCACGTGGGCTCTCTCACTGAGGTGCGCAAGCTCAGTAGTTGTGGCATGCGGGCTTAGCTGCCCCGTGGCATGTGGGATCTTAGTTCCCCGACCAGGGGTCAGGGATCGAACCCACGTCCCCTGCATTGGAAGGCAGATTCTTTACCGCTGGACCACCAGGGAAGTCCCACTCCTTCATTCTTGAAATCCTTCTCATGAGCCTTCACTTGGCTCATGACACCATTTCTCTCCCTGTTCATGTCTCTGACCATTCCTTCTCTGCTCCTCTGAGGGCTTCTTTGCCTCTCTACACTTCTTCAGTGTTGTCTGCCCCCACGTTTCAGTCTTTGCCCTTTTCTTCTGACTCTACACTTTTTCTTCAGTGAGTTAATACGCTTTGGTCATTTAAATTACCTCTTTGGTCTCATCTTTCTCCATACCTCCCTCCCACTCTATCACCCATACTGAAATACTGGCACACCTGAGCCTTCACGCAGCTAGCTCCCCCAGCTTGATGTTCTACTCATTCTCTTATTCTCTTAGCTAACTCCTACTCATCCTTTACTTCTTAGATAAACTGTCACTTTTCTCCAGGAAGCCTTCCTTGGCTCCACGAGACTGGGTTAGGTGCTTTTCCTGTGTGTGTTTCTGTAGCACCCCCATGCTTACCCTAACTGTGACATTTACCACAATGTATGGTAATAAAGGACTTTCTTGACCACCTCCTCTACCAGAAAGTGAGCTTTCTGAGAGTAGAGACTGTATTTTATACACCACTGTATCCATAGTATTTAGCATGAGCCTGGTACATAGAAGACATATATAATAATTGTTTACTGAATAAGTAAATCCTGCCAACTTCAAGAGGAAGCACTTTATAAACAGTTAAGGATTGTTGGGATATAATGTATGACTCTCACTATGATTATCATTATGCCAGACTACAATATAAATAGAGCACACCGTTCATTACAAAAATATTTATTAAGCATCTATTATGTGCCAGGCATTCTGCTAGGCATTGAGAAATGCAGCACTGAATAGACAGATGCTCTCCCTATTCTCATGTTATTAACAGTCTCTTGGCCAAAACTCTGAACAAAAGCCTTGGAACAGGATTTTTAATGGTCCAGTCTGCTTTGCTATCTGTAGACACAGGTA